>NC_141703.1:48224415-48568643 GCF_971803275.1 Cyanistes caeruleus
CTGAAACTTTTTATAGCATATGAATAGTGAGAAAAACCAGTATACATCCCTTAGGATTTCTAATTCTCCTTAATCTGTTTCTCTTCATATCACACTAGCTTTTTCACTGCTCTTGTGGCATTAAAGCAAACATTTTTTAGCCTCCACTCATACCAACAGATGAAGTTCCTGTTGAACTACTCTCATTTATGCAGTTATATTTTCATATTTATTCAGAATTTCTCTGGTCCACAGATCTCTTCCTGTGATGTCATTGTGGTTTTGTCCCACCTCTATCTAGCCATGTCTTGATGTTCATTCTTAAAACTCACAGACTTCACCAAATTTTTTTCATTCCTCAAATACATTTAACCCTTCCAGTTCAAAAAGCTGCCTGAAAGTTGATGTTTCCACATTTACTATTTGTAAGAAGATTTTCCTATCATAATGAAACTAGCAAGTGAATGAGAAGGATAAAACTATGGATTTTAATGTGACAACTGGAGATTTTGACTCTCAGCATACAGAGCTTTCACTTATATTCACATCTCCCCAAAACAATATTCCTTTTTATCATTAATATTCTTAAAGAAGGAGATTTTTGTTTATCAATTCTCTCAAGCAAATTTTAATTGGAAGTTCTTAAAAGAATTTGGGTTGGCTTAATATTGGAAACAGTGTAACATTGTGAATAATTACCACTCTAAATCACTCTAAGTCATGAGCTTGAATTTATTAAATGTTATGAGACTCTAAGACATTGTAATAATAGTCTCATATATAATATGTCTAAAAAGATGGACCTAAGGTCAGTTCTGAAATGTTACATTCCATTCCAGCACTCATGAGGAGGAAAGAAGGGAAGTATAAGTGCCTCATGAAAACAGTATTATTGTAAGCTCTACAGGACAAGTCTTAAACAAGTCACAAACTTTTATCCATTCCATTGAAATTTTCTGAATGTAAAATATAAATTGAAATAATTTTCTGAAGAAGATTTATAGAATCATAGAATCATAGAAGTCGAAAAAGACCTCCAAGACCATTGAACATCACCCTGTCAAATAAATCACAGCATTAAGTGTCATTCCCCATCATCTTCAACACGTCCAGGGATGGTGACTCCCTTCTTCCTCAAGTCCAACTTGAACCTCCCCTGGTGCAGTTTATGCCTATGTCCTCTTGTCCTATCCCTGGCTGTCTGTGAGAAAAGGCTGAATCACAACTGGCTACACCCTCCTTGCAGGTAGTTGTAGAGAGTGATAAGGTCTCCCCTGAGTCTCCTTTTCTCCGGGCTAAACAACACCAGCTGCCTCAGCTTCTCCTCATATTACTTGCCCTCTAGACCCTTCACCAGCTCCATTCCCCATTATCTGAAAGGTTAGTCAAAGACAGCTCCCATCTCAAGCTCTGAAACTGTTTCTAATTAATAAATGGAAAGAAGCAAGCTTAAAGGGAATAAAAAAGAAGAACAGAGAGACAAAAGAAAAAGAAAAAAGAAAATATTGAAAATAAATAAATAAAAATATTTTTTCCCACTTTTGTCTGTTTTATTTGGAATGAAAAATATTGTCCTGAAGTTTCAATACTACTGTTCATCAAAGCAGCCTGTCTGATTTGGACATTCTATGATTTGTTTTTCCCTTTCTCAATGCAACAACACTCAATCTTGGCACAGCCTCTGGGTGCAACAGTAAAAAAGAATTAAAAAAATAGGAAAAACAGTTTTGAGAAAGAGAAAGAATTGGGGAACAGCAAGAAAAGCAGCACTTTATTGAGGGATTAGATTTATATAATTCTGTTGAGTCAACTGCATAAACCTTTTCAGTTGATAACTTTTATATCCACACATTTCTTTCCTCCAAGCAGTCAATTACCAGGTTACACAACACAAGGTTCTTTCCAGTGGCAACTCTTTAATTAATCTGCTGCATATTTGCCACCCTCAGAAGCACCATTACATATCAAATGGATGACATGAAAAATATCTATTGGAGAGAACTACTTCAATGGCGCTGTAAGGAAAAATAGTTAAATTTTATACAACTATACAATTTTATACAAAATACAACTAATAAGTTGTAGTCTGTTTAAGGAACATCTATCTTTTCTTTGTGGGCCAGCTGCCCCTGTCAAACCCCTTTCATTGTATGTTCCTCTCTTGCACTCAGGGTGTCAGCACATAAATAAACCCTGAATCATCTCAACAAACAAAAACATTGTTTCCTTTATTAGAGATGCCCAAGGATATTTTCTATTGGCCTTCTATGTCTGCCGATAACAGCAGCTCAGGTTTCACAAGAGTTTATACACTGAATCATTCACTGCTTACTCTGCTGAATGAGAAGCTTCATTATAATAAAAAAATGCATTTTAACGTATATGATACTATGGTCTTACCCTCTTCTGATCCATAATTATAGCTGTTCTGAGCCGGTGCTGTGGGAGTCCCTGTGCTAGGAAGGGGTGGCACTAACTCAGGTAAAAGGAGAAATGCTGCAGGCAGGGGTGTCTCTGGGGACTAAGGCATTTGACAGTCACCTGTCCTTATGATTTGTAACCCAAAAGCTTTGCCTAGTATTAGGCCTGGACCCACAGTAACCTAGATTTGATTCATAGATACAAAGTCCAGGATGATAAAGTTTTATCTCAAACAAGTTTGAGATTTCACGATATTTGATAGAAATGTGTCAACTATGTCTCTTTCTCTGTTCCCTTATACAGTTTCTGTGCCACATGATTCAGTAACTCAAATAACTCTAGAGTTCTCAATAGACTTTCACAGGTTATACAGTTCATTTCAGAATCTGGCCTTGGTCATATCCATGGAAGAAGGCAATTCTTCCCATTTTTAATGAATTACAGATGAATAATAATTTTAGAAGTGTTTCATTAAATAACAGGGAAATATAATTTCCAGTAAAAGGGGTTAGCATTTAACTACAGGACTATTGGAATGGAACATACCAAACAGGAAATTTTGGTTACAGAGTCAGTAACTTCTGCTGGCCTTTGCCAAAGAGTCAAAGAGCCTCCGCAGATATGTCACCATTGCTAACATCCCATAAGATCAAAAGGGTATGGTGACTTACACTGCAGCTTCTGCAATCACATCTGTGCTGTTTACCCAGCCAAACTTCCAGTTGCTGAAAAACAGATGTAACTGGCAGTCAGTCTGGAAATGCAGAGAGAGAGGGGAAAGAAAAAGGCTTCCAGAACAGGAGCAAAATCAAACTGCAGACAGCATACTCTTCAACAGACTCCAGTATCTTTCTTGGAGCCTTAATTGGGTGCAACCCAAGAGAACCTGGCCACAACACATTCTGTCCTCTAAAATGTGCCTTTCAGTTGTGTAGTGATTTAGAATATGTGCAGCACTGTAGTTAAAGATAAATGTCAGTAAGCAAAGATTAATTTGGACAAGAGATGGTGTGACTATTTTCCAGTCTAGCCTCAAGCACAAAACTGGTGAGTTTGCCAATTGTTGCTAATTGACATAGTTTGTTTTTTTCTGATCTTCGTCTTAGGCATGATGAATGCAAACCAGGAGACCACTGGTAACCTGAAAAAAAGTTTGATACAGAAATAAAATTTTTGTTTATGCCACGCTATTCTGGGTTAACCCTTACAGACAGTTAAGCACTGCACAACTGCTCACTCTTTTTGCCTGCCCTCTACCACCAGTGGAACAAGGGAAGAAAAAAAATAGGGTAGAACTCATGAGTCAAGAAAAAAAGAGTTTCATAAACAAAGGAGCAGTGGAAGAGGAAAGGAGAACAGAAAACAAAACAAAACAACTGATACAAATGCAATTGTTCACCACCTTCCAAGAAGTAGACTGACACCCTGCCTGGTCCCAAGCCAAATATGGTTAACCTTTGTAAATCCCTCTCATTTCCCTTTTTATTGATGAGCATGATATTGTGAGGCACAAAGCACCTCTTTGGTTAGTCTGGGCCATCTCCCTGGTTCTGTCCCCTCACAGCCTCCTGTTGGACCAGTTTATTCACTGGATGGTGGCAGACTGAAAAACAAAGATTTTGATGACTGTAGACACTGTTCAGAAGTACTTAAAAATTAGAATGTTTGGTCAGAAATGCAAAACATGGCACAGTATCACCTGCTATGAGGAGATTTAACTCTGTTCCAGATGAAACCAGTGCATGTGTAAAGACTGTTTCAATATTGGGTACAACAAAGGTCTCCCAAGGGCACTCCAAATCCCATCATTCTGGGTAGCAACATCAAACATGCACTGAAGAACAGCCTGCCTAAAAATCCTAGGAGGTTCTGTAGCAAGTGACACCAGGTCCCTTATGGGAAAGATATCTGCACTTCTGAAAATAAGCACCTGAAGTGATCCTCTGCTGAGTGTCAGCAAGCATGCTTCATTCAGTGGTGATTTCTCTGGAAAACTGGATGCCTTTTCACATACCCTGAGGTATCCAAGATATCTGTATGGAGTCACTAGATATGGCATGGTGTATAGGAGGCCTGAACCCATCTTCAGCTTTAGCTGGCACTCAGGTGCTCTGTGCAATCTCAGATACCTGTATGGGAATCATACTCTATCAGAGCAAACGGATTGATTGACAGAGGTCCAAATCCTGTCCAAGTAAGTGCACCTTGTGCTACCCCCCAAGCAATGGATATACTTGTATTTTCCTCCTGTGGATATCTGCCATGTTGCTCATAATCAACCCTGAAGATCCTCCTGCCGAGAGTCAATGTCAAAGGGAGGATCCTTGTAGCCTGAGGAGCTTTATGGGAGCTTCTTTATTCAGCACCGAAGCTCTTAACCACGTCTGCTACCTGACATTCTGTGCCTATCTATGTGAAGCCAGATTTTACATCAGATTTACCTTCCAGGCAATCCTTTGTTCCAGGTGGAGACGTGTAATTCGTCCCAGGTGAATTTTCATGCTCAAAAAACTCAGATTTTTTTTTCAGGCTTTCTCTATGGCGTAAAACAGAGGAACTTCAATAAGTATGTAATAGTCACTGAGGTAGGATGTCTCTGTTTTATCCAAAGTCTCCAACTAGTGAGTGGATAAGTGAATTTTGTCTTAATGTCCTTTTATAAACTGCTTGTGGTTAGGAGAAGAAAGCACTTTAGCTCAAGACTACTTAGGAAATTACTTTTATTGATATATTTAGCATCATTACCATGTATCAAGAGATCTTTAATATCTTTTATTCCTTTTAAAAGCAACTACGTGCCTTTCAGCAAATATATTTTTGTAACAGTGTTTAGGCATGAAATATGCCAATATATACCCTAAGACCTATTACAGATGGTAATCAAAAAAGTGAAAATTACTAACAAAGCAGTTGCTGCATTCTGTCAACAAATACCTTTATGTTTTATATGATCTTGTCTGCTGGTCTTTGAATTGGGATTCCAAGTGTGAACAGTTCCCCAAGTGAGCCACATTCATTGGGAATTATACATAAAGATAGAAATCCTCTATTCCCACTCCCTGCAATGGGTAGGGACTACTTTCTCAGGCTGTTTTCAAAGTATGCCTCCTCAGTTTTGAGTTGGCCTTGTTCCATCAGAACTGCTACAAATTCTGTGAAGTGAGACTAGAAAATACTTGTGGTAACAAAAAGGTTGTTTCTACAAGTCATAGTAATTTTCACTTAATATTGTTATAATGCTGTGACAGAAGTGACTTGACAGGGATAGTATGGAAACTCTGGTGAGAATGGCCGTATCTGGTGTTAATGTAAGTACTATAGAAAATTTTCTCTTATTTTAAAGGCTTTTTAAGAAAAAAAATAGATTTTTTTCCAGTGACTATTTCTACCTCATCCACAAAAAACCAAAATATGTTTCTGCTGTGACTGTGATCAAATCAGTGCCTGACTTACATCAAGATAGTTAACAGTCTTCTGAGTCTGCTTTTCATCAAATATAATGGTGAGGTATAAATTATTCAGCTCCATAATAAACCTTTCCAGTGAGTTACAATCATTTTTCCAAATCAGGAAAATATCACTGCTGTGCTATAACTACAAAAAAAAATTGTTTAAATTTCTTTAGGGTGTATAACAATTTTTCTTCAAACCACCCTCATTTCAATCACAAGTCTTTTCCTATCATTGAGGGGATACTCTTATTACTTTTTGCACTAATCAGGACCACCAAGTGTCATTTGTAATCCATCTATGATATGGATAGTCCTGTTTCAGTTAGGACAGTAGTATTTCTTCTCTTGGTGAGATATTTGAATAATATTATGCTCTATGCTCTGATACAAATGCATAAAATAGAGTTAAGTAGATGGGCCAAATTCCACTGAATTCATCAGGAGCTTCTTTCAACCTTTAACCAGAGAGAGGTTCTATGGTCTTTCTGTGTATGGATTAGATGTGTAGCTATCAGAAGTAATCTTCACACAGAAATAAACAGCACTCATATTTGGCTTGCAGCATAAAAGCCCTAACTCATAGGCTAATGCCAAGATTCTCTTTCTTTTCCACCCACAAACTGGATTTCTGGATGAAGGAGATGCAGGAGTTAAGCTTGAAACCAGGAAAGGCTGTTATGTAGCTGTACAATGCTAGATCTATGATCTACCTAGCTACTCAGCACCTGGTCTTCATGTTTACACTATTGCTCTTTGCCACCTTCAGCTGTTAATGAGTCAGGCCTTCAAAAATCTTGTAAGACATTTCCATTAAATGATAGGGAAAAACACTTTTTAAAAATTTTTTGTATTTTCTTGATTTCCTTATCTTCCCCTTAGTATGGCAAAGCTCTGCACTGACAAGTCGAAGGTTCCTGAAACCAAGAACTTCTCATGGTTATTGTAGCTTCAAATGTACTCATACCCAACTATAATTAAAATTTACTCAAGTACTCAGATACTCATACTCAAATTAATTCAAATTTACTCAACACCAGTTGAGTACATAAGTACTTTTACAAGCACATATGTGTAACAAAGCTATCTGACAAGTTGAGTGGACACAATGGTACTATTTCTCTCCATTTTAAATATGTAGAACCTATTTTCATTTAATCCTTGGTTGAATTATCAGACAATCCCTTTGATACCATCTGTCTCTATCTCTTTTTGAAGAAGTGGCCTTTCTTCATGCCTGTATTTTGTTTTTTATTAACTTGAAGGTTTTTTCTCGGTCTATTTTCTTTGTCTGACATGCCAAACTACCTTGCTACACTTCTTCATGTAGCCCAGCTTCAATTTTGTTTTTTATGGGGTTTTTTTTTGCATGTTGTATACAGCATTTTTTCATTTATTTATTTTCACATCCACATCATTTAGGACTCACAGCAGCTTTTACAATCATGGTATCTTCTCCTAACTTGTCTTCAGAGAGAGACTGAGTGACCATCTTCTTCCTGAAAAGCAGTTTGATTTTATCTCCAATATGAAACTATGAGAGAGAGTTTGATACTTTGTTGATATCAGCTTGTCCCCCATCACAGGAGAAGAGGGATCTTTCAGATGCAATCCAGGCTTAAAAATATCAAAGAAAGGATTTGAAATCCTGTGAAAGTAAATCAAAAGGAAATAAAGAGAGTTTGGATTGGCAAGACAAAAAGGATTATTAGCTTCAAGGAGTGAATATGAAGCTTGATAGTGGTCTAGATAAGTTTACAGAAGTATCTAAAAACTTTTATTAAGCACAAATTATTTGTTTTTTATGCTAAAACAAAACAAACAAAACCAAAAACAATGGAAAAATATTGAAAAAACCAAATGAAACCAAAACAAACAAAAACACAGAACAAAACAAAAACAAAAAAACAAAGCAAACCACAACATAAATGCTCAAAATTTCAGTTGTTACCACAGGATTTCATGAGCTCTTTTTATTAAAACTATTAAGGCTGATCACACTGATTTTTACTCTCCTACAGAAAAAGGTTTTGGGTATGGATTGCATTTTATGAAAACAGAATTAGAACAAAATAATTTTCACTCTGCTTATGTTCCTTATATATGTAAGAAGCAAAACATTTTTTCTGACTCTCACTAAGATGACCAATACATTAATTCACATATATTAAATTGACACATCTCTCTTCCAAATTCACAATGGAGTTTTTGTTAGATTAGAAAAAAATGTCTTGAATAAACCCAATATATGTCTTCATAAATATTAGAAATATTGTAAAGGGAAATTCTTTATCTTTTATCAGCATTACAGAATAACTGCAGAGTGAGTAAATTTTGTATCATAGAGACAAGGATCATAATAGTATGAATTACTTGAATTACCTTGGGTATTTTCCTAGCTATAAAGCGATTTATTCCTTATTGCTTGAAGGTAACACTTGTGCTGAAAAATGGGACACAATGCTTAATTGATTTTTTTTTTTTATGTACATAAAGGCTGCTTACATTTCTTAGAACTGAATGGCATAAGACTGCTGCAACCCTGCAGTACACAGAGTGCTGTCACTTGCTGTTACTATGGGGGAAAGTATTGAAATAATTTTGCACATAATGAATGATCATGGGGATGTTCAAAAAGGCCGAGGGAAACAGAGATTTCACTGAACATTATAGATGCATAGCTGTTGTCCCATATAGGGCAAATTGCATTCTCATATTACAATTTTCAAAGTAATTTCTAGGACTTTTGATTATGAATCTGTAGATGTTATGTTCAAAGAATGTGTATCTCACTGTTCTTTCTCCCTAGAAACAACCCCCTTTCTGAAGACAGCAAGTTAAGTCCCTTCTGTGATGGGGAGATTTTGGTAAGAAACTCAGATTTGGACCCAATGATCCTTGTGTATCCCTTCCAACACAGAATATTTTGTGATTTTGTGAAATACAGGAACATACATTTCTAACAATGCAAATATTGGATGGGATGCACTCTGTATCATGTTTACCTTCACACTTACTTCACACTGGCCTGATTTATGGCCCTATTTTTTGCTGGGCAGCCCTTCCCTCTGGAGGTCTTAGAAACTCCTATCTAGGAATTCTATAAGGACTAAGCGTTTGATATTTAAAATTTAGATTTTTTTGTGCAGTTAGATTTGATGTCATGTTTTGTTACTGAATCCATTATGGATATGCTCTGTGTATCAAGTAGAATTAACAGATCCCCCGTTTGCAGAAATGGGAATGCTTTGGATGCCTTTTTTACCAGGAAAACTATTCATTCAATTATCATAAAAGAAAACTAGAAGATCTAGTATATTATGAGATACATAATTCTGCTAAAAAGGGACCAGCAGATCTTTGCTGTTTTCATAAATGAAAATGGCAAAATAAATATATATCTACATCTTTCCATATAATATTGTCATTATGAACAGTGCAAGAGGAAAATTTTTTATTTATTTTGGTGCTTTTTTGAATACTGAACAGAGTAACTTAAATTAACAAGAGTAAAACCAAAAATATCTGATTTCATAGCTACATCCTCTATCTCTAATCTATATTAGATTGCAAATTAGAACAGAAACAGAGAAGTATCATAAATATATTTGGATATCAAAAGGGATGGGGATTTATGTGCAGAGGTAAATTCCATTTAACATTGTATTCTTAGCGAAGTATTTCTAAGTGTTATTTCCTGATACTACTGATAGAAAAGCAAAATATTTCATCATCTCTACTGTAGCTTTATTAACTTTTTTTACTAAAATTTTTTCACTAATAAAAATTTAAAAACATGTAAGTGTGTAACCATGAATTTTACATCCATCCCAGAAGTTTTTAGTTTTCCTGTTGGAAAATACTGCAAGATACATAGATGGCTGTATCAATAAAATAGTAATAATAGTAATGCCTAAAGAGTAATTGATTCAATATATGCAATGAGATACTCTTAGCACATTGCACTGAAATGTCTAATCAGTAACATTACTGCTTACAAGTATTTCCAAGGATGCTTGCATACAGACTGGTGAAGCTGAGCAGTGGATACACAGACAGAGCAAACAGGAAAGAACTCTGTGAGAATTCAGTCCAGATAAGTACAACATATGCAGAAAGAACGGTCTTCAAATGTCATAGTGTTCTCAGAAAATGTAAACAGGGAATGATTCAAATTCACATATCAGACCACTTTTTAAAAATTTTGATCAGCCAGATATTGGGTTGAATGTGATGAGAATGAAAAGGATTTTAATTCTGATGTACCTAATTAATGTTCAAATTGTAGAACACGGAAACAAACTGGTAAGCAAACTGGTGAGATACTGTTCTTGTGTTCATCTAGACAAAGTTATTCAATTTACAGAAAATTTACTTAACTTTGTCTTCCTATTAAAGATTATAAAGTGATTTGAATATTTGGGAGGTGAGCCTATAGATATTAATTTCAAAAGGTCTGTGACTAGTCTCACATGAGAAATTTAAGAACAATGTACCTAAAGCAAGAATTTGGCCAATTTAAATCTTATTAGTACCAACATTTCTACTGGGACTACACTTTCACTTAAAAAGTCAAAAATGTTTCAGGAATATTGCAGCAGTTTAGTCATGTGTTCAATCACAGGTAATTTAATCTGATCATAGTTTTAATTACATGTTATTCACTAGTCTTTTAATGTTAATGTTACCATCAGCAATTGCGTCAAATTGTGGATTGAAGCAACTTTTTGACGGGAGGGAGGGGAGGGGAGGGGAGGGGAGGGGAGGGGAGGGGAGGGGAGGGGAGGGGAGGGGAGGGGAGGGGAGGGGAGGGGAGGGGAGGGGAGGGGAGGGGAGGGGAGGGGAGGGGAGGGGAGGGGAGGGGAGGGGAGGGGAGGGGAGGGGAGGGGAGGGGAGGGGAGGGGAGGGGAGGGGAGGGGAGGGGAGGGGAGGGGAAGGGAGGGGAGGGGAGGGGACACCAGAATCTTGTACCTTCAGAAGCTGTCATTGTAGGGTGAAGCATCTAAATTGACATGATACATCCATGTTTATCAAAATATCACTAGAGTTAGGGATCTATCTAGCTGTTATGTTTGATTTCTTCAGTGTAGGCAGCTATCTGTCTGTCATATATGCAAGCTACGTTAGGTATTCAGATGACCAGATTTTGGTGTCTTAGGCTAGGATGAATAGCTCTCTAAGTCCCTTTGACTAGATTGAACAGATGTGGGATTCGTCATTTGTAATAATACTAAGTGGTCTGTAGTATCCAGGACATCTTTACATGAGATTCATGACATTTTAAAAAGGATGTATGAAACAAAACTTTGGAGAAGTGACTGGTGTCTAGTTGCATATAACACTACATATATATGTCATATATCAGTAGATAAAGCTGAAGCCTGTATAGATGTCCTCTAAGAGGAAGCTTAGATACATTATATCATAGATCAGTACCTGTACTGTAGTCACCTAAATTTGAGTTGTAAGATTAGGCAATTTCATCCTGAGAGATTCATTTGGTTGCCCCATGTACCTTTGGAGATGCACTAGAACAACATGATTAGACTCCAAGGTGTCAGTGGGTTTCCACTGTCATGTCTGAAAACATTTGGGTAGCCTAGGGATTCTATTGATTTAGCAAACAAAGAATAAGACAGTTGTCTTATGTTTCCTCTCATAATATAAGCCTAGATACGCTTACACTGTCTGCACCATTTCTATAAAGTTCAAAGATGCTTAAAGATATGAATTAATTTCATAAAAGAAGACTCATCTTCTAAAATGCGTATTAAGTACTGAAAAATATGGAAAGGATTTTCAACTGAATACCCAAATTTCACTAATATCAATGGAAGTTACTACTGAGTTTGAAAATTTTAGTAGTCCTTATCTGCATCCTTAGGAATATATAAAAATTCCCAAAATCTATTGAAAATGTACTTGTGTAGAAAAAATCAGTAGATTAAACTCCTTTGAAGTTAAAACACAAAGCAAGCATATTGTGTTACATATATAAATGTCAATAACATAGGTTGCAATCTGGTTGAAATTTTTGCAAATGTTGTAGTTTTTCATATTTTTTAATATTGGATACAGGGGAGAATGTTTAGAGTGCATTAAATGAATAATCAGATTATCTGGATCCTTAAGAAACAGTGATCCTTCAGAAAACCCTTCTCCTACTTTCCACCTACCCATTCATTCTTATGAAGATACACTTAGTGCTTAACATTGTGTAATTGTTAAACACAACCCTGTGTGGCTGAAGACCTGTATCCCAGCCTAAAGCTCAAGAGACATTTTTTATCTCCAAGCCATATATGAATCCATAATGGAAGCCCAAGACTCCATACAGCCCTAAATGTATCAGGAATGTGATGTCCTTATAAGTCAGCAGTATAACTTTTACAAAGGGCAAACATCACACTCAAATACTGGAACTCAAAAACTGGAACTGTTTGTATTTTCTTGCTTGACTATAATGTTAGATGTATACATTATTTATTAATGGAGGATGGATTTTTCTTTTGATTAAATGCAACTCTTACTTTAACAAACAGATATGAGATCCCCAAGCTCTCAGTGTGCAGGGAATTTTGTCCATGCATGCCATGCCAATGGATTGTCAGTAATGGAAAGTGACGGAGTGTGGAGGGGAAGGGGCTTCTTTGAAATACCCTTACTTTCATGGTAATCTACCAGCTACAAATGCTTATCTCAAAGGACTGCACCTTTCTGTAATTGCTACACTTTGTCTGAAAGTGTAACACATTGTTCTCCTTGCCAAAGCTGTTGAGAATAAGGCCTAATGTTTTCATGTGAGAAGAGAAAACAATACACTTAAATTCAGAATTCAGTAATAGAGAAATTCAGCTTTGAATAAATAATCTAATAGTGTTGGAGTTTATTGTCAAATCTTTGATATTCTCCCAATGGATAAGCTAACTGTGGGATATCTACTGTTACAGACAGATTGCCATAAGAACAGGTATAGGAAAGCAAACAAACAAAGCAAACCCCATGAGAACCCTGTCCACTCCATTTCATTTGATTCTATAATGATATAGTAACTTTTTTTTGTTCTTTTTTTTTTTTTAGTGATCTCAGTTTTGATAACTGTCTTCAAGCTGCAGCTTCACTGGGACATGTTGCAATACCTAAGTCCTGAGTTACGTCAGTCCAGTCTTTGCACTAGCGGTGAGATTCACCGCACTTGATTTCAAACATGCAAATATCAGATGTCTTGAGTTTTCTCTACAGCCTTTGAAAAGAGATAACTCCAGAAAGTGAGTGGTCTGGTAAATGTTTTTTCTCTGTATTAATTAGCTCCTGGAACTGCCTATCTTTCTGCTTTATACCAGTTAAAGCTTATATGACTAGTTGGCTAAATTTTACACAGATTAATTCAACCTCAAACTCTGTACATGAAAGTATCAACTCATTCCATTGATGTACTTCAAAGCATAATTCCAAAAGTATTGCTCATACAATAATTAGTTTTTCCATAAATCTGCTACTTTCCAATGCTTATTGCTTAATATTTTAGGTGTATTTAATATAGCAAAACTTGATTCAGTTGCAATATTAAGTCATGAGCTTTCACAAAATATGAAATGCTTTGCAGCCAGGTGACTGGGTAACCAACAAGCTGTTTTTCTCTTAAGCAATTAGCCAGCTCCAAACAGCTATTGTCTTTTTCATATGAGCCCAAAGTGCAACTCTTAGGCAAAATGAAAGCATTCCTATTAACTGACCATTCTGTTTATGTGTAATACATATTATGAAGATTCAAAAGTGTGAAAGGCCACAACAAAAAAGATGAATGGCAACATTGTCACTGCTAGAGCAGGAAGGTTCACTGTCACCACCAAGTTGTCATTAAGAGGATATAAATAACAAAGTGTCAGACACTGGCATTCATGGTTGAAATTCTGAATATTCCAAAGTAGAATAAATTACATCTTTGGTTATGTAAGGGTGATAGCAGGCTCAAAGCAAGACTATTTGAATATAAAAAGTTCCATGGAAACTAGCAGATAAAAGAGTCAATAAAAGAGAACGTTTGTCATAAGCTGAAAGTTAAAGTTAGACTACTGTAAAACAACAGTGATAATTATACAAAATTTACTGTGGAACGAGGCAAATTGTTAATGGGTAGACCTCTTACAAGTAATCTAGGTCTGATGGTGGGGTTGAAAGCAGAAGGGTTTGAAATATAAGATCTCAAAGTCATAAGTTTTTCTTAACCCATAGAAGTGAATAGAAAATTCAGTAAGTAAATCTGTTCCAGTCATGTTATCTCTTTTTACAATACTAACAAGAGAGATGGAGACTTAAATCAACCAGCTAGGTGTCAAACACACTCGAGTTCTTCCAATACAATTTAATTAACAAATGCTCACAGAAAACATTAATGTCTGTGGGAAGCACAGTAAAATGCTCTGGACTTCATACACGACCCTCTATATTCAACACTGATTGACCTGATTTTCTGATCTGTTATCTTCAGCTCTGTATCTTCTAAGGAATGTGAAGACTTGGTTCTGGGAACAGTTTTCTCCATTCCAGATGGCTCTAAAAAAGACCCACCGCAGGATGCAGCTGAGCCTGTCAACCATGCTGTTGGTCCCTCTGTGAAAATTTAAAGAAAGGGCACAATGGCGCACAGCAATTTGGAGAGACAAGAGTGAAAGGGAAAAACATGTGAGAAATAACTATCAAAACACCAAGGTCAGAGAAGGAGGAAGGGGAAGATGCATTGCAAGAGCCAGAGGAGACATTCCCACACCATTCCCCAGCCCATGAAGACCATGATGAAGCAAGTTGTCTCTCTGCAGACCACACAGGACAATGCCAGAGCAAATATTCTGGAGCCTGTGGAGAACCCCACGTGGAAACAGGTCCTGCAGGGTCTGTGAATGATAGAGCTGAGTCCATGCTGAAGCAATTCTTGAAGGACTGAAGCCTGTATAAAGCATACATGCTACAGTAAGAGAAAAATGTGAGCAGGAAAAAAGTGGTAAAAAAAACTGTTACAGACTTACAGCAACTCCAGTTCTCCATCCCCTTTTGCTACTCAGAGAAGGGCAGGCACAGGAGTGAGAGAGGGGAGAAATAGGTAGAGAAGTTGAGAAGTTAGGTAGGTATTTTTTAAATTTTGTTTTAATTTCGCACTATCCAAATCTATTTTAGTTAGCATTAAACTAAATTCATTTTCCCAAGCTGAATCTGCTTTGTTAATGATGGTAATTGGTGGTGTGCTTTAACCTTAGCCATCAACCAAGCCCCACACACATGCTTTCTCACTCCCTCACCAGCAGGGCTGGGAAAAGAATTGGAAGGGTACAAGCTGGAAATCCCATGGACTGAGATAAAAACAGTTTAACAGGAAAAGCAAAAACTGTGCACACAAGCAAAGCAAAACAAGATACTAATTCACTGTTTCCTATGGGCAGGCAGGTGTTCAGCCATCTCCAGGAGAACAGGGCCCCATCAGACATAACAGTTACGTAGGAAGACAAGCACCATGACTCCAAACATCCCACCTTACTCCTTCTTCCCCCCAGCTTTATATACACTGAGTGTGATGCCATATGGTCTGGAATATCTGGAATATCCTCTTGGATTTGCATCACCTGTCCCAGCTGTGTCTCCTCCCAGCCTCCCATGCACTCCCAGCTCCCCTGGCAGCATAGCAGTAGGAAAAGCGGAAAAGGCCTTGTCTCTTTGTAAGCCCTGCTCAGTAATAACACAAACAGCTCTAAATGTTCGTCCATAGGTTGAGCACAGGTCCAAAACACAGTCCCATACCAGCCACTCTGAAAAATTAGCTACACCTCAGCTAAAACCTGCACAATTGCTAAGTGATTTCCCTGTCATGTGATGACCCACGAGCTTCTTCACCTTGTCTGCGAGGGGAAGAGGGACTGGCATCCAACTGAGATCAACATGCCACAAGAACCCTGAGAAAATAATCACTCTTTTATGACACAAGGGCCTAATGAATAAGCACACAGATAAGAAACACATCTAGATAATCACACACCTAGAAACATTATAATTTGCTGTTTCCTGTGATGCCAATATCTGATATTTCTGATCCGGTTCATTGACTCTTCAGGACAGAACCTCCAAGTTACCACTTCACAGGAAGGAAGGGAATTTATGTAACAAAAAAATAAGTAGAAACATGATGCATGTTTTTTAAAAGGAGGTTTTATATTAAAATGATCACAAAATATTACAGGGAGAATTCTTTCTCCCTAACTGTATATGTCTACATCTGACATAATGTAAATGTCTACACTGACATAGACTGCATAGTCAACAAAGAGAAATGAGGAATATTAGGAACCTTTTACTTTGAATGTAGATATAGTGAAGTATATCCTCATTATGAAGAAGCTTATAATCTAGTATCTAGGTGACACTTTGGGTGCCATGTGGTCCTCAGATTTGTTCCTGACTGCATGAGTACTCAAGAATTATTCAGCAGCTGATGCAAAGCATCCCTACCACATTGAGCTGTGTGGAATTTTGCTACAGTTTAGGAGTTCTCTCTGAATTGTCTTCTCTATCCTGCCAGTAGGACCTGGCCACACAATTTCCCTGAATTTGACCTGCAGATTACACTTGGTATAGGACAGACCCCGTAATAACCACATTGAGTCAGGTGATTTCTATCCCAGCTTCACAACATTCAGCTCATTGCATATAATTCTGCGGTCTTTCTCAGTTTTCCATTTTAAATGACTGAAATGATTTTAACCTCCAAATCTAAAAGGGACTTTAACTATGAATGCTAAGTGGGTGGAGGATTCTACCCTCAGACCTAGTATGAGACACTTCCTTACTCATCTTACTGGTTTCTATGTTTCACTGACTTCCCAGTGTTATACAGACAACCTGGACAAGCAGCTCTTGCTTTTAAGCAGAGAAGGTGCCCAGAACTACAATTAGGTTGGAGGGATGTTGCCCTTGGAACCAGTTCTTTCCCATTTCCCTTGTCCTCTCTCACAGCTCTTTGTGCAGCCATGTGCTAAACCAGATTAAGTGTTCCTCACAACACTTCTTCCAAGAAACTGCTGATTTATTTGTTGGTCTATGAAGAGTGAGAAAAATACTGATCAAGCCAGTTGTGGATATCCATTACCAAGAAAGCACTTTTCTCAACAGGACCAAGACAGTGAGAAAATTTTTGTACTTTAATGTTTGTATATAAAATCACACCTCTATGCTAAGTATTAGTTCTCAGGAGATGATAAGGAACCTTCTTGAGTCACAGTATAAAAGAAGCAGTCTTGGAAAATCATCACCAGCACTCCATGTAGTTGAAAACTGCAATTAAGGTAGTTCCACAGGGTAGTTTTCTGGTGTCACTACTATCTTAGGAGATTGACAAAGCCAGCAAAGGCTTTTACTACCCTGGGGTACAAGTCAAAAGTGCCGCTGAGTCTACAGAACAAGTAACCTTGCCCCTGTTTTTTAGCTGCCTCTTTTTTCTTCCCTTGATTGCAGTTGGAAAATCTTGCTATGAGACCTGTGCTAACTCCAGTGTTCACTGAGAGGATCTAGAAGAAATAATTTTTAATATTTTTTTAATTTTACTTTTCTGATGTAATGTAAGGGCAAGAAAGACCTGGCAAATGGACTATCTTTGGACTTCAAGAGATGCACCAGCTCAATGTGGTGTTCAATAAAATGCCAGAACTGACACAAGGGGAAGTTTCTGGCCATGGGTAGTGAGGAAAGGTGTGAAAGGACAATTAAATGGTCTCAGCTCTATTTCCCAGCTGCACTTCAGCTTCTATTTCACTTCTCAGCTCCAGGTATAAAGGTAACAAGCTTTATGGTTCCCCTAAGGACAACTTATGGTCTGAGAATGCTAGTTTGGCTCTGTTTACTTGCAATAAATCTTTAGGCTTTACAGGACTACATGATTTTTATGCCAACAGCATTTGAAGCCAGCCTTCTAAGTCATTAAATCAGTTGTTTTGTTTGAGGAAATAAATGGTTGAAGCCACCTTGAGGCTAGTTTGGGGGAATTCACATCCCTGGTAATCTGTGAAGAGCTCCTTTTATCTGTCATACTTTTTTGTGCTATGTATGCCTAGTTTTTCAGCATGTATGAGAGCTGTCTCACCTAACTTCAGATGTATGTGTCTACCACAGCTGACCTAATTCTACTATGCACTTTCAGTCAGAGAAAAAGTACTTTTTAAGGCTGTTTCACACAACTAATCTAACTATACCAGGAAAGACCTTTTTCTTTTCAATGCCCACAGTGGAAACACATTGACAAGTTTAGATGCAGCTTTTCTAGACATCTATCTGCCTTTGTTCTGCAGAGAGGGGATAGTCTAAAGCAAGTGATGCACAACAAAGCAAGGAAAATTACACAAAAGCAAACACTATGGTGCAAGTTGTCAAGATCTCTAAAGTGAAACCCTTGCAACACTATAGAGATTTTGTGGGATGTGCATCACATTAGTTCCAGTCCCACCCCCTGCACCTCTCTGGCAGGTCCTGCTCCTGGGCTGGGGTGGTGGGATGGGACCTTGTTGTGAGACCCTGCCCTACCTCTTCTATAGGGAGCTCCTGCAGCTTCCCACTCCAGGGAGCCATGCCCAGTCCCCACGGAGCAATTATGGCCCAGAATTGATTTCTCTGCATTGCTCAAACCACATCTTTATTTTATTTTTTGTCAAAGATGAATCCAGTCTGAGCGCTGAGACCATTTGTAGATGAGAACTTGAAAGGAGTAAGTTGAGCTGACCTGAAAGTCCAGTTCAAAAGCAGCCTCTTGATCCAAGGTAAATGACCAATGTGGACATAGTATGTGCTTTGAAATTTATTTACATAACAGAAGCAATTCATTAATGTATATAAAAAAAAATTATATATATATATAAATGTATAACAGTAAATGTAATCTGGGCACCCCACATTGGTTTATTTTGCTAGCATACACCCATTGTTTTATCTCATGGTGTGTGGATCCATAGGTATGACAAGGCAATGAGAGATGGAGTCACAAAAAAGGTAGTTTTACTGAGGTTTGCACTAACACCTGATCACTTCTGTTTTGGAGGATATGTTTTCTTCTTGGGTAATATCGCAGTTACTTAGGTGTTCTCTATTTGGTGCTGATATTGTTGTCAGACATGTACAAGTGTAAAAGAACTGAAAGTCATTCCGGGGTCACCTCCACTATTACTAAAACATACTGGATTGCAGCAAGGCCCCAGGGAAGGTGTTAAAATGTATACAGTGAATCCATACAACTAGACTTCTGATCTCTACAGCTGTCCCTAAGTATTTGGGAACACACTGACAGTACAGTTATTCTCTAGTATTATTTAGAATCTCTTCCCCTTAAGCAATTGAAGTTTTGCTGGACTTTTCTGTGGCTGCTTACAATAAGTCTCATTATATTCAATAAGATTCTATAGGCATTCTCCATGTAAATTAATTTTTATCAGTGACGTACTGTACTAAGCGACTGACAACAAGAAGAAAAGCAAGCTGAAAATACAAGTTGAAAACTTGTCAAAGAAATAAATAACAGTCTGATGTGCCATTAATTGAATGGCGGTGCTTAGGTTCTTCCATATGAAATTTGAGGGTTGGAAAATCACTGACACTACAAAGTTTAACATGGACAAGTGCCATATTCTGCAC
Source organism: Cyanistes caeruleus (assembly GCF_971803275.1). NCBI lineage: Eukaryota > Metazoa > Chordata > Aves > Passeriformes > Paridae > Cyanistes > Cyanistes caeruleus. The sequence continues at coordinate 48,243,927 of NC_141703.1, forward strand.
CTGGGATGGGGCGGCTCCAGGTGCTCAGGAAGACTGGGGAACTAAAGGCTGGAGAACAGCACCATGGAAAAGGACCTGGGGGTCCCGGTCAACGGCAAGTTGAACATGAGTCAGCAGCACCCTGGCCGCCAGAAGGGCCAAGTGTGTCCTGGGGTGCATCAGGCACAGCATCACCAGCTGGGCAAGGGAGGGGACTGTCCCACTCTGCTCTGCACTGGGGCAGCCTCATCTCGAGTGCTGGGGACAATTCTGGGTGCCACAAAATAAGAAGAATTTATAAAGCTGTTAGAAAGTGTCCAAAGACAATGGAAATGGTGAAGAGTCTGGAGGGGAAGCCATATGAGGGGTGGCTGAGGTCACTTGGTCTGTTCAGCCTGGAGAAAAGGAGACTGGGGGGAGACCTCACGGCAATCTACAACTTCCTTGTGAGGGGAAGGGGAGGGGCTGGCATTGATTGCTTCTTTCTGGTGATGGAACCCAAAAGAATGGCCTGAGGTTGTGTCAGGGGGCGTTTAGGTTGGATATCAGGGAAAAGTTCTTCACCCAGAGGGTGGTTAGGCATTGGTTCCACCCCAGGGAAGTGGTCACAGCACCAGCCAAACAGAGTTCAAACAGCATTTGAACAATGCTCTCAGGCACATGGTGTGATTCTTAGGGTTGTCCTGTGAAGGGCCAGGAGTTGGGTTTTGATGGTCCTTGGTGTCCCTTCCAATTCAGAATATTCTATGATTCTGCCTTTAATCAACAGTAGGAGAGAAGATTTTAATATGACACTGAGTGAATTTCTTCTCTGTATATTTTTATTAACACCTTCATTATTTACTCAAAAACTTAACTTTTGAGTAGTAGACATGGTTCACTCTCTTTAAAAGACACAGAATAATGGCTTCTTTTAATATCTTGTACTAATTCTGGTTCGCTTAGAAGGATGGATGAGCCATGGAGTTTCCCTGAGCTCTTGGTGAGCCTTCAAGTATACATTTATGCACCAATCACACAACATTGATGCAAAAATCTGAATTGAAGTACCAGGTGTTCTAGATCAGGTTGGATGGAATTTGGCAGAGAAACCAGTCATCCTGTGCCATCTGAGAAGTCTCATGGTATGATACCTGCCTTCCAGTGGCTACTCAAAGAGATGTCTGTCTCCTTCAGGTCTTCTATCCCTTCTGCCAACATAATAAAAAATACCTTGCTGTGAAAAAAATGCCTGTGGAACCAGAGAAACTGACTCTAATGAGGAGTGTGTTTTCAAGGACTACATCCAGTGTCCAGACATGAAGCATCAGAATTGGTTCCCAATGGAGAAATTATTTCAGACAGCAGTATTCTGTCACTCACTACAGTGTTTTCATGAAATGTTCTTAGAATATCTCAATAGAACTATTTTGATAATACTTGATAATTATAATCACAATAAAGGCACTCTCCAATTGCTATCACAGGCACAACAGTCTTGGGAGATAAATAATTTAAATTATTTCCAATTGAAAATAGGGTTGGATGATGAGGAACAATGACAAAATCTAAACTACCTTCCACGAATCCCTAAGGGCACAGGGGGAATAGGGAATGGGGACTGTGGCAGTGGTCAGCTCTTCTCTGCTATCCCTTGCTTCTTACACTTATTTGCTGCTACTGCATGGACTCTCCATATCTGCAACTTCCTTCAGAAATATACAACTTCTCCAGGGTCAGGTCTCCCACATACTGCAGTGTGGATACTGTCTCCACTATGATCACCCCCAAGGGCTGGCAAACTCCTCTGGCAATTCTCTGCTTTGCTACCTGGAACATCTCCTCCTCGTCCTCGTCCTCGTCCTCGTCCTCGTCCTCGTCCTCATCCTCGTCCTCGTCCTCGTCCTCGTCCTCGTCCTCATCCTCGTCCTTGTCCTCCTCCTCTCTGTAGGGCTGTTTCCCACACTTTTTTTCCCTCAGTCTTCTCTTGGTCAGTCTTTTTTCCCTTTCTTAAACTCTTTCTCCCCCGAGGTGCCCCCTCCTTGGCTGCAGGGATCAGCCGTGTCCCCAGCAGCCCCCACAGCCAGCATATGAGCATCTGCGCCCAGGTCCATGGCAATAACCTTTACTGTCAACTCTTTTGTCACATGGAGAGCTTAGGTTTTAGCTGAGTGCTATCATCAAACTCATTATCTTCCTGACACTGAATATTAATTTTTAATTGAGGATTTCATTGGAAGAACTGAAGCTAAGCTCAGGGATTTTGGGGCAGTATCTACTGAAGACAGTCTTGTTTTCTAGTATCACATTTTATGTTATCTATACTGGAAAGTGCATAAATAGATGAGGCATAAATTATGCAGGCTTCTTCATGTATTCATCCTGAAGTATATGCCCATAACAGGTCTAAATTATATATGAAAAATTGTAAAATTCACTCTGAATAGGCACTTGCATGTATATGATAGAAAGGGCAGGCTACTGCACAAACCCACACCCCTTCCAGCTGCGTATGTTTGAAGCTGGCAAGGCTAAACAAAACCTCACCCCATAACTCATTGTCTGTTCTCCACTATGGATACAATGCAAAAGTATTGTATCCTCACTGCAAGTATCCAGCAAACTGCACAGACTTCCACCAGGCACTGCCAGAGAACTCCAACAGTTGGAGTTGGCTGGAGCATTAATTCTGTTCAAATTACTGCTTTTCCTCATACAAACTGAAATGAACAGCAATATCTCTTCTTGTCTGTCCCACATAAATGTTGCTCAAGAGCTAATGAGCGCATATGGATCATCATTGCCATCTAAGCTGATACCACAAACAACTCCTTGCTATTCCAGTAATGAGAACAAAGTGATCAGCTTTTAACAGATAATGCTGCTGCCTTGAGTGTGGAAAATGATCAGATGTTTCTTAGAAGTACTTTAAGTTTTACAAGACCTGTATTGAGACACTTGGAAATGGGGGTGGAGAGTTTAAGCACAAGATGAAATGAAAATAGCAGAGGTTATGCTGCTGGTGGGAAGATCATTTTCAAAGGAACACATGGTAAGGCTGTGGAACATAAAGTACCTGTTAACATGCATAAAATATATTTGTTCACTCTGCAGCCGCTAGTTTCAATATCTGAACAATAACTGATGTCTCAGTTGAGAGCAGGTAACATTTGCTTGTCTAAGTTACAAAGTATACCTATTCTTCAATGAGAGAAATAGCAGCTGGAGACATCCATTGTTAGAAATCTTCAGATCCTGATAGGACCTGATTTGCTAGGAGGTATTTTTTTGAAAACTAGGGAATTTGGAATCAAAATAAACAAGTTTCATAGCTGGTTTTTGCATGGCATGTTGCATAATGTAATACTTATGAGACTTTTGTTCATGAAATAGCACCAAATAACAAACAGGTACCAATATGGAGCTAGAAGATGGAAAGTTTGTCAAGCATTGATGACAGGCTATTGCACAGCCCCCATTGCTTCCAGCACCTTTCTGGAAGGCTAAATTAATTTGTGTTATTTGCTAGTGGGGTTTCTAGAGCAGCCTTAAGGCCAGAAGTGCTTGTGTGAGAGAGAGGAGCTACCACCTGATAGGGAATGTGGAAAGTGCTGCCAAGGTCACAGGGCAACTTGACTTCACTATACACAAAGGCAGAATATGCTGAAACTGTAGCTCAAGCCAGGTCTTCAGCTCTGAGATAAGGTGACAACTCTGGAAAGTGACCCCACTCTTCATTTAAGTTATGACAAGTCTTTTCTTAGGAGAGGTCTAAGAAAGTGCTCCACTGAAGTCATTAAAACTGTGATAATTTCCCTGAAAACTTTTCCCAAGGATTCATAACACATTCACCTCAGCTTGTACTTGCTGCATCATTTTGGTTTTTTTTCATTCTATTCCTTCTTTAGATCCACTGGTGTATTACAGAGCTAATGACCAATCTGGGTGATATCGCAGAAATCTTAGCAGAAGACAGTATGGGAAATAAATTCCACATGATCCTGAGGATGGACCAACAGCTTAGTTAGGCAGTCTAAACCTGGCAAAGAAGAAAAATGAGATTTGTTTTCACTGTGTTCTGTGTCAAGAATAAATACATTTTGATATACTCAAAGATGATTTAGATATTTGACATTAACTGACTTGGTTTTGTGCTACCAAAAGTATATTCCTCTTGCTGAAACTATCCCTGGAAGTGATTTTTAAATGTATATGTCACATCAGATTGCATGGTGCTATTTGGAGGTGAACCTCCCATCCTGTGACCTCACATCTCTTCCCGTGCAGTGCAGCTCACAGAAGTCTAATAGCAAAAACATAAACTTCTCTTCACAGCATAAGGGGAAGCAGGTCAAAAAGGGTGGAGAGGGCGAAAGGGAGTAAGTAACTCAAATTGCTCTATGGATTTAGGCACTGATTGTCCAAAGCTGTAACCTGGTTGCTCAGTGATTGCTTCTCAGTTATTTTATAGCAGTGCATAAACTCCTTGGGGAGAACTGATATGACATTGTCAGATTTACTTTGCCTTTTATCAAGTTCTTCTCCAATTTCAGAGTGTGGGTTGGGGAGCATAGACAAGATAAACCACAAAAAGTAGAACAACCTGATTTTCTCACTGTGCCTCCATGTGATGGGGGTAGGGGGCTCCCTGATGCCAAGCATGCATTTTGGTGCTGTAAAAGACAGCTAACATTCCTGTCTTTTGAAAACAGCACTTGTAAGAGCTGTGCTGGATCAGAAGAAATTGCACTTACCTTGTAGCTTTAGGCCACTGGTTTAAGTCCAAGTTGACGTTTTCAGCTCACTGACTCCCTGGTGGACACGTCTACCACACAAAAATCACTGGACATAATCTTGTAAACTTGGCAGTCAACAAATTAGAGGGGGCTAAAACTGATGCTGACACAGAATAAATTACCCAGAACAATAGGGAAGGGTCTGAGAATGTGATGGATCAGAGGAGAGAGAGGGACAGAAACATGAAAGTTCTTAATTGGTCACCAGGTATTACTTTTGCACTAAATTAACTTATTTTTTTTTCTACCTTTTTAGTCACCAAATAAAATTAAGAGAGGAACAGCTGCTATTTCATGGTTTTTAAGGAAGGTCAGTTCATAAAAGAAAAAAATTCAGGAAATATTTAGAGGGTGTAATATCCTCAACAAGAAATTGTTCATGCACTTGCTATATTGGAAGAAGACTTTTGTTATGGAAAATTTCAAATTCTTTTGCTTACACAGTGAAGTAAAAGAGACCAGCACAATGTGAAATGGATCCTTTGCTATTAAAAATAAAATATGAACACATATATTCTTCCTTTAAGGCAAAAACACAAGGAATCTGTGTCAGAACTGCTATACAGACATCCATTTATAGAAATCCATTTACAGACACAGACTCACCTATATGTGGTATTGTTTTGCTTCTGAAAACTGGACCACATTCAAATATTGAAGCAGCCCCAAACAACACCACAGAGCAAAGAATCTGTGCTTCCAAAACTCTCTCTTACATGTAAACTTTGAGTTGTTGACAATTGTCTGTCCATGCTGATAAGCAGAACAAATATAAGTTCAGTAAGACCTAAGTTTTTAAGATGTACTGCAGTAGTTTTCCAGTACATTACAAATTCAAATACTTGTATTCTGAATTTTCGTGTAGAATCATAGAATAACCTGTGTTGGAAAGGACACACGGGATCAGCAAAGTCCAACTTCTGGCCCTGCACAGAACACTCCAAAAGTCAGACTGTGTCCCTGAGAGTGTTGTCCAAACACTTTTTGAACTCTTGACAGGCTGATGCTGCGACCTCTTCCCTGGGGAGCCTGTTCCAGTGTCCAACCACCCTCTGGTGAAGAACTTTCTTCTAGTCTTCAAACTAACTTCAAACTAACCTCTCCCCTGACACTTCAGGCCATTTCCTCATGTCCCATCACTGGTCACCAGAAGGGAGGGTCAATGCCTGCCCCCCTGCTTCCCCTTGTGAGAAAGTTGCAACTGCAATGAGGTGTTCCCTCAGTCTCCTATTGTCTGGGCTGAACAGAACAAGTGACCTCAGCCACTCCTCTTATGGCTTCCGCTCAATACCCTTCACCATCTCTCTAGATTTCCTTTTCACACTCTCTAATAGCTTTATAGCCTTTTCATATTGTGGTGTTCAAAACTGCACACAGTAGCAGCTTTTTCAGACAAGAGTTCTTACATTTAAGTGTATAATCTTATTATTATCCCTTACTTTGTTGGAACTTCTTGTGTAAGAATATTTGGTCTTCAGAGAATTTTGTGGAAATGAATCCTTAAGGAATTTTGCATCTTGGATCTGTCCATTTTTTTGAGAAAAAAAAAAAAAAGATGAGACTCAGGAAGAAGTGGTTGAGTCCTCCATAGGGAGACTATTTATACATGAGACTAGTTATAGTGTATATCCTTCACAGAGAGAGAAGTAAGAAAAATAGAGGAAAGATTTATAGGAAGAGTATATGCCATTTATTAAGAGATAAAATAACAACCAGAAGTTAAAAAAAGCCCTAAACAAACTATGCTATCTATACTATAGTTTAGCTTAGGCAAAAAATGTACATCTGATACTTGTGCTTGAAGAAAATGGTCAGGTAGAAGAAGCTAGAAAACCTCAGAATTTTGAAAACAGAAAATGGCAAGTTCTAAGCAAGAAAATATTTATAGTGTCCAAAAAACTCATTTGCAGCAACCAAGATAGGGAAAAAGTCTATCTTTAAATTTCTATCAGAGACAGGCTGGGATATCTACTCTATAACAACCTGAAATTGAGGCAGTTTTGATTTATGAGAAAACAAGAGAGTAGCAGGTGGGGGGTGGGGGTAACAGTTATTCATACTTTTGAAATCCATTATTTCATAGTCTTCTTCACAGTATGTTCAAATAGTGTTAGACCTTCCTTGATCTCAAGAATGCCTCTTAGTCTCCTGATAACAAGGGAATCAATTAAGAAGAATAGAAAAGGAAGGGTCCCCAATGGATTTTTTCATTCCCTTCTTAGGTCACACTCAGATTTATGCAAGGGAAGAAGTGATCTGAAAGAAAGAGGAGCAAATTGTCTCAGTTCTTTCTCCACAAAATTCTTTAGGTGGTAAATTTATCACAAATAAACTCAAATGACGTAGGATGGCTTTTTACTGACATCCTGACAACCTCACACTGAATTAAATGAACAGTTGCTTGCACTCACCAAAGGATTATCTCATTTACATTTTCAAAAGGGATTACAGTGCCTTTAAAGGACAAGCATCTTTCGGGCTAATTAATTTTCTCAGACTAACTTGAAATATATGGTGAACACTTGATTAAATATTAATATGGGGTATAGGGTCACACTCTGCAGTTTTCTAAATCTGTTATTTTATTGTCAGTGGTTCAAAAATCTAAGTATGTGTGTGAATGTTTTGGGGGTTTTTTTGTGTATGTATACTTCTGTGTTATGGGAGAAGGGAGAAAACTTAGAGGATTAATGGACATTTGTAATATCTGGCTCCTTCCAGGCAGTACAGGAAAGTTTGCCATAAGTGAACAGAACACTACACATTTAATTTCCACTGGTAATAAGATACGGTTTTATAAATCCAGGAATTCCTGAACATTATGCATAGATATATGCATAGATATGGGATATTTAGGGTAAGCTTTTCATATAAGCATTCAAAAAACATCAGGCTGAAGAATGTGGAACCTAAGATCAAGGAAAAGCCCCACACTACCCCCTAGTGATCAAAGTTTGGTGACCTCCAAATAACAGAAAACACAATAAGTGGACTTTAGATCACAAGAACAAAAAAATGCCCAGGAGCGATGCAAGTCACTGCTGGTGTTCTTTACTTAGGATCCTTTTCATGATAGAAGAATAAAGCAATGGCTGTCGAAAGGCTGCAACTTCCAATTCCTTGGACTGAAGCCTCAGTCTTAGTAACCAAACAAATATAAAAATGTATATATTCAGAAGGAGGAAAAAAACAAAAACCTCAGGGGAGGTATATCAAGTGTTAGGATTTGTAAAAATAAAATAAAATAGAATATTTTATTGCAACCATATAGTTGCCAAAATATGTTTTTTTTCAGTTTTGTGAACTATTTGGATTTTTCCGATATACTATTTAGCAGATATCATACACCCACACTATTTCTTAGCTTTACATAATCTTGAAATTACAGAAACCAAAAGCTATGGCTATATGTGTATGCATGGAAAACTAATTAAGCACTAGTTTATGCATCAGAGAACAGAATCTGAATCCTAAAAGAAAAAGGAATCACCAACAACAATTTCAGTACAACTTTGTAAAGATTTTACCATGTTTCCTTAAAATAATGAAGAAAGTATAATAGGCAGGGCATATTCAAATCAAATCAATGGAGCAACTCATGTGTAGTGAAGTAACTAAATTAGGATTTTTTTTTATTTAATAAAGATGTCCTAAGATAAAACCGAAAATGGTTCTGTGTTCATTTTGTGCTGGCATCTTTTTCTATGACTGATAAACCCATCAGTTCTTTGGGATTCTCTAACAAGTGAGAAATCACACACTTACTTGCAGAAGCTGTCTGAGAGGCACTGCTTTTGCTGAAGTGCATTTTATGCCCTACCCACAGGTAGGTAATCTGCATTGGGTTCTCTCTATTCCACATTACATAAATCAAAAACCTCTAGAAAATAAAGGTCTTTAAACTCCATTTGTAGAAGAGTTAATTTATGTCATTACCAGATCTCAATATGCTTAATTGTTGTTGATCCTTCACATTCTCAATTTTACATTGTGTTTATTAGCACAGTACCTCAGAACCTTCCCAGTTAATGCATGAAGTCCCATCTTTAAAACTGTATTCCTCTCTCTTTCCAAGAGAGGACCCCTTAAGGTCATCTTCTTCATTATTTGTTTTCCTTTAGGAAGTTCTGCTGAGTGTGTGCATCCTCTTTTCTTTTGTCACAGTTGCAGGAAAGCTCCATCCTTACAGCTGGCAACTTCATAGTATGTAGGAAAGGGAGGTATTAAAAGACTTGACAGTTCTTGGATTAAAATTATCAGGGCCATAGGACACTCTAAATCTGTTCCATTTCATGATAGATCACCAGTGTAAGACAGACCACACAGGAAGCTGTTGACATTGTAATGAAAGATATACAGAGGAAAATAATTCTAATAGAAGCGGGGGGAGGAAGTAAAACAAAATCAAACATTAAGGATTTCTTAGTGCAGATGTACTTTTCATTGAGACAGACCAATATTATATTAACAGGAGAGCAATAGCTGAGACAAGCTGTAAATCAAGGTAATAAGAAAGATTGGAGGCATGAGAAAGAAAATCCACAACATCAAAAAATAATAATAAAAAAAAAAATCAAAGATCTTTGAAGAAAACAAACACCCATTATAGCCCCCACAATCTAAAGGCCTTTATAGAGTTGCATGCTTACAAACATTATACACTAGCTTTAAAATTTGATAATTATTATGAATTCATATGAAATGAAAATGAGAAAATTCATGCTGGTCTTATACCTGTATTGCAAAGAAGAATTTTTCATCCCATTTCTAGTAATATTATTGGGAAAAAAGACAGTAAAAGACTGACACTTGGCCCTAAGGCCAAGTGGCACAGGCTGTATCACATCTGAAATGCTTAGGGCATATTCCCTAGAAAAGATATGTTGGAGAAAATTAGCTGTAGCAGTCCTCAAAAGAACTGGGAAATAAGTTAAAAATTAATTATGTAGGCACTCAGGATTGTAGTGCTTGACACCTCTGACTTTTATTTGTCTGTGTATACATGTCTAGAACTCTGCATTAAGCTATAAAAGATACTAATAATTTAGCACAAAACAAAGCAATTTAAAATGGAGAGGAAATTTTTTCAAGCCTCTCACTGCATATTTGTACAGGCAATTTCAGATGGAGACTGTTGGACTTCATGCATTTAAGTTTTGTGATAAACACAAATAGTTGATAGCTTACTACTGCCAGGGCTGATCTCAGTTATTAAATTCTTTTTCAATCCCTCACGAAAGTCTGACACAGCGCCATAAAGTCTAGGGAAGTCATACTTGTCATGCTCACAGGTACAGCTCTAAGAATAAACAAGTAGTATACACATTTTAATTATTAATCCCTTTCCTTCTCACCTCCCTTGAGATTGATTTGTATCTGTTCCCATCTCCTTATATCTATATTTATTTTGTTTCTTACACACATGTTTAAATTTCATCTGACTGTGTCCTTAGGCCTGTTGTTGATAATTAAACCCACGTATTTTATTCCCTACAGCATGCATTGCAAACTCTGTCTCTAAAAATGAGTCTGAAGCTTCCCCTTGATCTCTGTAAAATTATACTTTTGGTTTCCTTTTTGATTAATTTAGTACTGAGTGTAGTTTTAGATATTTCAGCCAGGGTAAATAGGCCCTCCTATCTTTAAATCTAAAGTATTGTTTCTGATTGATGTCAAATGAATATTTGACCTGTAGTTCAAACTTGCTAGCAAAGATGGAAAGAGTAATGCCAGTTGTGTCTGGAGCTGCAATCTTTTCTCTTTTCTTTTCTTTTCTTTTCTTTTCTTTTCTTTTCTTTTCTTTTCTTTTCTTTTCTTTTCTTTTCTTTTCTTTTCTTTTCTTTTCTTTTCCTTTTCTTTTCTTTTCTTTTCTTTTCTTTTCTTTTCTTTTCTTTTCTTTTCTTTTCTTTTCTTTTCTTTTCTTTTCTTTTCTTTTCTTTTCTTTTCTTTTCTTTTCTTTTCTTTTCTTTTCTTTTCTTTTCTTTTCTTTTCTTTTCTTTTTCAGTGCTAAACTTATTAGTCATGCATTAGCCTGCAGTGTATCTTCCTGGACCAACTACAGGTTTTTCAGGAAATGAGAGAGACAGAAGGAAGAAACTGACCAGAAAATCTGAGTATCTAGTCAAATACAGTATATCAGAGAAAATATTTCCCTTCCATTATAATTTCATTAAGCTTTACAAATTCCAGGCTCAGGGGTCTTCTTGATATCAATATAAAACCAGATTGTAAATTCCATTTGCTGACTTAAGTAGTCATGTTGAAGACACAAGAACTGTTCAATGGAGCAATGCTTCCAAAATACCTAGGAACTGAGCTTTCATGTTTAAAACCAATTATTATTTCATTTTTTCCTAGGTAATGCCATATTAACCCATCATGACAGAAAAGACTGGAAGTTTAAACCATAATCTTTGGACCTGAACATATTTCTACATGATAGATGAATGTTCAGGGAAAGATCTTTCTGGAAGAGCACAGAATTTATCTGAAATAAGTACACCATTGAACATACCAATGTGGCAAAGACTTCAGAAAATACATAAGTATCCATAAACATATATTCTTATTTTACCAGTTGTATTCAATGAAAGATAATCCCTCTTTCTATATATCCTTCTTCTCCTGTATCATTAGATCTTTGCAGGAAAATGACAAAAGTAGCGTGTATAAAAGAAAATGGGTCAGTTAACAGCACTCCTGGTTTATAACATGTAAAGTCAAACAGCTTCACTCAATATCATAACTAAAGGAAAATACTTTTATTCATTCATTTTTCTTTCCCTTCCCACTGCCATGCTTTCTGATATGCTGTGTAAACACATATATCACATCCATGGAGTCTAGACTCTTACCTTGCCATTTTTTGATCCTGTGAATAGAACCTGAGAGATTCTTTAAGTTGCTCTCTTCTGCCTTTTCCTTCAAATCCTTATTCAATAGAATCAGAAAAAATGTCAATGGGAATCTTTAAGAAATGTATTTATAATAGGCCACTGTAAATAAGGGTACAATGGTTTCATGGAAATCTTAGCAGAGGTTAACCATAGTCCTTGGCTGCAGACATCTGTATGTTTTATCACGAATGACTGCTGCACAACCTGAGGACACACTGTGACATTCATATGTGCTGCCTTTGACAACACAGTGCTTGTGGAGATATGTCAGAGTGTTAACACTCCCAGTGAACTTTCATGTACCATCTAGAAAGCCCAGTATTGTGCAGGTGGAAGATTAAGTTTGCTTGCTTGAGAAAATCCTAGAAAAGTGAGAACAAAGGTGATGCTGTTGAACATCACCAGGGAGGTGATTTCCACTGTCAGCTGAGATCAGGGTGAGGGGCTCATCTGGAGGTGCATTGCTGGGTTTCCAGTGTCAGAAAGGATGTAAGATTGTTACTACCACATCTGTTACTGGTACTAAACTTTAAGTACCTGCACCTTTCATGGGGCACAGATCCAAAAAATCCCAAATTAATCAGCATTTCCTTGTTATAAATCAGTACTGAAGTACTAAAAGCAAGTCTAAATGCTGCAAAAAGCACTATTCAGAAACACTATTCAAAAATACTTTCCCAGTAATGTCCCTTGAATATGAGTGCCCCTGAAGTCTCCATGTTATTGCCATTATTTGTTCCCTTTTGTGATTTTTTCTTCATGTGACTGTTCCAAACACTATTGTACACTGGGCACCTGTGGACTGATAATATTGGCTGAGTAGTCACTAGTGGGAGACAATGCCCCACTGAGTCATGGCACTAGTGCTGAGTATCAGAAATTCTGAACTTTCTTTGTGTTCTGTCCTTGGGTGTTAAAATTCAGTCCAATATCATCCCAGCTTGAGATGTTACACTGATTTTCACTGATGTACAATATACTTAGGATCTTTTATTTCTAAATGAAAAAGGACTGTATTTCAACAAGTTTTAAACACAGTTAAACAAAAGTGACTAAAGTCTTACTGGTGTTTTCATCACTCTACGAGCAGCCGCAAATTCTACAGTTCCTTCCTCATGTGTTAAGTTTGTATTTGCAAGGCTGTCGTGGAACTCTGCAGTAAAGTTCCTGAAAATATTTTAGAGGTCTGTATACCTGAAAATCCAAGAGTTCAAATTTGGGAGACTGGTGACTAAGCAGTCATCAGCCTTTCCATCTAAGAAATTTATGCATCTACTTAGCATATATTGTCTTGTTCGTGGTTTTGAAGCGCCTGTGTCACAGAATTCTTTTGAAAATCCCAGCCATTACAATTCCACACTTTATGATCATCTTGAAGATCATGAACCCCCAAGTTTATGCCACCTCAGCAACAAATACCATGGCTTCTTTTGAAGGCAAATCATGAATGTGGACATAGAGCTTCCCTGTTTGTCCCATCTGGAGAGAAACAGCAGAGCTTTCCAATAAAGATGAATTGTTAGAAAGGTTTTAGAAGGTAATTCAGGGGTTGACTTCCTTCCCAGCACTGAGCTACAGCGCACAAACTGTAATTTATAGATTAAGAGCAATGCTAGATAATGCATCATTATAGATGATGCATTGAGGCTACTACTGTTGTATATCCTGATCTTAAAGGAAATGGAGAGGGAGAGAACAATTCTGAAATAAGTTTCTGACTGCTGCCTTCCCCCTGCTCCCTGTGGCTGTTGTATTGTAGGTAATATGGTGTGTGTGTCAGAGGAACAGTGGTGAATGTGGCCAACAGTGGCTTGGGAAGGCTGCAGCCCTCATACTCGGGAGAGTGGTGGCAGCACAATAATTGGTATTTGGTGCAGAGCTGCTCCTGGAAAGAAACCCCAGGGACAGCCAGGTTTGAGGAGAAGTTTTAATACCGTTGGTGCTGGCATTGTTTATAAGTTTCTAATGTAGACAAACCTCAGGAAAGTCAAAATTAGAGAATGCTCAGGTTTTGACATGGAAAGGTTATGGACTGAAGCATTGTGTAACCATCTGCACAGGGACACATTATTGATATGTGGTTGTCTCAAGAGACACATTTCTGAATTTTTGTAGCCGGGTATATGTCAGACCTGGGGAAGCAGAAAAAGCCAGGTTTAGGCCTGTGTTGCTTTAATTAATTTCAGTGAACAAAACCTTGAGTTATACTTATGCTTTATTTACCCAAATATTGCTGAATTGAATTTGGCAAGTATGAGCTGTATACGAGCATAACTTCACAGAGGTTATCAGACGGCTGCTGACCTGTTTATCAAAAATGTTCTGAATGTTGTCTGCAGCTCTCTTTTGTCTCCCTTCTTGTGAAGTGTTTGGAATTAAGATTTTGTATGGAATACTCTGTGAGTTTAGGCCTTACACTAAAAAGTATTCTGCCAAATGAAGCAATGATGTCTTCATGGCAATAGTATGAACTAAAAAATATCAGCATCTATTCCTTTCAGAAAAGAAAAAACACTTAGCATTATCTGCATGTGAACCATTTTTGAACATGATGCATCCACGGGTATCCCCTTAGTCTAGTGTTTCAGAATTTGCAAATTGTATGAAAGAAATATTATACTCATGCTCTATTTGAAAGAGCAACATGATAGGTAATAAGTATCTCTAATAATTCATTGCTTTTACTCTCAAAATTTGCAGAAAGGCACAGTGTGCTCCTGTGTCTTGATATTTTGGCTTTTGAACAGAAATGAAAAATACTGAGAATATGGTGCTAACTGTAAGCGTATGACCTGTTGTAAGATTTATTAACTAAACCCAAAGCTATTTCTTGTTTCTGATCACAGCTTTATATACCAGACAGTGACAAAATATGCAGAAACCACAGAGAACAGTACAAGCTAATCACCAACTTTGGCTGTAAGAATATTTTGCTCTGGAATGTAGGTGATTATGATTCAGCATAAAAGGCAGCTGCAAGCCATTCAATACCATCTTTCATTGGAAGGGATAAGAAATGATCAAGCAGCCTTCTAAATTACACACCTTCTTTCTAACTTTGTCGAGATTCATTTCTGCTTTCTCTTTCAGTCTTTGTTAAAAAAGAAAAAAAGAAATTTAATGATACTATTCTCATTATACAGCTATCAGTTACATAAAATATCTTTGTTTAGAGGCCTAATAAAATTGGTCATATAAAGAGGAAATGAGATTTTGAATGTAAAACGAAGCTGACAGTGCTCTTCTATTACTATGGTCTTATTAGGAAAAATTCTCTGACATCTGTTTATCCCCTGCAGCCAACCTTGTATTCAGAACACAGTAATTGATTCACAGCATCCACTGGGGATCTAACTGGCTCACTTTTCCACACCACACTACACAGGTACCTCTGCAGCTAATTCTGAATGTACATCTACATCGTTATCTCCTGGTGAACTGTGACCCGAAACACTTTGGAGGCCCAGATGAAAGTGCTTCCTCACCCCTCCAGTGCTGAGGGTGCAGGCGTTTCTGCAGCGCGGCAATTCACCCAGGACACCCAATCACAACCAGCCCCTTTGAAGCCCCGCTCAGCTGGGAGACCATGAATGATTCATGGCTTCTCTACACACACTAAAGGGGGAAGAGCAAAGCTAGTGTGTATTATTCAGGACTGCATCCTCAATAAGCCTCCGTGTTCAGCAAATTGCTACAACGTTTTTCTGCTTAGTCCTCACCTGTACACAACATCTCTTTTTGTGCATAACCTTCTCATTTTGACAAAGATAGGCTGATTATCTAGGAGGCCATGTTAATTAACACCAGTGCAAATAAAGAAGTCCAGTGTCAGTGCACAAAGCCAATGTTCAAAGGATTATAACAAAATTATAGTAGACCAGGCAATACTAATTTTACAGTGGTTGAACTACCATTTTTTTGTCTACCCACTTCCATTTCCACAACATCACAGGTTCATTTGGAACCCAGTTCAGTTGTGGGTTTCGAACTCCATTCATTTCTTGTTTGTTTGATGAAAGACTATTCACTCCCATTCAATGTTGTAACAATCAAGTATCATGGAAGCTGATATTTGCAATTAATAGCTACAAAAGAACTTCTGAATTTCCAGGTTCCAGGAGCAGAGCCAGACACCAGTCCTCGAATTGTGTCTCTTAAAAGGCTCTTTTCTTATATGCCCACTCTCAGAAAGATTTCCAGATCAAAAGATAATTATGGCTCAAATTTATTATTTGCATTCAAATACCTCATTATACACCTGTGCTGGTAGGATCATAAGACAGCAAACACCTACTAGTCCTTCCACACCATTCACCCTGCTGAGGGTGCATAGACCCCGCTGAGGTCACAAGTTCATAGCCCTGTCCCTTAAGGTAAAATTCAGAAAGGGGCAAAGACAAAAGGTAAGTTAGTTCCCATTGTCCTCTTCATAGCTGGCATACAGAGGAGGCTGCACAGCTGAACTTCATGAGAGAATGAAGTGCTAAGAAAGTAGAAAATTTAATAAACTGGTTTTAAAATTGCAATTGTAACATTCCAACTCCTCCATATTCATGCCTTCAGAGATCACATACCTCTCATCATCAATTTCTCTTTTTTTTTCAAGGGGAATAATTATTAGATTACTGAATTAAGTGAATTAACCTATAGGACAAAAAACCCAGGGGATCTGGGGATGCTGGTTGAGAGTGGCTGAACATGAGCCAGTATTTGCTCAGGTGGCCAACAGGGCCAATGGCATCCTGGTCTGTACCAGCAGTAGTGTGGCCAGCAGGGCCAGGGCAGGGATTGTCTCCATATACTGATGAGGCTGTGTTCAGGGCCCCCCAGTTCAGGAAGGACTTTGAGGTACTGGAGTGGGTCCAGAGAAACGTAATGAAGCTGATGAACAGCCTGCAGCACAGGTCTTACAAGGAGAAGCTGACGAAGTTGGGGTTACTTAGCCTGGAGAAGAAACTTTATTGCTTTCTACAGCTGCCTGAGAGGAGGGTGCAGCCAGGTGGGGGTCAGTCTCTTCTCCCAGGTAACCAGTGACAGGACAAGAGGACAGTGATACGCTGTGCCTGGGGAAGTTTAGGTTGAACATTAGGAAGTTCTTCACAGAAAGGGTGATTGGCATTGGAATGAACTGCCCAGGAAGGTGGTGGAGTCATTGTCACTGTCATTAATACTGGAGGTGTTTAAGGAAAGAAGGAAAATGGTGCATAGTGCCATGGTGTAGTTCACATGGGGGTGCTCAGTGATAGTTTGGAAGTCAATGGTCTCAGAGGTCTTTGACAACCTAATTGGTTATGTGACTCTATTACTTCAGAAGGCTTTATTGTAAGGCTTATGAAACACTAGATTCAAGGTCCTTAAAACAGGATCCACCACAAACAAAATAGCTTGATAGGACTGATCTTCATACCAGAGAGGTAGCCACAGTTACTTTTCTCTTATCCATGAGAGAAAGAGGAAGAGGAGCTGTTTAAAGCCCCTCAGGAACAGGAAATTTCAGAGAAACACTGCTTTACGTGTGAAATCCTCACTAGGTTACGGAGACAGGTTCCTTGCTTTTATTCCTTCTGGCTTTGTGAATCCTCTACTTTATACTAGTATATAATAGTCCAACTTCAGTAGAAACTAAGAGCTCTTGGAAGCAGATGGAAGTTGCTTAGAATTTTGGATGGAAAGCAAAGCTCACATTTACAGCCTGAAGAATTAGCCACAGAAATGAAGCACACCACTTCTGCCCTGTGAAAAGGTGGATTAAGGTCTCCTTAATCCACCTGGATGAACAGAAACCACATTTAAGAGAAGATTTTGGAGCAAGTCAAGAAGTACTTCTTTTGCTGTCCTGCTACAGTTTACAAACTCAGAAAATGGGCAGGTTGCCAGAAAGACCCTATTCCTTAGAACTTTTTACAAATAATGGTCTCTAATGCAACATGTAGGGCTTTAGCATGACTTTTCTCAGGTCCTTGACTCCACTTACCCAGGATACAGAAGAGGGTAGTTAGTTACGGTTTCTGTGTATTCCACATGCAAGCAAGATGTTCACAATTTGCAATCCTTCATGTTAATGAAATTTTTTACAATAATGTTGTACAGAAAACATAGACTCTTTCCTCGTGTTTGAGTATTTCCAACTAACTCCATTCTTCTATTCAAAAACAGTTTAAACAAGGGATAAGTGGTAAAATAAAAGGGAGTTTTAATAGTAATCCTTTGGAGTTTTTAAACAATTAGTTAAGAATTACCAAAGGACAAATATAAACAGAGGACTATGCTATACCAAAACAAGGAATAGCCAAGGCACACTGCAATTCATTAGGAATTGTACATATACAATTGTATATATAATTACATATAATTTTATACTTAAATGCAAATATATATATGAAATGGTTGTATGTGCAAGAGGCTCTTTATAGCCAAAGCTAAAAGTAGCAAAGGAAAGGCAGCAACAGTCTTCCAGGATTCATTAGCTGGATGTCCTAAATGTAGGGAGATACAGCTTTGGTCCCTGTAAATGCCTCCCCAGCTGCAAAATACTTCTGATCCAAAAAAAAAGGCAAATGTCTGTCTCCTGCTGGGCTAACCTATGTTTGTTTATTAGGGCACACTAATCCCAAAACATACACAGAAACATACATTCCTTCAATCCCCTTTATGTTAATAGCTGTCTAGAAGAGATGTATGATTAGATCAGTTTTTCAGTCCCACTATGGTTATATAAAAGCCACCTCCATGTTCAAACTTGGCTCTTTTGTTAGACACAGGGTTAAATTCAAGACAAGTCCTCACAGTCTGTAAATGACCGTTGCAAGGTGTTGTTCCTATGTTTTATTTAGAGAAATTGTGCCTAATTTAGGCATTTAAATTGTATTCAAGTGCTAGACAACCAAAGACTAGGCAATGCAGCACTCAGCTCTGAAGGGTCACGTCCCAGTTTTTGTACATAGTTTTAAGACTCAAAGGCTTGTGTCTCAGCTAGAAGCCGAGCTGGGATTTAAATTGATTGATCAAATTGATTGATCAAATGTTTGCTCGTTTGCTCCTGAGACAGATATCCTAACGTAAATTACAATACATTTCTTGAACGCTGTATTGTTAAAACTGTTTCTAAGTTTTTCAACCAAATATACAGGTAATTACAGTGTATCTGGTTAGCTAAACATTAATATTAAGAATATCTTTAATTTAGGTTTCTATAATCTGTAGGCCCTAAATTAATAATTAATTTTACTCTATAATTTTACTTTATGGTGGGTCTATAACTTTAATGGCACAAATTGCTAAATCTGATGTTTAAAGAACTGAATTAGGTACAGCTTTTTTGATCAGTTTAACAATATCCATAAGATAATATTTTGCTTAAAAACACAAATTGATTTTCTGAATTTTATAATTGCTTCAATAATCAAGCACTTTCAGAATTTCAAAAATCTTTTGACTGAGAAAAAAATGCCTTTACTGATTTGTAAAATTATATCTTCCCTAAGAAATGTTGTATTTCAATTTCTCTTTGTGGCTAGCTGGACATCCTTTCCAGTTGCAATTTGCATTGTATAAAACTGTAAAATTTTTCTACAGAGTCACACTTTTATCCTCATTCTTCAGTAACATGCAGAACAGACAAAACATCTCCAGTCAATAAACAAGTGGAAACAACAATAAGAATAATACAAACAACAATTATATTATTGAAAATGTTCAATTATTTCTCAGATTATAGCACTCAGAAAAAATATTTTCATGATCAAATTAAGGATGTGGACACAATCTACCTCTTATTTAAACCAGGCTTCCTCAGATCTTCCTTTCTTCACCTCTGGCTTTCAACTCAGAGACTAAAAGAAATATAAGGTCCCTCTAACATAGCATAGATAGTTGAGAAAGAAAAGCTAAACTTTTGTCTTTTTATATTTTAATTTTTATTGGTTTATATTTGTATGTTTAAGAGAAAAGTGTCAATATTCCCTTAGATCTGAAGCTTAGCAAGTAGCATTAAACATATATTCACAGTTATTTAAACAACTAAGTAACAACTTAGTTAAAATGTGTATACATATGCAGAGATTGTTCTTCTGTAAATTTTCTGTACTTTGGATATAGATAAGTAGTGACCCTGGATTCCCTTTTACACCATTGCAAAAACATAGGCATTTCTAGCCTGAAATTCATGTGAATTGTCTCAGATGTCTCTGTTGAGACATCTCTGTTCTGTTGAGGTGCTCCTATCTCAAGTCACAGTGTCATGAAGGTGGTGATTTAGCTCAGATAGATATCCTTGTGCAGTTCCAAATCTATGGTATTTTCCATACATTTTCAGCTGTCATTCTGAGAAGAAAAATGTTTTGAGGAGGGCTCTAAAAGGAGGAAGGTTACTAAGAAAGACAGTGAGGGTTACAAATAAAAGGAGACAGTAGGAAAGAAAGTGCATACACAAGAAAAGCATTCCAAACACATGGAAAGCTGGAAGGAAGATGCATCAAAGTGAGGAGTAGGTACTATATTAGAATGCAGTGTCATGAGGCAGGCAGTCAGATCTAAGGAGTTCAGAGCCACCAAGGTGAAACCAAAAAGCTTCAATTTGATGGGAATGTTAAAGATGATCTAGTGAAAGAGCCAGAAGAGCAGAAGCCTACTGGGGCAGAAGCAAACAAGGACTGTAGATTCCTGCATTTGCATGTCACAAATGCAGAAACTCCAAGGAAGAAGAACTTACAAGCATAAGAGGAAACAATACATACCAGGGAGTATTATGGTGTATCATATGTGTGCATCCTTTCTGAAGATACTGTGGTTTGAGATTCAAATATTCCCCCAACTACAATAAATTTTAGGAGATGAAGCACTAGATAAAATTGTTCAAATATTATTTGTTTCCTTCATCTTTCAACCTTACCATTCACTTTTCTCTTTAAAAATTTTTAGGCCATTTGGCACACATGATAGTCTCTTGCCTCTAAGTAACTGAACAGGTTAACCAAGTCACTGAACACTGAACACAAATATTCTTGTCTAAGCAAGCTCAACTGGGGATTCTTTGTGACAGTAACTTGTTCTTCCAGGATGAAATATGGGGAAAGGACAAATGAAAAGAAACTTAGAACTATACAAGAAATAATAACCCTTATCTGACACAGAAAGAGAAATTCCTTACCTGTGAAGAGGACAGAGAAAATTGAAAGATACTTTTAAAAATGCAGCTTGTTATACATTCTTCCTGCTTTGCAAAAGTTCTGAAAACAGCTACATGATTTTTAGAGTACTTAACACATCAGTCACCACACTCTTGCAAAAAAACGTTGGAGTGCAGACAATTGCACAGGCCATCACAGTTTTTGTGTGGGTCTTTTACTTCTGCTGCTGGCCGATGTATATGAATAATGAATATAAGGTTTACATTTACACAGTTCTGGTTTCATAAAACTCCAATACTGCCCCACTATCGCAAATGGAGCCATTTTGAATTCACTATTTCTGTTGCATCTTTGAGGACATCTGCCTATAGCCAAAAAAATCATTAGGTGTGGAGAGCCAGAAAATAATTACGTGTGTAATTTTCCATGGAACTACACTTTTCTTTTAACTGCATTAGTATTTAGATGGTGGAGTGTTTTGCAAAGCTCCATACCTACAGTTATAAAGTCAATTATACACATGAAAAATAATTTACAAATCTGGAAGCAAATGGAATATTTACAAGATGCTAAATGCTGGTAGCATAAAGAATGAAAAGAAAGAAATTTCCTAGCTTTATTTTATTTCATAAAATTTTATTAATGTTTATAATTTCCTAACAAGAACACCTATCATCTAAACAATTAAATTGATAAACTTGTTAAAATATGTATTTGTCTCATTCTGACAAAAGAAAATTCTGTTAAAATGAGAGCAATAAAATTTTAATTATTAAACATTAGGATAGAAAAGAAATAAAACCCTTCAATAAATATGTAATGGGCAAAATGGCAATGGAAAACAGATATCATTGTTCACAAATAAATAGTGAAATCAGCAGTCAGAAGTTGTAAGAAAGTCGAGTCAGGTGTGTGCAAAACTCAACCTCCTTTTCCTTAAATGAGTCTTTAGTTTTTTACTTATCTTTTCTCTATGCCTTTTCTGGGTGCACTTTCACATTTCAATGGATAAGGAATGATTTCACACAGCACTAGGTAAAAGTTCATCTTTGGGAAAGTAGGGGAAGGAAACTTCAGTACATTTTGAAGTGTGGGAATTAGTGCTTCTGACTCTGAACCAAGGTGCTAAAGCCAAAGAAGGAAAAAACTCCATAATATTGATTTTTCTTCAGAGAAAAAAAAAAAGAGTAGCTGTGTTTCTACTGATCCTTATCTGCTGAGCTCTCCCTTTCTGGGGCTATGCCTGTGTACAAAATCTAGGCTGGGAGCTTTATCAGGTCAAGCTATTAGGAACAGTGAGTTCATATAATGTTCAGGGATCTGTTTTATGTACCCCTGCTAATAGTCCATTCTCTTATGGAGGACTTTCTTTGTTATTAATTAATCTCAGTACGTAACCTTTCAAAAGCATCAGAGTGAAGATGATCTCTCTTGGCCCACAGACACTCATTTTTGATTAGCTGTGCCTATGAAGTGCAATAAAATGATCCCAGCTGCAAATGAGTTAACTCCAGAGCTAAGCACAGGGAAACCGTGCTAGCACACTGCTGCCTCGTGGATACACAGGTTTGGCCAGGGGGTTACACTGATCTATGTGTGTCCTGCCTTTGTGTTTGCTCCCAAAGCACCATCCCACTGAGAATTAACCAGAGTTTCAGTGGAGAAACATCCCTAGAAAACACTCTTAGGAGCACAAGCTGATTATCCAGGTTCCACTTACCAATTAGTGGTAGTTGCAGTGAGGGGAGTCAGCTCACACATGGCTGCAGAAGAAACTCAGTGAGGCCACAGCCTTTAGGAGGGACTTCCTTCGAAAGCAGAAATGGAAAAATTGTAATATTTATAAATATTAAATCAAAGTTTAATGTGTCTATCCCCTATCAACTGAAAGCAGACAGTTGAGGCATAATGTTGTACTTGCAATATTGATCACTTTAGGAATATTTTGATAACCCAAATTTGAAATCAAAGGTTCAATTTATGGCCAGTGGAACATGACTAAATTGTTCAAAAGAAAGTAAGAGTGTCCTGAAGACTAAGCTCCTCAGGAATTTCATCATTAAAAGTCTCTTAGACATATGAAAATTATTAAGACAAGGACCTTACAGGTTTTTTCCGACTTCTGAAAGTATCTCTTTAAGAGATCTACATTTAATTTTATTAATTTGGAGACGAAAGAAAACAGGCAGATGCATAACACTGACATCTTTATAAAATATTTAACAAAGGTATCTGTCGAGGTTTTCTCTATTTTTTTTTCACACCATAAGATTCCATCTACTACTTGACATAAAATAACAAGGAGGATCTGAGCCAAATGGGAAGAATATATCAAGTCTCCAGAAATTACACTAGTAGAAAGAAAAACCCTTTTCTGACTTTCATACTTATAAGATAAGAGTATTGGTAACTTCTTACCAGATAAGCAGTAGTTTTTAAGCATTCTTGTGCCCTTCTTTTGCTAGGTTTAACTCTTACCTTTGAAATCAAACAAGACTCAGCTGAAAATTCATTAGTGTTAAGAATTGACCTGATTTATCTGACAGAAAGCAGTTTCATACAAATTGGGATAATTAAAGATAGTCTTGATAGGGAAAATGTGAATGGGTTGAGCTGAGTTTTCTAACATGCACAAATGTTTTCAAAACCAGTTATGTACATACCTGGAATGAGCAAAAGCCTTTGAGTCTATTATAATTAAAAGGCAAAGGAACAGAGCAAAGGGGATGAACCAGGTTAATCTATCAGTCTTCCCTAGCAAAATGTTTACTTGATAGGAAAGAATGGATGATTTTCAAAATAAAACTTTAGAAATCAGTAGTTTGCGCTTATTCAAATTTTCTTATGGGATGACTTATTGTATTCAAAAATTACCCAGATACATCAAGACTATATAAAAAAGAAATATAAAATATGTCCTTCCAAGCACATAACCATGCAATATGAATATAAATTTAAATATAAATATAATTTTTCTTTAACCTGATATGTATTGGTGGAAGATCAGTTAGGCATTTTCCTCACTTTCATTTAGTTCTTATTACTGCTCATTAACTGTCTGTGACTTAGAGCCACATAGGAAAGCACAATCTATGCCAATAACACCTCTGCAAAAACCAGTAGCTCAGATATACATTCAAATCACGTCTCTACTTTTATCTGCATTAGCCTTAAAGGTTGTCAAGCAAAATTCCACATGCTATAGGGTAACTTTTTTAAATCTCTTGACTTCATGCATCATTGATGTGGTACTTAAATCTACTATGACCCACTCTCAAAAGTCATGCTCTGATTAAACAAACATCCCCACGATCTGAAAACCAAAGGCAATCCCGCAGTAATGGTTCCTCAGTAAAAAAGCTTTAACTCCTCCTAATCAATGGACCAAAGCCTAGACAGAGGCAAAACTGGAGTATTCATTTTAACGGAATGGAAGCAATGAATGGTCACAGTGCTAGAGCCACTTCCCTGTGAGTCATGCTCCTACCACATATAGATTAAATTCTGTGTCTTGATAGACAATTTTTCAGTAGAACCAATAAGTGAATGCATCTTAGAGCAGAAGCTGCTCTTTTCTTCACACACCATCCAACATTATCGTGTGTTACATTATCATAAACATCTGCCTTTGGAGTCTGTTGCATGTGTTACTTAATTATTTTGTCATTTACTAGAATTATACTATGCACAGAGGGTTTTCATCCCAACTGCCTTATATTAATTTGAAGTCACTGGTCTTAAGTATCATTGCAGGGATGACTTTGGATAATAGACTGTATTAAAGCAAGCCGTTTGAAAAGGCTATCAAACTCTCCAGATGAAATACAGGTTCATTGTAAATTTGCTTGCTTTCTGTAGGTTCCTGTAAGAAACTTCTCCAAAGATTTACTAGTGCTAATGAAAGAATATTTCTGAATATGCGTGCTGTAATAAGATTAAATATGCCTGTTACTTTAGCACTGTATATCGTGCAAAACTGTTACAGAACTCTTTGATCAAATGCTAACAAATTACATTTCTCACTGCTTCACATAAAATGTGCACTATGTTTATTCTTTGTGTGATTTGTGCAAGAAAACCTGGATGCCTTTTGTACAATTTGCAAGAAGAAATTACAGTAAAACAGTATATAGTAATTGTATCTTCTGCAATCATCTAGGCGTAATGTTCTATCCCACTCTCCTTGCAGAATTAATGCAGCCCTGCATGGGCTTACTTCCTATCAAACCTCTCTCTAACCTGAGAGGAAAAAAAATCTTACTCCAAATTAGTTTGTACTGTTGATAATACCAAGAAGTTCACATACCAGAAAATAATATGACTAGGTCAGTATGTGTCTGAGCCTCATTAAAACTAAGGAGTCATTTTTATGTATAGTGAACAATTAACATTATGCAAAATTCCTACTGTATGTACTTGCCTTGAGGCATTGTTTGTTATAAAAGACAAAACAAAAATTGGGGTCTTGATCTGTCAAAGTGCTGAGAAACTCAACTACTCTTGAATTCAATGCATGTTCAGTACCTTCCACTCTTGTTTAATTCAATGTCAGTTTAAGGTACTCAGCTTATCCACGAGGTTCTTGGAGACCTGGGGTCTGGGCGCTGTTGTTCTCCAACTCTGCGGTGTCACTTCTTATACATCTCACACAGACAATGCTCTCCCTAAAAAAAGCAAAGTCTGCCAATGCCAGCTATACTGGATCAGGCAGTTTTAGAGTTTTTTTCCCCCCACTAATGTCATGAATTTTGAAACACCAAGAGCATAAGACTGTTTTAATTTGTTCACGGTCTTTATGCCAAGCCATAGGAACTTTCTGCCTTGCAGTGATTCCTATCATATTTTGTAGTGCCTTACAACAAGACTACTGAAACATATGAATCCTCTTCTTAAACATTGTTAATAAAATATTAAATTGTATATTAAAATTTTCAGACTGACACTCTCATGTCTTGAATTAATTTATGGAGGAAATAAAAGAAAATTTTCTGAACTTACAGTGATTTAACCCTGCTTTATATTAATACAGAATATGTTGAATGGAAGGCAAACACATTTATGTTTATAAAGTTCATAATTCCAATATCTATATATCTTTACATAATTTAGAACAATGAATCACAATAATTTTCGTGCAATAAAAATAACAGTCCCTAACCTCTCTTATGTTTATTGCATCTGCTTGCAATGTTACCTTGATTTTTCATGCTGAAGCACCTTCTGATTATTTTCTTTTATAATTTTGTTTTTTTCTTTCACTCTATTTATCTTCCTTGTTTTTACTCAAATGTACAGCCTGAAAGCACAACTCTAAAATCTGACTCTCAGCTTTGGTCAAGTTAACACACTGCCATTACATCTGACCTGTTACAAAGAGTTTCTTAATTTTCCCTTCACTAAAATTTCAAATAGCTAGCTATCAACACAGTGCATTTCCATGTGTCCACTGTGTAATAGCCAATTTAAAAAATATGTTTAATCCTGCTGCTAGAGAAATGGATCATCAAGCATGGAAAATATAAAGCAAGGGAGAACAGTTTGTAAAACAATTAAATGTATTTGCAAATGTCTGAATTCAAATTCTAATCTGCAACTTTGCAATCAAATGGATAGATTTGCCTTACCAGTCACACACTTTCAAACTGGTGCTCTTTTAGAGAATCCCAGCTTAATGTTACTGGTTCTGTTTTTCCCCTTATGAGGACTCACTTCCTTTAATAATTTTTAATATTAAAAAGTTTGGCTTGGTGTTATATTGAATTTTTATTACTATCTGTTTTGTATACATCTTGCCCTTATTTTCCAGACAAACACAAATGAATACTAATCTTCTGTCTTATTTTCCTTTGTACTCTGGTTACTCTATAGTTTATTTTAAACATCATTCTAAAGGACTAATTCAAAGGTTCATTTTTAATACATTTATATTGCATTTAGTTGAGTGGAAACACAATGGCCAGCAGAATAAAAAGCAAAGATGCAATACAAATGGCATTTTGATCTGGATGAGGAAAGCAGACCCAAGACTGATGATTTCCTTTTGGCTTACATTTGTAGGTGTTATCAAAGAACTTCCAAAATATCTGTGGTTCTTCTCATCTGCTTTTTATTTTCATTTTATATTGTACCTGATTTTTTTTCTCTTTCTTGGGAGAGGATATGTTTTGATATTGTCATCTCTCAGAATTTTTTCTTTCTTTCTCTGTTTAAATGTGAGTGAGCATGTTGTATGTCCATTTCTTGTGGTTTATTTTTCCTTGGAGAATTCCCAAGACTATGCACTGACAGATCCTGGTATCCAAGGGGGAGTCTACTCACAGGATTAAAGGCGAGAACCTCAATTAGACCATCTCTGATTTCTTCAGATGTTTTTTCTAATCTTTTAATATGGGATTAAAGTCTGCAAGAACCTAGCTTGTTTTTTTCTTAGCTAAGATCTTTGTTGCAATGCAAGCTAGAGATACTGTTTTCCCCTTTTGAAAAAAAAAAAAAAAAAGAAAAAAAAGGAAGTAGAAAGGGAATGAGAAAAAAAAAAAAAGCTTATCGCTTTTTCCTAATTTGGAGTCATTCTACTCCAGATGAGGATAATGAACTTTTGTCAGCTCTTATGTGATACTGAGTACAAAATAGCTTGATAAGCAATGTGAAGCATACACACGCTTCTCAATGATCCGCAGGAAAACTCCCTCAGAGACTGATTAGCCCATGCTTGTCACAAGTAGGGGAGATAATTATGGGGGCTTAACAGTCTATATGGTGGATCTTTTGAGAGGAGAAGGGTAGATCTAAGACTGTCTCGTGGATCAACCATAATTTTTAATATTACAGATAACGTGTGTGGTTTTTTTAGTATATCCCTGGAGCCCGGGTAGTGACTCTTCCCATAGAGTGACATCATATTACTTTTTGAGAAGATAAAAATTGTTCAAATTAGATTATCCCTAATTAGTATAATCTTATGAACCATTCTGAAAAGTTTATTGCACCCATGCTGGCAGTCTCTGATTCCATATTGAGAGCTTCTTATTGCTAATCCTTAACCATGGAAATGAATTCACGGTACATAAAAGTAATGTTGTATTTCTTCATTTAATAAACTCCACATTGTACTCTCTTTCCAAAGTTAATAGCTATTTTTATGAATCTCTGTATATCAGGTAACAAAATATTTCAACATTTTTTTTTAAGTATAAACTATGTAATCCAAGCAGTAATTTGCATTCATTAAACTAGTATGTTTGGTAAGCAGAGATGGCAAGAGACTGGGGGAGGGGAGCTTTAACAAATGTTCTTTACTCTTGTTTATGAACATGGACATCCTGTGAATACTCAGTCCTGTGTATATGCATTGGGTCAGTAAGCAGAACAGTGTGTAACATAGCCACCTCCCTGCTTTCATTGATTACAGTGGTGTTTGTGGATGCTCTATCACCCAAAAATAAAGGTAAAATTTTCCCTTCAGACAGGTGTGAGTATTTTGCTGAAGCATCTCTTCTTGTTAGAAGAACATAGAGGTTTGACGCCTCTATCACCTCACAAAACCTTTTTGGCATTTGACTCTTACCTGCACAACCCAGTAATTTTACATGCCTTCCAGCAGAGCTTTCATCAAGGGGATATCCTGCACCATTTAACAACCCAGTATTTCCATTTGATCACCTGCCTGAGTTTTTCTCACCTTTCCCACTACATTTTTGTGTACGAGCTGGTGGGGTTGCCAGCCCACTCACCTGGGCTGCATTGCTGCATTTGCTGCACTGTTATTATGTGGTCAGAGTGAAGCAGCTGCTTGCATGTTCCCAGAGTACCAAATCAGAAGAACTCATAGGATATGCTGCTTTCAACTGGAGGCTCTGTCCTCGTGGCACAGGTTAGCCCTCACTGTACAGCAGGCATGAGCTTTGCTCTGCTCAACTATGTGCAGCCCTTCTATAAAAAATATGCAGCAAATTAGATTAAGAGCCATTTTCTTCCTCCACTCCACTTTCTGAAGGGTATTCCGAGCCTGTGGTTGTTGAAAGCAAAGCTAAAGTCTCAAAAGGTATGCAGGCTTCTACAAATAGCCCCTTAGCAACATTCTGGGGAGATCCCAGTCGTCAGTAAATTGAAGTAACTGTGTTAAATTTAGTGAAGGTTTCACTGACTCTGTCCAGAGGCTTGACCCCCTATACCACTGTGTGTTTCTGTTTCTAGTTAAGAAAACACCATGTCTACAATTTCAAATTTTGTTTGACTTCTTCTTTGCAGACAGGACTGAAATGGTACTTGTCTTCCTCCCAGGGTGATGACCTAGAGGGTGAGGTCTCTGTCATTTGCATGGTGGTAATGCTCTCACCATGTCTGTCTCCAAAGTTTCTTTACCACAGAACAGCAATAGGACTGTAAAGAGTGTTTTAAAAGAGCAGAGACTCTCAGTTATGATTATTTCTGGGTCTAATTTGTAAGGGAGTAAGGCCAGGATAATGCACTCTGTAGTGACCCGAGGATCAGTCAGATTTACTGAGACACATTTCATTGATTTCTGACTGTGAGCTGCAATTGATCTGGCTACTTTTAGCTGTCCTCACAAAGCTAGCCAGTGCCACTAATTCTCTTAAGCAGCAGTCAGGAGATGCAGCTAAAAGCTGGTAATTCACCTTGGCTCAAATATCAGAGCTCTCAAAAAGAAAATAGAAGGTTTATGCCTTACTTATAAAAATGCATAATCTGCATGCTGACTGCATGTTGTTCCACAGTGGAGTGTATTTCAAGGCTATTAATTAAGGCAATAAAAGATTGAGAGCTCAGAAAGAAACTGCTTCTAACAAAAACAGTAATTCTATCTTTAGCTATGAATACAGCTGTAAAATCAAATATAAATTGTTTTTTATAGAATTATTGTATTTAGATGAGTCTGGAAGCACGGGAGGCAGCTGGTTTTGCAGATCTAACATTTTTATTTCAAGACAAAGGCAGGCAATTTGGAGAGAACCACATAATATCTAAGTGTGACATTTTTGGCATAGGTCACAGCATATGAAGGCAGATGCTGTGCTAGAAGGAAATACTAAATTCAGACAAATGTTATCAGAATGAAAACACTGCACTTATAGCATTAAGACAACCTACACAAATGTGGACAAAGCCAGATTCAGACTACAAATATTCTCTAATAATATTCACCACTTTTTCACTGTGATTCCTATGAGAAATATCAGGAAATATTATGTTTACTGAGAGATTGGAAGAAGGTGAAAGCCAGATAATATTCTCCTGTGAGCATTGTTACAGAAAAGCTTTTTTTGGAGGTGTTCACCAGAACATCAGCAATTCTCTTTCACCTCCTGAAAAAATTTTTGGCAATTCATAAAAGGGTAAAAACCATATTATGAAAATTTGATGCTCAAACACACATCATGAAAGGCAAATAATGATGAGTTGTGAGCACAGTTAAAGTAGGTTTATTTGTCCAATCCATGTGATTGAATACATTTGCGTAGTCAAACATCACCAATTAACAACCAAACTGAGGGGGACTATTGATCATTAAATGGGACTTGACTCACCAAATAAATTATTTGCTTGGAAGAGTTCACCCCACTCTAGACAAGTTACACTGTGATTATTTTATACTGCTTTGAAGCTCCAATCAAAAGTGCATTCTGTTTTTGTACAGTCCTGGGATGGAATGCATCCCTCTCTTGTTCCTTGCCTCACTTCTGTTCCCTCTGAAATGGCAGAGGGCATCTCTCCACTTTCCCACCACACAGAGCCTTTTGCTCAGGCTTGCTCTGAAGCCTTGTGTGTTTCAGGGAGGAAAAGCCATGTTCTGTGAGTCATGGTCAATGCTCCTATATCATGGGCCAGGATTGATGCATGGGCCCTCATTTCTTCAAAAGAACTTTGTGGAGCTTAGAGGTACCCAATTTTACCAGCCTAGGCTCCCTGATGGACACTGTGGACAAAACTGGCAGCTCCAAAAGGCAGTTCACATCTTGAGTTCAACCCGGTCTGTAGATGTCAATTCCCAATTCCAACTCCTCATTAATCTTCCTCAACTCAGATGGGATTTTTTTCCCAGATGTCCTCTGTCTTAGGGGCCAAAATATCACTTCATCCACTAGGGGACAGAAAGTCACCATTTTCTGCCCGTGCAGGCTCCATTTTGAAAAAAAACCAAAAACAACGGTTTTCAACTTAAGCAGCTGAGCAAAAAGATAAAGAAAGAAAGTGTAGAAATCTTTTACTCACAAATTCTGAAAAGTGGCATCCTATTATTTAAACCTGCCCACATATTCTTTAGTTCTTGTTTTTACAATTCCATACACAAATTTTCATTATCCCTGAGCATTCATGGATACAAATGGACCTCTAAGGTACTGCTGTCTAGAAAAACTGTAAACTCTCTCAAGCTGAATAAGAAATTTTTAATAAATAAATTTTTAAAAACTTCAGAACTTTTGGACCATTCTATTTCTTCCAGACTTCTGTCCTTATTACGGTCAGTACCTGCAAGACAATATGAATAAGGAAGGAATTAACTGAAATATTGGTGGATAAATAGGCCAACTTTTTGTTGCTGTACACCAAAACATGGTTTTGTAATTTTGCTTTGAATATTGGCTTCTGATTCCTGTTCATCAGAAGATAACTCTGTAAGTTCTTCTTGGCTCAACTGCTTTTCCTTCAGAATTTTTGTTGTATACAGCACAACTGGTATCAGTGATGAGTGAGATGGCAATATTTCATCATTATAACATATTTCAACCTATCTTAATTTCTTTTTTACTTTCAGCTGTAGTTTGAACTTTTAATGCTGAATTTTTATATGTGCAATGTACTATTTGAGCAACCATACTAGCTTAAAAATACATATTTGAATCTAAATTTGTGTAGATAAAAATAATTGTTGGAGTTATTTTTTCTTCTTAAGAAACATGGAGATTGTAGCAAATTTTAACAACATAATCATATAAAAATGTAACTAGTGAAAAATTGTGTGGAAATTATGGAAGAAGAAAGTCTGTTGAGATACTGTTGTCAAGATTTCAGCTATGTCAGTGCTGTTAGGGTAAAAAATGTCTAGCTGAGCACCAAAGTCAAATGACAGGAACTAATTTGCATCTCTTCTGGTTAGGTACAGTCATCTTTCAAGTAGGTTTGTTTTAGAGTTAGGCCTAAAGGGAGGAAGTTAGCTAGCAATAGTTGAGAATGATCAGGGATCTGGGCCTCAGAATCACTTCTTGGACCTACCCTAGTGTTACATCTCAAGGACAGTAAGTTTTAGTAACTCTGTTCCTTCAGGATATGGCTTGACGACACTCTGGCCCCTACCCAGAAGATCTACTGGCTTTTCTGACCATGGACATGGTCATAGTGTGCCTGAGGTTTCACCCAGAAACTGGGAGGCTTCTGACATGCACATGTGGTATTCAGAGGCATTCCTCTATTCACATGTGTAGATCCAGTGCAATCAGTCCAATTTCCTCTGTGGAGATAGTTATATATGATTATTTGTGGTTTTTAGAAAGTAAGAATTAAGCACCTTAATAGGATATGATTTGCATATTGCCTCAGTTTAAAATACTCCTGTTTAGTCACCAATAAAATACCTCATAAAGTTCGAACACAAAAAGATAGCCGTGGGGTGCAAATGAAATCTATCCTTTGACAGACAGCTCCTGCAGTTAAAAAGATAAAACTAAGTGTGCCTAAAAGTCATGCTACCCCAGATTTTGGAAACACCATGATCTTTTAACACGTGGTGTTATATTGACTCATGCAAGCTAAACAAAATTAAAGCTACAAAGAATATATTAACATTAGGCCAAAGAAACTTCCTTTGCAGTAAGGTTTTTTTTCCCCACAGGTGGGAAAGCATAGCTTGAGCTTAAAAAGAATAATTAAGAGCTTTACCTAGAGACAGGTAAATGTCTCTATGGACAGCACTGGAAGTGCACAGCAAATGGGCTCCATAGGCTGTTAAATAAGACTGGCTGTCAAACAAGAATTTGCCATGCTTCATCATTTGTTTTTGCTTCTCATGTAATGAAAAATAGACCTTTAGAGAGTTCTGGAAAAAACAAAACTGGAGAAATATGCTGTCTACAAAGTAAACAGTGAGGATTGCAGAAAAGGTAGAGAAATAGCTTCCAAACTTCATTTTACCTTTTCTAGAGCAGAGCTTTCCAAATTATAACCAAATCTTTTGGCCATTGGTGACCATTGGCTTTGTTCCTTAGATAGAGAATGATGAATAAGTCCAAGAGTAAACCTTGAGATATTTCCTCTATTGGTAAAATATATTTTGAAAGTAACTCAAACAAAAACGTTTTGGCTATTAAATTAAAATCAGTTTTTCATCATTAAAAATGTTCATCTGTTCCATCTTGAGCTCCCAGATCACTACTAGCTTTTTAGGATTTGATGATGTCAGTGGAAAAACCCTGTGAGCAGTTTATTTCATCATTCAACTTCCTCTGAACCAATAAAACATTTCAGGTGAAATTCAGTTATTATTGGTCTTTAACATTTAGATACTGAACTCTCAACTAGTCTGATTTTAGGTTTCTGTTTTTCTAGCCATCCACAAAAATAGCAGGGGACATTATTTTTTTTAAATATATTTTTAACATGGCTTTTAAACATTAATAACAGCTGCTACTAGTAAATATCCCTCCTTAGAACTAATTGTTCTCTGCAGTAAAATGAGGCTAAAGTGATCTCTAGGAAAAAGTATAGGTGGGATCCCATTGCATGATTGGTTTCTAATTCTCTTTTGCAGTATGCTAATTTTAGATACTGATGAGAAAAAACAATTTTTAAGAATCACTTTTTAGAGAAAGACTGCAGCAAATACAATGGATTAGAAGAAACTGAGTAGAATCTGATTAAAAAAAAGACAACTTCTTTAAAAATCTGCAATAATCTCTTCCATACCATTCTGCTGAATTCCATAGCAGGCCTATTAAACTACATTTACCAAACATCTAGCATCAGAACAAAGAGAAAAACAAAGCATTTCAAAAAGCTTCTATTTTGTTAAGTTTATAACGTTGCTTCATAATGGACAAAGCAACAATCCTTTCTTTCTTTATTGTCACAGAAAAGGATAAACTTTTATTACTTGTGTTGATTTTTAAAATGCCCATTTTAGCCTGTGTTCTGGCACTTAGAGTTCAGCTATTTACAACAGCTGGTTATGGAACTAGCACATGTGTATCTATGGACATATATCTGCACATTTTATTTGGAAAAGCATCTTTTGTGTAGTCCCCCTTTTGACCAACCAAAATTAAGTATGATGTCCCTGTACCAGGAGGTAAGATAAACAGATGAGGGAAACAGTTTTTTCAGCATATTTCTGTAAACATATAAAAATTCCTGTTTTGCAAAGCACAAAAGAAATCAAGCAGAGGCTGTTCATTACTTACCACTCTAATTCTCTTTCAGCCAACACTTTATAGCCTCCCACTTCACAATTGTCTCTCAGATTCAGAGCCAAGAGCAGAATAGACTTTCTTCAAGCTTCACATTTGCCTTTGGGCTTCAATATGAACTCAGCTGCCTCTTTTAGAAGCCACTTGAAATAATGCAGTTTATTTAAACAAGTTTCATTTTGGAGTGTTATTATTATTATTACTATCATTGTCATAATTCATAAAAGGGCTTTGTATTATGAGACTGCCTGTAAGCTATCACAGAATGTCTTGTATAAATATAACTAGTGCAAAAGAGCTCACATTCAAAGTGTAAAATGAGAGACAACAGGTGGAAGAAGCCATCAGCTGGAAGGGAGCACAAGGGAACAATGAAGCAATTACGAACAGTTGATGAAGCAGCAGTCAGAGAACACCAGCTGCTTAACTATTGTGGGAGCTCTAATTACAATTCTTCTTGGGAGAGTGAATTACTCGTGGAGCGCTCTGCCCAGAACCCTCCCTCAGGAAGGAGTACGTGATTTTGTGAAGAAGGAAAATGCAGCAGGGAGAAGTGCAAGTTCTCTGTCCTGCTTTCTGGGCCAGGCAAAGCAAACCAAGTTCGCCTGCGCAGTGTGAACAAGCGTAAAGTATGCAAAGTGTCTCTTTACATACTCAGAGCAATATAGCATGTATACAGTACTGTCCTTGAGATATTAATACATGGATCTCTAACAGAATAAAATGTGTTATTTCAGTATAGATATCCAGCTATTAAGGTAAATCATGTCAAAAATTTTAGTGTTAATGGCTCCATACTATGCACAGACATGATCCATCTTAATGGCTTTTCCTCCACAGCTGCTACAATGTACTATGTCAAAGCATAATATTGAGCCTTTCATTTGAAGTGCTTCATCTTATCAAACCTTCTTTTGCAGTTATTCAAATGTATAATGTCAGCACATTGTATGGAGTTCATAAGTGGATCTTTGACAAGATGAATCACGACAATACATGGTAATGATTGTTATGACACAAAACAGTGCTTAGTAAGAATGAAAAAGTTCCTGCATGTAAGCACATTAAATTAAATTCAAAAGGTTTGGATTTTGCTTTGTGTTTAATATAGAGGGAATTAATTCAAACCAAATATGGACTAACCTGGAAGGAACCTTTCTGCATACTAATGGAACATCTTTCTCCTCTTCACAAATGTGTAGCCCTTCTGATTAGAAATGAATCTTTCCCGACAAGGTTAAAAGGAATGTGAGCAGCTTATTCCTATGTGCACTGTATGGGAAAGATAATGAGACCTTTCAATGGGTCATTGTTAAAGTATTTTTTTTTCCCTGTCAAATCTTGCTGGGGTTATTTGAAGTTAAAACCGCAGTGTGCCAGTTTTGACACTACTTCCATCAAGGGAGTCTTCCAAACTGCACAAAGAGAAACTGCATGGAAAATTTGGTTCAAATCACTTTTGTCCTTTGTGCAACTGAGAAGACTTCTTCAGAGCTACTGTCTTAATCCCACATCCACTATGAGTACTGAAACCATGAAATTCTCTTTTGTCTTGTGCTTTTTCAGTATATATTTGCACTGATGCATATAGCTGAATGTATAAAAAAGTGTTCTAATAGCAGAGGTTGAGTTCATTCAGGGGCACTGGAATGAGGACATTTGCACTTCAGGATTTGCAACAACTAATATTGAATTGTTCATATGAAATGCAGCAGTTTTGCCTGGAAAAAAATTAACAAGGATTACTAGGACACAGACTCTCCTCAGAAGAAAAAGCATTAATTTTTTGCACACTTCCATGCAGGGCTCAGAAGGACCATGAGTTACATCATCCTAGATCAAAGTGAGAAGAATCCAGTCTCTGGACCTTCTTTTTCCTTAACAGCCTAAAAAAATAAAATATGAAAGAAAGTACATGTCATTACATGTGCACATTTACACAACTGAATCAAGTTCCTAAATTTGTATTTTTGCAAAGTGACTGTGCTACCTAAGTTCGCATTCTGATTCATATTAACAGACTTTTTTCACATATTCAGTGACTAAGAAATCTGATAATATTTGTACTTTCTAGCTTTTTCTTAATCAGTAAGCCAGACAGCTTGCTAATTGGACCAGAGACGTAAAGGCACTAGCCTCTGAAGTGAAGTTAATCTATACAGCTCTAGGGATTGTATTATTTTTGTTTGATTCATTTACCTTTTAACCTGATATTGTATCCTAAAGTATATGAAATGGCACGAGGCACCTATTCGTGAGGCATGGTCAATGGAACCAAGGCCAAGGGGTGCAAATTTTACCATAAGGAGCTTTAAATGCTGTTTTTGCTTGCCATTGATATTGGATTCAATTATGCCAACAATCTTCATCTCTTATGTCTGTATCAGGTCTCAGAAACCAGAAGCAGGTACATCTACCAGCTGTCTTCCTATAAACACAGTGAACTCCTAGTAAATTCTGGCCACACATAATGAATTAAGGAGAAGGTATTATACAGGAAAATTATACGTTATATCACACATGGTAATAATACATGCTGGCAAATTTAAGTTCATAAACATTACATAGAGCTGAAAACCCTAAAAGTCAGAATTTTCTTTATGAAGAAAAGTTCATGAAACTTATGAACAAAAATACTTAGTCATGACCAAGAATGAAAAATTAGGAATAAAAATACATGTATATGTACATGAGTGATTATGCCTCTAAACCCAAAGTAATATCAGTCAATAAGATAATATGCTCAGTTAATCCATATCTCAAATTTTGGGACCATTTGGTTAGATCATAATTTTGATTGACTAAATATGGGGTTACACTGATTTATTTTTATGGGGAAATAACTGGACCATTTAAATTTTCCTCCAAAACGCCCAAATGTAGATGAATCTTCTTCAGAGAGTTTTTCTTGAAGATGTATTGCTTTGGTTTTTAAAAACAAATCAGCTGTATATTTACAAAACCCTTCTACACAGACACATGAAATGTTCATCACCTTTTATGTATTTTGCATCACTGCAATAAAAAAGGCAGGACCACCCAAAAAGATGCTAAAAAATGCAAGTTTTCTGTTTCTGACAAGGCGATGTCACACCCATGTAGCTGAAATTGAAACAGTGTGTCTGGAAGGAAAGTTCCTGTACAAAGTACAGATGAAAGCAGAAGGAACGGATCCAAGAGTCCCTCACCTTCGGTAGGCCACGGTGCCACCCTCTGTGAGATGAGTGGCACAGGGCCAACTGTGTCATGTTTCAGCTGCCAGAAAATAGGAGTTAGTAACTAAAAAGAGTGGGGGGCAGGGTGGGGAATGAAAACATCCCATTTCATGCATTGCCAATAAACGAATATTTGTGAAAGAGATCAATACCTGTCATCAATACTATTTTTAACCTATACTGCATGTTATTATATTCATATATAATAACATGCATATTCATAAACATATTCAAATGTACCTAATAGATTGTATCAGGCTTTCTAGTCAGGCTGTATTAAAGGTGTGAGTTAAAAGGATGCTAATTCTATGCAGAAAAGTGTGATTGTTGCTAACAAACCCTTGCTGGACATAGCACAATAACATCCATAAAATCGTAGAATAGTTTGGGTGGGAAGGTATCTTAAAGATCACCTAGTTCCACCCACACCACCACCGTGGGTAGGAATACCTTCCACTAGGTCAGCTTGCTCAAAACCCTGGCTTTGAACACCTTCAGGGAAGGGGCATCTGCAGCTTCTCTGGGCAACCCATTCCAGTGCCTCACCAACCTCAGAGGAAAGAATTCTTTTCTTACAAGTAATGTAAACCTACCATCTTTCAGTTCAAAGGCATTATCGCTTGTCCTATCAGTACATACCTTTCTAAAAAGTCCCTCTGACTTTCTTGTAGATCCCTCTTCATGTATAGGATGTCTGCTCTAAGCTCTCCTCAGTGCCTTCTCCAGGCTGAACAGCCCCAACTCCCTCAGCCTGTCCTTATACAAGAAGTGCACCAGCCCTCTGATCATCTTTGTGGCCCTCCTCTGGACTTGCTCCAGCAGATCAATGTACTGGACTGCCTTTGCCTTGCCCCAGAGACAGCTGCCCTTGGCACAGAAATGAGGAATTCCCTTTTTCTGGTTCAAATTTTTCTTGGTATGTGAAGCAGCCACTACACACTACTGAGATAGATGTCCAGTGTAGCAATTTCTTATATGTAC
Source organism: Cyanistes caeruleus (assembly GCF_971803275.1). Classification (NCBI taxonomy): domain Eukaryota; kingdom Metazoa; phylum Chordata; class Aves; order Passeriformes; family Paridae; genus Cyanistes; species Cyanistes caeruleus. Next base: position 48,282,319 of record NC_141703.1, read on the forward strand.
ATGTCTAAATACACTTTCTTATGAATGTCTCAAATTCCTGGGCCTTTGGGAAAGATGTCTTATATTTCTTATTGGCTTTTGGCTTTCAGATGTTACACCAAGAAGAAATTTACTTGCAGCAAGTGGGAGAAAATACCCAGTGTCTCAGACATTTCAAAATACCCCTTACATTTTGAATCACAGTATTGTATTTCAGGGTTTTAATAATAAAAAAACTTATAAGAATGAATTTTTCAGTGTCACTTTTGAAATGTCTAAATGCCAATAAAAAAGTATGAGTACATAGACACTGAAAGTTTATTTTAAGGAGATATAAATATGCCAACATGACAAATAATTTTTAACACAATAGAACCTCTTTAGGGAATCAATTCAATGAAAGGTGAAGTAAGTTTAGGGCAACATGCAACTGAAAACAGAGTAGGCAAGTAAAACATCATAGCTGAGCATTCCTTAATTTTTACAGGTAATAGACATTTTTGTAGAAAGAGCTCCATCAGCAAACTCTGCTCATATTGTATCTTCTGCTGCAACTCGGGTATTCTATAATATACAATACATATTTTGTTACCCATTGCCATGAGATAAAAAATACCCAGATGTTCAGGAAGGCAGTTGTTAAGAGGTGGTGTATATATTTCAATGCATAGGAAGGATGGATGCTAAACTGAATGAAGTGAATGATTTTCCACCTTAAGATTAGTGTCTATGGAGTGCTTTAGAGCAAGTAGGATGCAATAAAATGATGAGGCAGCTAACAGAGGAGTGCATTTTGCAAGATACTGAAAACAAGAAAAGACAGTATGAAATCAATGCAATAAACAGTATATTTGTTTGTTCTGAGGAATAAATTGTTTTTTAAAACCCCAACTTTTCTACATTCTATGGAAAAAAATAAGTAAACGTAGGCTGTATTTTACATACAACTTTAACTGCACCCTTTATTGGTGAAATTTCATATTTGAATATTTTTTTAAAACTAGATTAAAATCAATTAGTGAAATTCCTGTGTATTTTCCCTGTTTCATTTTCCATTTCTAGAATTTACATTCTTCTTACATATGTGGAAAACCAGCAAGGATACAGTACTGATTCCTAATCATAGCAGTTAAAAATTTTGTTAGCCTGCAGGAGCATTTCTTGAGAGTAAAACAGAGCGAGAAAATACACACAAATGCCTCAGTGAGAAATTGTGACAGACCACCCATTTCTGTTTTGGATATTTATTTTCAAAACAGAAAATATTAGAACACATATGAATTATTTTCTTGATCCTTCACAGATATGTAGTCAACATTGGTCATTAAGGGTCCATCGATTATTTTATATGTTGAGCTTCTATCTATGCTGTTTTCAGGCAAGGCAAAGTTTGACAAGTATGACTGGAAACCAGAGTCAATTCCCAATTGCTGTACTTTGCTCAGGAAAACAAAAGTATCAAAATCCCATTGTACTAATCTTTAAATATTCAGTTACCAGTTCAATTCCACACAGCTATATATCTAGCTATTTAAGCAAGAAGCTAGGTACAACATATGGCATCTAAATATTAATATTGCATTTTTCCCTCAGAAAAAAAGTCAGAGGAAGTTTTTCAAAGAACATGATGAGATATGGAAGTGTGGAATATGTGTTCATGGTATTTGACATTCCATGTTTAAATGATTGTCTAAATAACATTGAGTCAAAATTACTGGGAGTCGATCATGTAAAATAAAAGTGAAGTCTTGTGTGACAGTTTCTTTGAAAAGTATCAGCAGCTGGGCAAACCTATCATCGGTTTACTTCAAGGATTTATATTAAAATTCAAAAAGTTGTGTGTCAAAGTCTAGATGAGTCTTATTTAATTATCATTTCTCAGAGCATATCACCTTTCATGGAAGATCAGATGAAGTGGATATTAATTTCTAGTTTCCTTTGGATTCTCTTTTTGACATATATATTTGATTTGCAGATCCATTAACTAAAAGTCTCTGGACTAATCCTTGCCTTATTTGGCATACTAAATGCACAGCCAAGTCTAAGATAATATGCCTGAAGGCATATATCCAAACACATATGTTTGGAAAAGGAAAATATTAATAATGTTGCAAAAAGTAGACTGTTGAAAAATACGTAAACATGTTTCTCAAAAAAACCCCAAACTAGTACATTTTCACATTTTCAGGGCACAACACTGAATTAATAGATCATACTTTGGAAAATGAATGGGAGAGATGAAAAACCTTAAATGTGTTCTCACCCTAGAAATTCATTAAGAAATGCATGATGGTGAAATTCAAAAATTAAATATTGTATAGTTAGAAAAAAATTAATATCCCAGGAATAAACCCCATCTGTATTTCAGAGGACATAGCAACATCCAAAGAGGTGCAAGTGACACCTTTAAAAGGAAGGAAACCACTCCCATCCTTGGTCCAGTAAGTGTCAGACAACAGGAGGTCCCAGAAGCTGCTCAAACCTATCACTGACATTTTCCAAAGAGAGCAAAATATCCAAGGGAGATCACTTGGTAACTAACTTACACATCATTCATATTCCATCTTCTTGTACGTAGCTGTACATAGCTCAAATAGTACCTTAAACACAATTATAAGAGCATATATTACTCTAAACTGTATTTTTTTAAAATCTAAAGTTTTCCAACTTCTTTCACTTGACCTCACGTTGGGTATTTAGAAGTTTGGAATCCTGTGTATGTTGGGTAACTGGAGTCCTTACCCTGCCTGTACAGAAAAGCAGGCACTTGACATGCATAATTAAAGTCACCTAAAAATTGATATCAGTCTAATACCACTGGTTTTATCTCACTGTACAAATTCTCGTAAACTCCATGGAAATTCTTCCATGTAATCTCTCATTACTAGATATTCATGGTAGACAGACAACTTAATCTGCCACTGTTGAGTTGACTGGACCTATTAATTTTATTAAATTCATGTACAAGCTTAAATATTTTTTTGTGTGTGGTTTATCAGAGTGTTGTAGATAAGAAAATACTGGGTTTAGAAGCAGAAGACAAAATTCTGTTCAAGTAATTAATATCTTTTTCTATATCTAGTTCAGTAGGTTAATGTGTCCTCACCTCAATATATGGACATGGAATTGAATAAATCTTTTGCAGACATCCTATAACACTGAATGGAAATGCTCTTGAGGTCAATGAGTAAATATGAAACCAAATTAATTTGATTCAGCAATTCTAAGGTGCATCATATTTTTCATTTTCCTGCAAATACTAGTTTGTGAAAAATCAGGACATTTTCTCCTTCATAAATATAAAACATAGCCATGCTAACCAGAAGATTTAGAAGTAGATTTCTAATTGTGTAATATGGTGGCTTGCTCTTATTACCTCACTTTATTATAACACCTAACTTCACCAAAGTGTATTTCAATCCCCTCAGTGCCTTAGGGTATAGGACATATATTCTATAAAGAGGTATTTGCATGATTCCACAAGCGTGTATCAAAGTTCTGACACTGCACTGAAAATAATTAAAATGCATTTGAAAGGTCTGGCCCTGGGCATTAACTCCCTTTTTATAACATGCATCTAGCTGCAAAATGCAAAAGCTCTGGTTTTCCAGACCACCCTAGCGGAAGGATAGTGAGCACAAGTGTTACCAGCCTCCACCAAATAATATTCTTAACTGGATTTCTGAGGTGTGGTAGCTAGATTTACTTTTTTAACAAGCTATCATACTTTTTACAAAATTAATTACTTGTATGATCAATATTCAATTATAATAATTACTTAAGCTATGTTTGGGGCTAGTATTTTGCCCTTCAGCTGAACCATTATAGTCCATGAAATGTTAAAGCCTAATTTATATAAAAAATATAAAATTATGCTTATATTTGGTGTAAATGGGAGGAGATTCTATAGCAATATTTTGGTATAGTAAATATGCACAATTTACAGGGATTTTTCCCCCTTCCGAATTTGATTAATAGCAATAATTTTCATTTACTAAATTATCTAATTACAGTATTCGTAATTTTCTGACTGTTCTTTTGTAAGAACATTAAACTGTATTTTCAGCTCTAATTACCAGTACTTCTCCATCTGATTGCTCCTTGCACATCTGTCATTGAATTTATGTGCTATTGTTGTCTTTTCCCTCTCTCAGCATCCACATTTTTTGTACACCCAAAAGAAACAATTGATATTGTATTATGGTTGTTTTTCCTGGAGAGAAATGTGCCTGCAAATGAGTCTATTGACTGCTTCGCTTTCAGGCAAGTTATCTTATAAAAAATTATGTGTGAGAACTGGTGCATTCATTACGGCTGACCTGCTGGGATATCAGCAATGTGGTAGTGCAGGTTTTTTGCTTATTTTAAGCTCTGTATATAGCTGGAAACATATTTTGTTTATATTATTGATAATAAGCAGTATTTGTCTGGCATCCTTCCAAGGGAAGCACACTGACATAAGTTTATTTTATATCTCAGAACATATGCTATGGGTTTTTTTTATACTCTTTCTTCAATAGAATTTCAGGAGATCATTGCATCACAGATACAGAATTTGCAAGTTTGAAAAGATGATGATAAGAGAAAATTTCCTGTGCCTTCTCATTCAATTACTGCTAATTGTTGTTATGTTCTGTTTGTCTGTGTGAAGCCTTGGTACCATAGTGAGAAGGAGAAGGCCATTTTATACATGCAACACATTTGTGAAATGCAGAAACATTTAAAAATAAATAAGAGATTTGGTACTGCATAAGGGGGAAGTATTTTGTGTGAAAGATAATTTTGTTTGGGCATTAACCAGGCAAGTCAGGACCTTGTGGGTTCATGCCTTACAGAGCATATCAGTGGCTGAGGCACCTGCCTCCCAGTAGCACTTATCTTGAAGGTGATGTATTCTCATCTTCCCCTTTCATAGCTCTGAAATGAACCCCTCAGTTCAGTGGGATCAGATGGTAATAAATTCACATAATTACATACTTGTTAAGGAGGTTAAGGTTATTTTGTTTGGATAACGTGACTATAATTTATTTTGTCTGTAAGGTTTGAGTTTAAACAATATTAATGGTTAGTTAATGGCCTAATGAGTCAGCTACAAGCCATTTAGGCATGCAATGAACCTTTGATTCTCAGTGACTCCTCTAATGAAAGATCTATATGAGTGCCTGTCTACTGTCACAATAGAGATAGCAAGAGAGTCACCTAATCGATTGTGATGGTAAATCAATTGATCTGTAACCCTGTTTTCATACAGTGAAAAAGATATGGAGGAAACATTTTACTGTTCTCTAATTTCCAGCTGAATATCTATAAATAAAAGAGACAGTTCCCTATTTGAAAATATTCCCTTTATAACTGTGATTCAAAAGCAGGGAGAATCTGATTGACGTCCTATTTTATAGATGTGTCGGTTACTTTTGTCATTTCGGGAGATTTAAAGTTCTTAGAAATTAAATATATGATGCAGAACATCAGAGAGGCTTGCACTTCACTGTCATGTGTAAGGTTAAGGATTAAGATAAAGCTGATGTGTGCTCTACTTGTTCCTACTTCTGAACAACATCCAAAAAATGCAGCAGGATGATTTAGAAAGAAATTTGAAAATGCCGTTTATAAAGAAAAAGTCTTTGTACTTTCTTTTAAATGGAAACTGAGTTAAAGAATGCTTTAAGACAGCAGTCTATGATATTGATGCTTCTTTTTTAGCCTGTTTCATGCTGTCCTGTGAGTTTCATTACATATTTTTCCTTTTCAATTTTGTCCTTAGAACACACAATTTTTTTTATCACTGTTATAATCACAAACTATCAAAACACCAGCTATCATGAAGGTACGTGTTGTTTCTTTCTAAGCACATAATAGGATTTTATCCCTTATTTTTTTAGCTAACTTGTTATTTTGGTTGCCCGATTCTATCTATATGATAGAATATCATATAGATAGATTATCTATATATGATCTCCTATCCCGAGATACCTCAAAAAAAAGAACAATTTTTAGAAATACTGGTCAACCTGTTCCTTTCCCCTTCAGAAAAAGCAGAGATCTTTATGTAAGGCACCCCAGAAGGGGTTCAAAACAGCAATGCGCTTAAGCAATGATTTTCAATTTGAGGCTTTCATCTTCTAAGCAATTCAGTTCAAGGATTTTTGATATTGTGGTTGACACAAAGTAGCATGTTCTATAGCTGCTGCATGCAACCTTGCAGCATGGGAGTTGCTGCCACTCTTTTTGTTCCAGTGTCACAGCACCTCTTACTTGAAAGGTTGGCTATGATGCCATACTGAAAACATCTGATAAGAAGGGAGTCAAATCCAGCTTCCCTTTCCTTGCAGCTGTGAATCCTTGCTTTGTTAAATAGCTGACATTTGATTGGGAGCTGTCACAGGCACCATAGATGGGCAGGGGATAAATGTTTGCTGGGCGTAGAGAGCAGCACAAAATGACGGCGTGAGTTTGTAACCCGAGGCAATGTCTGTGATACAGAAGGTGCCCACAACTGCCCAGCTGACAGGGAGCTGCCTCTGTGCATGCACATGAACTGCTTTTGCCATGCAAAACACTGCTCAACTTGCCTGCTAGGAGTGGTCCACACCAGCTGTCAAGGTGGGAGCTCTCTGGGTAAAAGGGTTCTTGGCCGAGGTGAAAGCTCTTCTGGGACCCCTTCAGTGACAGTTCAACAGTATGAACAGTGGTCCTTGATTCTGCTCAATTTGGTGAGGACAGGCAGAGCTTGAATACCTAAAATCAGACACTAGAAGACACATTTGTTTGCTTCACACCATTTTTATAAATGCATTTAATAGTCAGATTTTCAAAGCATTGCACCACATAATCAAAAAACAATCCTCTTTTTAGATGTCTGGATATACCAAGCTATATTCTCCTCACCTGCAAATGAATTTCCTGTCTGACCGTGTGACTGCTCACTGACAACCCACAGTAACAGCCTGATCCAGCAGAACACACTAAATATCAGTAGTTTATAGATCTGATGCCTCATGCAAAAACCTCTGATGCCTCTGTCCCCTCTCTTTCAAATCACAATATGAAGATATTCATCAGTTCCTCTGACAATGACAGTACTGTATCTATCATCATTCAAATCACTACAAGAGAGACTTAATATCCAAAACCAAATTCAAGTTAGTAGCTGTTGAAGAGAAGGTTCAGTATGGATTATTTTTTTTATTTATTTGATTATTTGTTTGCCTGCCAGTTGAACTGACTACAGCCTGGAGACAATGACAATGTGAGCATCAGCTTTGTAACAGAAAACCAAGTATTTCAACCCATAGACCTATCACCCAAGGTTATTGCTTTAGCATTTCTGCTGATAGCAGTCATTGCTATAGATCACACAAACAGATGTACAGTCCCACTTCACATATTTGTTCCCCTATACTGCATGGTACAGAAGCTGATAGGAAAGAATGAGCCCAAAATTATTCTTAGATGAAAGCACTGGAAAGCAACCAAAACTATTCCCCTATTTTTTTCCCCCTAAAACCTCTCTACTGTTCTGCTGAGGATAAAAAAATTTATGTCAGACTATTTGGTATAACATCCAGCGCAGCATACTACAAGATTTATAGTTCCCTTTCCTTGGCTTTTAAGATGTGCTTTAGCTGTTTTCCATATGGTCTTATCTCCCATGTAGAATAAATTTGAATAGTATGATAAATTATATCCACTGATGTATCATGGAAAATGTTTCTTCATGCATGAAAAGGTCACTTTTTAATCAGGGAAAACATAGGCACAAGAAATCTTTTTTTTTTTAAAAGGCATCATCTGCTTTCTACTGGTAATGTAGAACTTGGAGAAGACTAGTGCCTGTATTTTAGGTTCAGGTTCAGGCAGTAAGGCTACAGATTTATTCTCCATGATTAGCCTAGGGTCAGAGCCTTAGGATCAAATCTGAACTCAAGGCTCAGCTGCCAAAACATGGACATCTTACTGCATTTCATTTCCAAGACATACAATTTGTCGATGAATCCACTGAATAAAGCTACAGAGCTCCACAGACCTGGGATTTCTGCAGTTAGATGCAGCGCACATCTAGAATTAGAAAGGTGTGTCCATGTGTGACACAGCCATGAACCAATGAGAAGATCTGAAGCACATGTCAGGAGCCTGACATCCCTCTACAGCTCCAGAGGACACGGATGTCTTACCACGGATCATATCTTCTGGCCCCATTTTAAAATCCTGGACTACTCATGACAGGACAGCTGCATGAAGTGGATTGATGAAAACAAGTAGTAGGGGCAGAATTCAGATACAACACAAACATCTGGTGTCATGTTAGGTACCGTGTGGATATGAGAGTTTAGACATTCCAGTTAGTGTCAAACTGCTCTCCCAGAAGGACACAGGTGTCCCATGGGTCCTACACCATATCTCTAAACTAACTAATATGTAATGAATAATCAGTTCAGATGTAGGAATTTAGGAGTTTTACCTACACAGGTGCTTTCTGGGCTAATTGAAGTGTTCTAGGGCAGATGTGTGGGATTTAGAGATCTGACATAAAACCATGATCTCTGAAGAGATTTGGCATATAAACTATGGTGTTTATATGCCAAATATAAACAAAGGCATTTTAATAAACAAATGTTTATGTGAATGCCAAATAAACAAGGCATTCACTTCCTTCAGTACAAAGCTGGGGCTGAAGAACTTTTAATGGGTCTTGGTTACAGCGATACTCTCTGTAGTAGTCCATGTTTGAACTAGTACTTTAAATGATGTGAGCCTCATAGTGGCCTTTATCTTACATGGGGGCCTACAGCTACAGGCAGTCCACAGTAAACAGTATATTTCCTTCCTTTTCCAGAAATGTACATAATTCTGGGACAGTGACTATTTTGCTGCTTAACCCAATAGGCCATCAGTTTCCAAACAGAAATATTACTACCTTCTAAATGCCATATTAAAAAATTTTACATTGATGTTTATTTCTCTTCACATATTTCAGTTCATCAGACAACATTAAAAAGCTGTGGACTTTGCTATGAGAAATATCAGTCTATATATATATATTCATCTTTTCTAAAGTAATCAGGTCAAGCACCTTATGAATATTATGCCTACTGTCACATTAAATGTGTACTGTGGCTTCAGAAAACCAGTCTTTGGAAATGGCAAAGCAAACACCAGTGAAAAGTGAATCATTTAAACACCTGACTAGAAATTCCTTTTTGTGTCCTTTCAGCTGTTACAAGGATAGTTGGAAAAAAAAAAACTTACATCCTGTTTCTTGGTACACTCCAAGTTCAGTTATATTCAGGTGTATCTATACAAATAGAGTAAGTTATTTTCAGGTGTATCTGTATGAATAGAGAAATTCTTCTTTTATGTTAGTACAGCATCAATGTATCCCTCAGAAGGATAAAAATAGTTTTAATCCATAAATGTTAGCAGGTTTTCCTTATATTTAATGATTCTATGAATATAGTCTTTTGCATTTAAAGTTTTCTAGCTAATTAACTTAGCCAATGAAGTTTCTAGCAATATCAGAAAGGATTATTCCTAGCTAATTCACCAGCCCTTTTTATAAAAGTGTAGTTCAAAAAACTGATCCAATTATCCCCCCCTCATGGATCTCTCCCTCACCTTTTTCTCCCCACAGTGTTCCACTTCATCCTTTTGTTTTTGAGGAAAGGGCAAGACATGTAAGAAGAAATAGTAGCTCATCTGTTATTGATGAAGAAGCAGTACGTAAAGATAACCTGCGATCTCCCAGAAGACCACACTGAAGTCAGACGGCACGCTCTGATTTGTATTCTCATTTCATACTTATCCTCAAGGAGTCAGGACTTCATCTCACACAGAAAACTTTTTCATATTTATTAAGTTTTATTCAAGTTACTCTATACCTTTTTGTTCAGAATTTCTGCCAGCACAGACCTCCTCCAAAACTGTCCTTATCTCTTTGTAAAGATATTAATTGGAAATACCACTAAGACATTAGAGAAGCAAAACCCAGCAGTTCAGTCTCACTAGTTGAATCAGTGAGGCTTTTGTCAGGGCAGTGGGTTGACCTTGGCTATGTTCCAGGTGCCCACTAAGCTGCTCCTCTTCCTCAAGAGGACAGGAGAGGCAGAAGAAATGACAAGAAGCCTCTGGGCTGAGATAAGGAAAGAGATCACTCAACAATTATCATAACAAGCACAACAGTCTGAGCTTGGGGAAGTTAATTTATTTTATTGCCAATCAGAGTATCATAATGAGAAATAAGGAAAAAATGTAAAATAATTTCACCCCACGCTCCATCCTTCCCAGGCTCAACTTCAGTCCTGACTACTATGCTTCCTTCCCCTGAGCAGCACAGAGGGATGGGGAGAGGAAGCTGCAGTCAGCTCCTTATGTGCTCTCTCTGTCACTCCTTCTTCCTCACACTCCTCCTCTGCCTCCAGCATGAGCTCCCACATATGGGACACATTCTTCCACTAACCTCTCCAATGTGAATCCTTCCCGCAAGCTGCAGTTCTTCCAGAGCTGCTCTATCATGAGTCCATTCCATGGGGATCAGTCCTTCAGGAACACATTGTTCCAGTTTGTTTCTCCCCAGGATCACAGGTCTTGCCATCAAACCTGCTCCAGTGTGGGCTCATCTCCACAGGCTGCAGTCCCTGCTGGGAACCTGCTCTTGTATGGGCCCTCCCACAGGCTGCAGCTTCTTTCAGGGCACATCCACATGCCCCCACATGAAGTTCTCTGTGGGCTGTGAGTGGATACCTGCTTCACCAGGGACTTCCAAGGGCTGCAGGGGAATAGCCTATCTCACCATGGTCCTCATCCTGGGCTTCAGGGGAATCTCTGCTCCAGTCCCTGGAGCACATTAGTGTGTGCAGGGCTGTTTCTCTCATACATTCTCACTCTTCCAGCTGCTGTTGTGCAGCAGTTTTTCCCCTCTTAAATATGGCATTGCAGAGGAGCTGGCTTACACACACTCACCACCATAATAGAGCCCAAGCCAAGGATCCTGTGTTAATTAATGTAAAGTCCAAGTGAAGGTTTCTAATTCTTCTTTTATTATTTCTCAGGTTAGCTCAAGCAGGATGCTTCTGTAAAGTCATCCCTTCCCCAATGATATCCATACCACCCATCAGGCAATGGGTGTTCTATGACTTAATTCTGGTTGGTAGTCTCTTGATTTCTTACTGGTTTGCACTGTCACTGGGCTGGAGATATCCCATTCTCTCAGATGTGTTTCCTTGTCCCTTGTCATATTCATTCCACTTGCATCTGCTTGATACAGCTGGTTGTGTGACTTCACAGCTCCTAGTTATGGTAAATGAGAATATTCAGACAGAAGAATACAGTCAACCAAATTTCTCTATGAGGGTACTCCCTTTTATGTTTTTTGAAGGACTCCTGTCCATATATAGATGGGATTTTTTAATGAGGACTCTTCAATACCTTTGTACAGAGTTCCTAAACATATTACAGTTTTGAAAATAGCTCTCAGAGAACATATTCATCAATGTGAGGCTGAGCCCATTTTGGCAATGGTTTTGCCCACTGGTTTTAATGAAATGCATTAGAGAAAGATTACCAAAACACCTATACAAAGAAGGATTAATGCCAGAATCAGGCTAACCCACTCTATCTCAAGAAGTTATAGAAGGACATCTTAATCCAATAAAAAAACCTTACAAAAGTCTTGTGGCTAACTCTTCTGCACTGGGAAGTTGGTGTCACCTGCATACCCAGCACCAGTCTGTGTGTCTGGCTGTGCTTTGTCTTGTTGTATTTTCCCAGCCCCAGTGATGTTTTTCTTAGTGACCTTTTATTGCAGGATAACAAGTTTTAATCTCCAAGGTAGGATTGTCAGAGTACTGCAAGGCCAATGGGTGTCAAGCTAAATGATCGGGAAGACATTTTACATGGAAGAGGTAGATCCAGTCACCCTCATCTGCAACATTTACAGCAATACCAGAAGTTAATAACACAGGATATAAACCATCCCATTTAATGTCCAGCTTTCTTCTGTGAGACTGGACTTTTATCTATATTGCATATCCAGACTGGATTGCGTTCCAGCTGCTATTGGTTGAAACAATCTGGCTTGTGCTGTTTTTCTTGTAGGTGCTTTTTTATTCACAAATACAGCTTTGGTAATCCATCCATCTCCATATATGATGCTGGTCCTAATGAGGACAAAGGTCATGGGAGCAGCTGAGGTGCCTGCCTGCCAAACACTAGTTCTGCTGGTGACAAACCTAGAGTTTAGTGAGGGGTATTTCTAATATTCCATAGCACTCTTTCTAAGACTTCAGGTCATTTCAAGCCTACCTGACTGCAAGTTTAGGAATTTTTATTTCTGAGAGTCCTACCATTCTTTCTACAAATCCTGAGGACTGTGGATGATATGAAATTTTTAGGTTCATCGTTTTCCTAAAATTTTATAGATATTGTTTAACATTACTGCTGAAAAATGAGAACCTCTATCTTATTCTATGGTTTCAGGTATTCCTTATCTGGGAAAATGTACATGGGTTTTGGCAATCATATCCAGTAATGAACATAGATCCCTTCAGAGAGATTCTTAAAACACAAGATTTGGTTATTAACCTGTGTACCAAGGCACAATATTCAAAACCCTGTGCATACATGTGTCGTCAGTGTATCTTCTAGGCAGCTTAGGTATCACAGTTATCACTGTTAGAGCTTTCTATCACCCAGCATCCCCCAAGGAACAATTACTGAACATTTGGTATTAATACATGCTCATGTTGGAAATACAAAGTGTAAGACAGGATGTTTGCTGTCTTCCACAATATCCCATTTGGTCACCCTTTCTAATAATGCTTTGGATAATGTACTTGTGCAGAAGAATAGACTTTGGCCACATTGTTTAGAGGGAACTTCTCTGTATTTCCTGAATAGAGAGATAAAAATCAGCAAGTGCCACAGAACTCTGTCAGACAAAAGAAGCTGCATATAACTATCTTTACATTCTCTGACTGTCTTGAACTTAATTTCTTGATTTGTAAAAGTGAGATTTAGGGAACCTGTAATGGTGATCAGATTTTAAAAGTACAAATAAGGTCTGGACACATTTAGAGGTGAAAAACTTGAGAACAAATCCAGTAAAAACAATGAAATTTATTAAAATTCATTCCTGAAATAAAGCTCTTGAGCAGATAAAAGCTCTGCAGGTTTGCGGGAAAAAAAAAAAAATCCAAACAAACAACAAACCAGAAATCTTTCATTATATTCACTAAAAATAACAATGTCTGTCTGTATGGTTGGTTACTGAGTGCCACTAGGTTAGTGAGTGTCACTAGGAGACTTTCCACAAAACTCAAAGGAATTTTAAGCAGCCCAAAATGAGCTAAAGAGCTTTTTCTTTCAATCAATGTTCATCTAGATGCATTTCTTGTTGAAGCTCAATAAAATTCTCTCACTATTTCTTCAATGTTATAAATTGTTTTGACTAATTACATTCTAACAATAAAAATATTCACAGGTATCTTAAAACATAGATAACTATGAAATACCTTTGAATATTAAGATAAACAAAAGGATGGATATACCATTCAGAGGAACGTGAATGATTAAAAAGCTATTTGTTCTTTACACAGCCTTACAAATTTGAAATTTTGTTTTAATATCAGTAAATTCCCCTTAAAAAGACACTTGTCAGGGAATATTGCAGAGAACATCTAAGATGTATTTTTAATTTTAAATGATGACTATTTGTACCAACACTAATTCTAAAAGTTAAGTTCAGTTCATCAGCTCAAAGAAAGATATATCCACGTGGGTCCAATCAACATGACTTACTTTTTTAATTTCACATATCAGCTACCTGAAGCAATGAACTAAACTGAGTGGTCCTCTGCTATCCTTAGGCTGAAGAATGCTGAGAGTAGAAAGCATTACTCTAATTATTTCAACAAAAAACCAATTACTGACACTAGTAACTTTCCATGGAGTAGAATAGAAGCAGAAGTTAATAAAAGTACTGAGACTAGCATAGTCTAAACTTACTGTAACCAAAAAAAAAAGGATGAGACCTCCAGATCACCTGCTCTGGGAGACATACAAGCACTGAAGTTACTGTTAACTGAAGCTTGTCTATATGAATATCCCATATCAATAAGGAAATTAATATGGGAGGTTGGGTTTTAACTGTTGATACAAACATCTACTGGAGATGTTTTCTCACTCACTTTCTCCCTCACTGGACGTTCACTGCTCCTTTTGAAGCAGCCAGGTGTCATACATACAGAGTGACAGTCAGAAATGTTTCTGATGTTCCTTTGAAACCATTTGTAAGACATTTATACATCATAGCTTGTCTGTTACATCAGACTAGTAGATAGAAGATCAATAAGGTATCTTACAATGGTTTACATTGCTGGCAGCTGTTGATTGACTAGAAAACTTACAAGGACCATAATTAAGTGAAGAACTAGGATTCCACATACAGAGGAAGTCTTGGAAATTTAGAGTATGCCTTCAGAAATCCATCATGTGCTGACTCATTTTGTGTATAGCAAGTAATAGCAGAAAGAATACTGGAAAAGTAAGCTTTAAAAATCAATTTGTGTCTTCTTTATAGCAAATTGATTCTTTGTGGTTTTTAAAACCGCACACACATACACAAAAAACAAAACAAAACAAAAAAAATGAAAAATCGTAAATAGGTCATCCCTGGGTTGTTCAAAATTATTGGTGGTGAGAGGTGTGAAGAAAGAGTTTAGTAAAATTAAAAAGTGGTAACAGAATTTGCTAGAGTGGCTATTCCAGTACCACACTTTTTAAATTTATAATGTTACTGTCATTCAGGCTTAAGTAAATATGAAGAGAGAGAGAGTGGTCCTCCAAATATGCTAATCCTAGTTAAATAAATAGATTTCTGACTTTTTATCTTATTGGTTTTTCAGCCTAAAAATTTGTCCTGGCAGAGTTGGTCAAACTGCTTATTCAGTGAAGGGAAAATGAGATCACTATATAGTCCAATTAAAAGTAAATTGTACAAAACCCAAATACCCAAATGGTAAAACCATTTGTATCATGCTTGTCTGTTACAACTTAGTTTTCATACTTCTGTTACATTTCATTAGTGAATGTAATTCAGTAACAGTAATTAACAGTAGTTAATTGTTGTGATTTTCCCATCACATTTTCTGAAGTTAAATACACATTACCATCCTGATAAGCATACTCTACAACTGTGATTTTGTCACCTTTAAAAGATATGCTGTTGTTGGATTGTGCCCCTCATCATTTACTTCACTGTAGCAAAACAGGTACAGACTGCATGCAGTTCTTATAAAGAGGCAGTGGAATATTGCAGTCTTGTTTTCAAGACCTTGGACTCTGCATGGGATTCACCAGACCAAACATCGAGACTGGGAATTTTTATCTCTGCTTGGTCCCCCCAGGCTCCTGTTGCAGTCACTGGAGAGAGATCATAACTTCTCGAGCAGACACTTCCTAAAGCAGATATCTAAAATAGATGGGATGAATTGCCTCTAGAAGTGGCTGTTGCTTTCCACTGACTGTAAAGGGATCCCAGGTGACAAGTTCAGAAGTAGGTGGTTAATGTTAGGAGGTATCAATCCAAATATACCTGTAAAGGATTGTCATGTGTGAAATGCAGACCAATTTATTATGAGATTTTTTATGCACTTGTAGGTGAAGGAAAAAAAAAAGAAAATTAAAGAAACCCAAACATTCAGGTGTGAAATTTTTAATAAATGGGATTAGTATAACCCTTTGAATTTGGGGTAAAAAGCTGAAGTATTTAAAGTTTCTTTTGGTGCTTATGTTGTGTATGGATGTAATTTAAACACCTTTATGAACAATCAGTTGAAGACACACCTGCCAATGTCATTTTTGCACATAAAATTGATGATTTTAGCTGTAGATTGCTAAACTATGTTTAAGTTCTTTCTCTAGTTTTTCTTAGGGTGAGCCAACCCATAGGAAATACTACCTTTAGGCACTAATGAAGAATATAAAATATCTTAATCTGGTGGTAGAGGTGTGTGTAGTTTGGGAACTACAATTAGACTACAGGGAATCTTCATGGGAAGAGGAATACTAGAAAAGCTAATGCTGAAACAATTTATTGGAGGCAGCAGGTTGATTAAAAAAAATGCTTTTTTATTTTCACAAAAGGGAAAGCAGTAATGAAATTGTGTGGATTGAAGGGTTTTCAGAACTGGTAGAACTGTGCTTCTTTATCTGTAGGTATTGCAGTTACAAGGGAGAAAAATTGGTAAAATTTGAGAGATCAGCTCCCACAGAATTTAATTGATGGCAATGAGCTGAGCTTGCAAAGTAATTTAATGAAGTTGCCTGGTTCCTAAAGAAACTAACTACAGTTAAAAACTAGCTGAACAGATTCAGAAAAGAAACCTCTCAAAGCAATGGTATTTAGGGAAACACAAGTGGATTGGACCTGTGCTAGTGCCAAAAATGTATAGCCAGACAGCATCATGATGGTCAATATTTACACAGGTACAGGTCTTCAAAGGCACATGCCTAGAAATGATCTAACAGTCCTGATTGATTGATGCTCTGATCCCCAGTCCCTGAAGTGCTGCTTCTGGAAATGATATACAAATACCGTGGTCTGTGTTAGCTCAAAGTGCAGGCAGGTAAGCCTGCAGGCAGGCAGGTACAGTATTTTGGGAACATATACAAGCACCAACTGCTACTTGCTATCTATTCTTTAAACTATCTGGTTTGGAGCATATACTACAGGGCAAAAAATTCAGGCTATTGCTTGATCAATTCTGCCATCTAATGACTGCATTCAGACAGTGCCTTTCATTACTGCTACATGCTAGTTTTTAACTGAATCAGACCTTCTGCTATCTGGCATATATTTCTGCTCCATCTCAGGTTCTGTAGCAGGGATTGTTGTGCTCCCATAAGAGATATAACCATCCCACAAAAATGTAATTTTTCCTGTGGCTTCTTTACTCCAGAAAGTGAAGTAGGTAGGTTCCCTGCAGTGCTGTATGACTGCAGCTCAGAGGAGATGCTGCTATGAGTCAAGACCACCTGGTAAGTAAAATCCAAAAAACTTCAAAGACACTCCAATGCCAAAATCCCAGGAGGAGACTCCCTCTGGACCTACTGCAGCTTTGAAGGCAGACCCCCCCTTTTAATCCTCACCCTTTCCTTATTGGAAAGCTGAAGAAATACCTCCCACTGTGCCTCAGGCTGATTAAAAAAATACACAGGGCAAAAATGAAGTGATTATTTGTACTCACAAAGATACTATATGAAATGCACTTGATCACAAATTTTTTATTTTTTTCACATGTATGTTTTTAAACACACATTTGTCTCATTACTGTAAAATGAACATTTTAATTGCACCAAGCATTTTTTTTAAATGGACTGCTTACAGACAGAATTTGATGTGCTGATGGATTTGCAGTAATAAAATACGGTCACTCAGTTGCAAATACCATCCTTTACTTCCCATACTCTCTCTTTCTGCAACTGCACATTTCTGTGGAAGTATTTGCTTAAATATGTTGGAATTAGCATAAATCAGTTCATGTCTGGGTTTTTCTAATAATCAGACAAGTAAATGTCCTTTTATTTATTTTAATTAGGATATACAACACATGCTCAATGAAATTTTATTTCTGCTTGAAGGATTCACCACAAAAAAGAGAGTTTTATATATTTGTGTAGTTGGTTAAAGTTGGTTTCATAGGATCTTTAAGACAAATTTAAAAAAAAAGAAAACCAATGTGAGAGATTTTCTATCAAAAGAAACACTTAGAATCAGGCATTATTTGCTGATTTTTTTTAAAATTATGTGTTCCAACAAGCATTATTTCTCCCATGAAAGCTAAGCATTGTGAAAACATCATGAAAAGGAAAAATAGTAGGCAATGGAGTAATATTTTTTCACATTTATGCACATTTTCTGATCTTTATTGTAAAAATACACCACTCATTAGAGAAGCAGCAGCCTCTGACCAAGGTAACAGTGTTTCATGTGTCCTAACCTACCAGACCACTATGGCTTCTCAAATCAGAAGCCCCCTAAAAAACTTGAAAGATCTGGAAATCTCCTACAAGAGCAATAGAAAGCATGTAAAAGGAGATAATCTCTAGCACAGCCACTAGAATGTTAATCTGGGGGGTGTCCATCGAGCAAATGCACTGGTGAGCTCACCAGACTTGGTGTGCATGCCTGGAGGTGCAGCTGATCACACAGAACAGGCAGAAACTGAGGCACTGTTTTTAAAATGGTATCAGAATTGGTGGAATTAGAAATCCAAAGAGGGCTGATAGCCCAGTCTTTCTTGTGTAACTCCTGAAATACATATGCTACCAGCAAATCAAGGCCTTTAACTAAAACACTACTTCCATTCCGTATTCCTCATGCAGAACAGAGCCCTACCGTACACTCTTTCTTGAGTTAGAAGGCAAAATCTACTTTATCAAAAAGATAAAGAAATACTGAGAAAAATGACAGGCCTTTAGGGAAAAGAAAAATAGTAAAAGAAAGCTTGACTTCTCATCTCAGACCATTTACCAGATATAATATTAATCTGTTGACAGAATTAGTCTTTCAGGATTTTCATTAATTCTACCATGAAGCACATTTGACACGTTCAGTGGCTGTATCTGACCAAAATTCTTTTTTGTGTATGTACTAAGCTGACATCGAGTGTGGTTATCATACATGATCAGGCCAAATTTAAATAAGTTAACTATATTTCAGTAGTTCAGGCAATGAACATTCCTGATGTGGTAATATCTGTTGTATTTCTTTATCCCAGGTAAAAAAATACTAAAGCAGAAAAAAAAAAAGAAATTTATGCTTCACCAAAAACATGACAGAGCTCTCTGAGCTTTCCCTGATAGATTATTACCTAACAAATGCACATCATGGATCCTTTCCAGAGCTAAGTCACAGCCCAGAAGCTGTGTGACCCAAAGTTCAGATGTCCATAACCTAAACCATTTTCACCACGTGTTTACACATTGACTGCTAGAATAAAACACCTCCTTTGTTCTTGGGCCTTGTAGATAAAGAAGCAGAGACAGGGTATCAATGTCTGCTCCTAATCACAGATGTTTCATCAATGCTTATGAAACAAACCAAACAATATCCAAGCAAAGGCCAGGAAATAATTAGAGCAATAATGAAATTGACCAGGCCCATAAGTTAGAGAAACAGAAAAACCTGTTGTCTATGAATATCTTTTTGTATCTTGTATATTTTTTCCATACCTGTAACTGCAATGACTGTTCTGGATTACAATTAATGCAGAAATAACACAGCAGAAAGCCTTGCAGATTTATCCCACTCTGGCTGCAGATCCACACTGGAGTTTGATAATGACAAAACCAAGGTTTCCAATGGCAATGGCTGAGACTTTTTCTATCCCTTCAGATTTTCTGACCCAGTTGATTTGTGGGGTATTTTAACAGCAACTCTAGATGTAATTCAGCTTGAAAAGAACACCTCTCCATGAAGGGTTTTTTAACTGGAGAGTAGGTGGAATCACAATCTGCATGCACTCCTGCAATTTACAGTGTGGTATTGCACCTTATTTCAGTAGTGACTCATTTAGTCTAGTACACTAATAGTGATTTGCATCAACCTTTCCACCTTCATCAGTTCACTGTCTAATTTTGCAGTCCTACCCAGAGATGATATTTTACTTTCTTATCTAGACTGGTAATTGTTTCATATTATATAAGGTACATTCAAGGAAGGTTTAAATTCAATGTAGACTCGGAGGATAAATGAAAACAGACAAATATGTTATATATATAGCTTAACCCACGAAAATGTAATTTTTCAAATGGTCTCTAGGTAGAAATAAAGTTTGTCCCTATTTTTTTAAGCTGATATTCCAAGGCTGTTTTTGTTGAGGTTTTTTCCAAAATAAAATGTGGTCTTTTTTTTCCTTTAGGAACCTTTTGATTATTTTTTATCAGTTATGGTTTTGACAAGATTTGTAAACTATCTGCTGAAATACTAAATAGATCACTTGAAAATAGAAAATATAGTGTTAAACTGCATGATAGAATATAAAAAACAGATCAAAGTAAATAATGAACCTGAAAGAACTTTTCATTCTTTAAATGAAATATCTAACAAAGAACAAGGAAAGTATTTTTATACTAGTGAGACAAAGTTAGAGAGGAAATAATGTATTTATTATTTACCCTTTGAGAAATGTAATCAAAAGACATTTTGTTTTCTGCAGTATTTCCCAAAAACAGTGGTGGGGGCGGGTCTGGAGTTGGGCCATGGAGGGAGTGTTTGGAATTCCTCCCTGAAGAACAGATGCTTTGACCAATCTTGTTTATGGTCAGTATCCATTATTAAAAGAGGCATTCATATATAACGATTCCACATGCAAGATAAGGATCCAGCAGCACTAAAAGCAGACACTGAAACAGCCCCTAAGAATTCATAGCTTTATATTTTCCAGGTGAAAGGCATAAGCAAGGATGCAAAAGTCCACAGCAGTAACGATGAACACCAGTAGTGGAATCAGAAGTCACTATACATGGCTTTTCCTCCATGTATCACCCTCAGTAGGATGGATAAACTTTTTGTTTTCATACTGGTTTCATTGATTTTGTAAGCACTGTAAAAGTAGATTTTAATGCTTGGACAGTCTGAGGGTATCCACAGGATTTAAAATGTCCTAGCTACTTTTCTTGATTAGGCTCCTGGATTTCTGTTTCTTCCTTTCACTTTATTACCCTCTTTGATGTTCTCTAATCTTTGCTGACCTTCTGAATACTCCCCTGAGGACAGGCGATTCATCTTAGGACCTAATCACTATTTTCTGATGGCTCTCCAGCTTTCTTAAACATCCCCTAACTGCTACCAGCTTGAGCATGTACACTTTAAAGCTCTTCTGCTTATCCACTTTCTTCATAGAATAGTTTCTGTGCTTATTTCTCAGCTTCCCTCTGCCTGTATATGTACACATGGGAGAAGATGTCTATAAAGAGGGGAAGAGCCTGAGGGGATTCTTGGTAAATTGGCTAGTATTCAGGAGTTGAGGTTTTGGTAGGCAGAAGCCCGTGAGAAAGGGCAGGCAAGAGACACAGACGGAGAATGGAATTTATATAAAACAAACAAACAAACAAACAAACAAGAAAAAAATGGACAATTATATTTCTACAAAAACTAGATCATGATGGGAGAACAGCAACAATACATAAAGAATGACATCTCCTCAGTGTTAAGCATTGTTGAACTGCAACATTTCAAACCAAAGAAATAATAAAAAATAAAATAAAAATAAAATTAAAAACCCAGAACACTAAAATAACAGCAGAAAAATAGCACTGTTGAATTACTTTCTACAGTACAGCACAGATACACCATTGGGAAAGGCTGTTTGTGTCTTCTTCCACAGTTCCATAAATACTTCTCAAAGATCAACAACCATCAGGCCACATTGGACAACTGACTTTTCTCTACAGGATTTTAATTCATGTATAAAATAGAAAAATTTAAACCCAGAGAGATCAAACCCAGAAAAAAAAAATGCAATAAGTTGAATACAAGAGCTTCCACATATGAAGAGGTTAAAAAGAGTTACAAACAAAACATGACTGACAAACAAGAAAGAGAGGGCAAAACACAGAAGGATAATTTGCTCTTAATAAAAACATGATCACAAGGAATCCCCCTTCCACAAGGATAAGTGAATATCTTATGCTTAAGCGCCATCCTATGACATGACAGATCTCCAGCAGTACATGCTGTTTAGAAATAAAGCAATATTTCTCTTGAAACATGTTTCCCTTTGTCTCGATACAGATGTGCCTTTAGGGTAGGGTTTTGTAACTTAAAATTGTGGTTTACCTAATATTGCCATCTAGTGGCAAAACGGTCAATTCCAAAACCATCCTCTTTGGAAGGAAGGTACTGTTACAAGATTTATACCCTATTGCAAAAAAGAGTTAACCAAAATACAGTGATAACAACAGCACACCAGAAAATGGAGCACATGCCCCAAATACTCGGTTAATTGTGAGTGCATGAACACAAGCCAGTGGAACACCTAAGTATTGAGAAAAGTCACAGACAAGATGTGCCAGTGCTAGGCAAGCAATCTGCAAGATGTAAACTAACAGCTTCTAGCTGATTACTACTACTACTACTACTACTACTACTACTATTATTATTATTATTATTATTATTATTATTATTATTAATTAATTATTAATTTATTAATAATAATCAATTATTATCAATAATAATAATAATAATAATAATAATAATAATAATAATAATAATAATAATAATAATAATAGCTGGAATATATGAGCATCCTATCCATGCCATCCATTACAATGTGGTAATTGACGTAACACAAATCACCACCTCCACTAAGCTTAACACAAAATGTACACCACTCTTGATGGTTAGGAAGCTCAATCAGAAACATCTGTCCCTTAGCCTGAAAACCTGATGAGTGGCTTAAGCAAGAAAAGCTTAAATGCTACATAAATGTTCCTCATATCCAGCTTAGGTGTCTCACAGCCAGTCTGACTTTATCATCTTCCATTCCCTTGTCAGTCATCACAGAAAAATAATTACTACCACAGGCAATTTATCCTACCCTAAATCTGCAGCCAAGGTACACCTGAAAATGTCTATTTGTCTTCAGTGACTATGAAATGAGCCTAAGGAGATCACCTTATATTAACACTAACCTCAGCTGATTTCACTGCAGCAGCCATGAGCCAACTCAGGAAAAGCTCAAGGGCAAAATTTACCAACATAGAATTCTACAGTTGCTTAAATGCCTAGCCTGAATCACAAGCCTTGAACTTTATACTTGGTTCTCAATAGTTAAAGCTTCTCCCTGTGTTTCCTCATTTTCAAAAACTGAAATATGCTTTGTTACACAAGGGTTGTGCCAAAACTGGAGGAAAGTCAAAAACCAAAAAATTATTTACCTGTTAGGTAGTCACAGTGCATACAGGACATGCTATGGGGTTCCTTACATAAATAACATTTGGGAGATGTAAAAATAAACTCTGATTTTTGTACACCAGATGTACCCAAAAGTTTGGTGATCAGCAAGGAGGGCAAAATTTCGGTCACCTGGAATATGTACACTTCAGTTAAAATGAATTGAACCACTGACAGCAGGTCCTGAGTTCTCTACACTGACTAGAGAGAGAATGCTTGGTGAGTGCATCAGGTGAAGATATCTGGGCATGTTTGACTCAGAGCCACATGACACCCCTAAGCGTCCTCATCTGCCTCCAGCTTCCACTTCAGTTACACAGAAGAGTTTAGAGATGCAGCCTTTAGCCACCAGAAAAACCCAGTGAGAAGGCAAAGCACAAAGGGAACTTTTACCAAAAAGAAAGCATAATTAGTGATTATATAGGAAAATACGAAGATTGAAGGCTCTCAGGTTAGGTCAGTAAGGAAAGGGAAAATAGTTTGGTTTTGTTTAAATAATGGGAATGTGGAGCAGATGTGATTTTTAGACACTTTTGCTTCATTTTAGGTCATGAGTCCATACGTATTATACAACTTGAAATGTCATCTAATAAGACATATAAATTGATTATTAGCCAGTATGTTGTATTTCAAGTCTGTTTTCAATCAAAAGCTGTCATACTAATTTTCAAACCATAATATGATCCTGAAAGGCATCAGCACTGGAAGGAAGTGGGTGGGTAGAAAAGGTGTTTAGCATAGCAAAATCTTCTTGGAATCTGACAGAACAAGAACTATAAAGCCCCTTATATGCCCCACTTTAAAAGGCCACAGGGGAAGATAAATGTTTGCAATAGTTCATGCCAAAAGTCCTTCTAGGCCTTCTGTCCACCAATGGGAAAAAGAATGGATTTACAACAGAGTTAAGAAGGGAGCAGCTATATATCTCCAGAGTACTCAGCCACCTTCCAGAGTTCTGCAGCCTAGGACCTTCTTGAATCATGGTGATTTGACAGCCTCTTCTGGATTTCTCTTCCAGGAAGCACAGGATGAAGAGGCATCAGCCTCCTGTTACGGTAGAACTTGTGATACAGAACTCAAATCACAAACATAAATCCACCAGCTTGTAAAATGACAGCCTAGTGAAAAGAATGAGTGCTCTGTACTCAAAGAACTTGATATAATTGGAAAAGCACAACTTTTCACCATTTGGGTGTGTTATACCTCTATATGTCTTCCTAGCTTCTAACACTCTGATGCATTCACACAGAATCAGAGCTTTGGTTTTCCTGTCCCCTATGATATTTTGGGAAACTTTTTTTCCTCAAAAAAAAAAAAAAAAAAACAAAAGCCTCTTATAAAAATTTTGGTTAATTTTTACTATATGGTTTTTAACAGCTTTCTGCACCTTGAGAAGGATTTTATGTGAAATAGTTTTTCTTGACCTGGAAAGCCACAGGTGACATCGCTTGAATCATGTCACTTCTGCCTCTGCACTCAAAAGAAATATTTTTTATCTATCTCTGATAAAACCTTTCAAAAATATCTAGGAAAAAACATAATGAAACATTTAGTGTTAATGATTGCACATGATGGCAAAAGCACAACCTAGGGTGAATAGAGGAAGGTATTGAGTCTGAGGATTTGAGTATACGCTTTGAGGTTACAGATTAGAAAAAGTCACTGGGCTAAGAATTAGAGGTAGTGTTGAAGGCTTTGCTTGCACTGTGGGATTGTCCCTGAGAGTGAGGGCTGAGCAAAGAACACACCTCCATCTCTGTTCCACACACATCCCCATCTCTTTTCACTGCTCTGCTGGCTGAGCTCCCTCCTGCCCAGCCTCCATCCCATGGACAGTCAGCTGCTTTTACAGAGGACCCCTCTAGCAGCTACGTGCTTTCCCTCTGATGTGCATCTCCCTCTCCTATCCCATGACCTCTCTGCTCCCAGGACTCCATACAGGGGTTTGGTAGGGCAGAGGGTTTGTGGTTGGATTTTGTGTTCATGATGGCCTGTAGATTTGACCTGTGAGGGAGGAGGTCATGGACTGTGCTGTGCCACACACCCTGTGCCAGCTCCACAATGAATGCATTTTATGACAGAACTGGGGGAGTTTCTGGAGCCTTTACAAAGTGAGGTTAGCTAGGAAGTGCTGAGGCAAAGGGGCAAGAAAAGAGACAATTATTCTAGAACAGAAGACACAAGAGAAAATGACAGAGAAGAAGGGTGAAAAGAAGGAAAAATACCAAAAATTGGCAGCCTGAGGTAGAGAGAAAAAAGAGCAGCCTGAGCAAGGTCTGTAGACAGATATCAGACTGAACAGGGAGAGAGAGAAGAATCAGGAGGAGGCGTGACTCTAAAGGACTATGGTTGATGGAGGAAACTATGTTGGACCAGTTAAGAAACAAGGAGCATGAAGATAAAAGGACCTGCTACACACCAACCCCATTCTCCAGCATCACCCATTGCCTCACCAAAGGATCTGAGCATAACTCACAGCAAATGGATTAGAGGCATTGAAGGGGAGAGTAGAAATGTGCAGAGGGTAGCCAAGGTTTTTTTCTTCTTGTTGGTTTTTTTGTTTGATTTTGAGTTTGGGTTTGGGGTTTTTTGTTTGGTTTGGGTCTGTTTTTGTTTTTGGGTTTTTGTGGGTTATGTTTGTTCGTTTGTTTTTGTTTTGGGGGTTCTGTTTTGGTTTGGGATTTTTTTTTTGGGGGGGGGGGGAGTGAGGGGGAGCAGCTAATATTAGGATCAGTAATAAAAATTTTTGTCAATTTACATTAATTCAAATTTCCTGACATAAGCCTGGTGGTTTTGCCCATTGCAGTCATCTCCCCAGGCATTTGCTCCATGATCTCACAAACCCTGCTCTCCTGGTGGGCCTAACACCCATATGAGCTAAGATTAAGAAAAGACTCTTGGATTTCAGGCTTAGAGTGAGGGTCTGAAGACCTTGGGTTAGGGTGACTAGGGCTTCAAGCATCTCATTAGGAGACACTTTCTTCTTAGGGATTTGCATTCAGGGCAGGGCTGGGGATTGAACTCACCTTTGAGGATTAGAGATTCAACCTTTGGGATTCAGGAAAGGCTTCAGGAGAATGTTCTGGGCCTGGTTAAAGCTCCTGGTAAGGGGGTAAGGTACAGGCTGCTTTTTGTTGTTTAGTATACACTAGAGAAACTACCTTAGTCTTATTTTGCCTGTGTTATACAGAGTAATTGTTTGATTTTAAATTGGTGATTTTGGTTCAATCTTAATTTCATTTAGTATGTTTATACAATTTTTTTTTTTTTTCTTGATTCTTTTGATGGTCTATTTGTATTTCTCCTTGAAGTTCATGAATTTTTGAAAAGTTCTACCATCTCATAACCGAAAGCAGGAACCAGGACATATTACCTGTAATGCTGATTGAAACCTGTTATGCCAAAAGGAACCAGGGACAGTGCACACAAACTGCATTTCTTGCTTGTTGCCAGCAAAGGGAGCTGTTAAGCCCTTCAAACTTCTACATCCCTAGTGGGACTAGTGGGAAACAAACCTGAACTTGAGTATTAGCACTGCAATGAATGTGTCCAATTAATTTGTTTATTGCCTGGGCTGCTCCTGGTGTTTATACATAAAATATCTTCGCCCCATAATGATTTGTTCCAAAATTCTTCACATACATCACTGATAAAGGCTGAAACTCCTTTCACAGGAAGACAAAACAGCCTTGTGGAAAACTTCCTCTCAATCACATAGTAGCAATAACTGAATAAACGGAAGATTAAAAACCTTTAGGTGGTATCACATTCTGATTAGATTCTGTCTTTATCCTTTTGTGATAGGTTTTGTGATTTTAGGTTTTTTGATTCCGTTTTTATCCTTTTGTGGCACATTTGCATTGTGACTAATAAACTTTTGTTCTTCAGTAATAACTTCATTTTATCTCCTTGAGGCAGTGGTGAAATCCTTCTGCTTTCAAAAGATAGCTACAATGCCCATACTGCAACACACTAGTTGCATGAAGGTTAAGGTTGATAAATCATTAATTTTCTTTTTTGATCTTTCATCAACTCACTGTACACTTAAAAAAGAATAAAAAGTTCCTTTCTAACCCCTCAAAGAAAATCCAAAAGACAGGAAAATAGAAGTGGAAGTCTATAAAAGATAAAAGTGTTATTTCCCTATGTTCACTCATCTCTTAAACTTGAGCTGTCTGTCTTAACATTGCCTAGACTAAGGAAAAATAAGCTTTTCTGTCTAATGCTGTCTGTTGGCACATATTAATAGCATTACAGATGATCTATTATTTATTCAGCATATGCTCTAAGTGTAACAGAGCATTAAAAAAATACACTGAAAATCTTTGTTCATTCTTTAACTGTGACAAAGGGACAACATTGGTTTGACAGAAAAAAAAAAATTTGCAAAGCCATTTGGAAAGACAGACCAAAAACAATATATGTTATCAAATGGCAATGGAGCAGCAGGAAAAGAACCACTCAGACTGAAATACAGGAAAATTGCTTGCTGTTTAAGTACTTGTGATGCAAGGTGGATGAAAGTGCTTGAATGGCAAAACTGAGACTACTGCCCCAGAGCTGCTTTGTGAAAACCTGTCACAAAGACTTGAGGACACATCAAACTAGAATAGTTTGGGCATGCCAGTTTTTTGAGTGAGTACTCTTTTTTCCATCTGAAGCTATTAGTTACAATTTGAGCTGATTTAACATTCTACTATAAATTAGACTAAATAATTACCTACCCTTTCCATTAACAGCTCAGCTCCTGACTTTGCCCTCAGTCCTTGTTTTGAGCTCACTCCAGCCCCTACTGGGCTCACAGAGACAATCCACTTTGTTAAACTTTCACAGAAATAACTATTTTGTGTCAGGAAGTTATTTTGGAATCTACCTAAGCCAGTCCCAGAGGTGCCTTGAGAGATAGAACCATCCAGCTTAGACGAGGAAAGATTGGTACTGCACCATGTGGCTTCATTCTCAGCTCCTGGCATAACTGTGAAAGAGATCATTGATGAGGAACTTGCTTACACAGGAGTCAAAATAGAATTTTTCTTCTTACAGGTAGGATCTTCCCTTAAAAGGAAAATTAGAGGCCATACTAGGCGCATCTGTAATTACCATGACTGAAAGAGCGTCTGCAGCTACTAGACTGGATCTAGTTAGCTAATTCAGAATTGTAACATTCTTCTCCTTTGGTTCGTTATTATTATTATTATACTGTTCTCTCTTCTTTTGCCTGCAGCAACCCAGGCTCCTGAGTTTTGTATTGTTTGACTGATTTTATACCTTTAAGGGTTGGATTCAGTGATCTCAGGGGTCTTTTCCAATGTTTGATCATGTGATACTATGGTTCTGTGAACACTGCTTTTAAAAATGCCTTAATTGTTTCCTTTTTCTTACATGTGTATACCCCTGTATAACCTACCTGTGCATCTCAATATGCCTGTAACAATGTAAATGTGGAAACAGCATACAAGAATTTAGAAAACCCAGTGACTAAAGAGTTGTGTCTTGTTTCAGTCAACTGCAGTGAAAAGACACTGCACGACAATACCTCGGTGAGTCCAGGCCATGCTTCTGGAAAGAACATCTCCTTTCTCATGTCACAAATGCCTCAAGAACACCTTTTTTTTTTCACCTTTCCTAGATTGCTGGATATAAGCACCATTTCTACTTCTCACGATACTTCATCAAGAGAAAAAGCACAGTCTGAGTCTAGGGCACCATAATCTGGGAAAAAACAGGAACCTGCACATCATGAAACCAGAAAATTACTGGTAGGTGGGAAAGTTTTCCAAAAACAAACATCCTTTCAATCATGAAAAGATCTAGGGGTTATTGGCCTCTGCTGATATGAAAATCTTTCAGAGGAAGAAAAAGCCCTTTTGAAGAGATAGATGCCTTTGAGAAAAATCCTCCACCCTAAGTAAGCAGATATGGATTTTATCATGTTTCCAGGAAACCTCTGCTTTTATAAATTAACTAACCAAGTAAAAATTATATTTGCAAATGTGTGGTTTCTGAGCTCCAGTGCAGAAGTAATAATAAGGCACAAAGAAGTACACAAAGCACTGTAGATTATCAGTTCTGAACTACATATGTATTATTGAGAACAAGTGAATACATTTCATCTTCAGTGGAGGTGCACTCCAAAATAATCTGCGAAAACTTCAGCCTCATTGAAATCAACTGAAGAAAAAATCTATTTTATTAGAAACTGAAATATATGCATAGTGCTGAAGAGAAATTTTTAGATTCTCTCTTTCCTCACATGAGGGAAAAATTAAAAGCAAAGGTTATGTACCACAAGGAGAAATCATAGGTTGCTACTTAAACTGTGGCCAAGAATGTGGTACCTGTGTTCTTATTATCCAAATAAAGTAAACAGACATATTCTAGAGAATGGAGACCATCAATAATTATGTCAAACTCACTTCAGTGCCTTGTTAGGCTAAGGAAAATTTCATCCAGTGAATTCATGGAAAAATTTGAAGCATTAAAAAGGATGATAAAAAATTGAGATGGGAACATCAAAGTGAAAGATATTCCTAGATAGTCAAGCTTTTTCCTCTCCTATCATGGGAAGCAAGTTTTTTATTTCTTTTCTGTAAATTCAGCACCTTCCATCCTCAACCCATTCAGTTTCTCTAATTTTTTTTTAATTATTTTTTTCCAAGTTGAGAAAAATCTTCTAATTTCTGGTTCTAAATTACTCATAGCCAGTCTATATTTATTTATTGAACTTACATGCCAGGCTTGTAAATATTTCTTCTCCTCACCTCACATTTTACTATCAGAAATATTATCTCTTCCCAGGTCTCATTTCATTAAGCAGAAAGAATGCTTGCTGGTTCCACTATGCCAAAAACCTACACCCTATATTTGCACTTCTGGCTCGATTTAATTTTTCTTGAATATGGATGATCCAAATGAGGTACAATATTTCAATCACTGATAAAATTTTAAAGTGGTGCTATCTCCTCCATGTCCTCCACTTAGGCACTGGAGTGTTTAATAGAGCTGTCAGGGTAATCCAGATTCCCCAAGACTGGCAGGATGGTTCAGAAGATTTACATAGGCATGTAGGCTGTATAAACAACTAAGAAAGAAGAATTCTTTTGAAAGCTGAATGCCTGTGTCTCTCACTGTGAACAGTGTGGTAGCTTGGTCAACCAGGGATGAAAGCAGAGACCTCCCATGCAATAGAACTCCACAGACTCTCTGAATGGTCGGTTTGTTTTTCATAATCTATAAAAGTTTCACCTTTGCCAGTTTTTTCCTGTGAGAGGAACATGGAGCACTGTGGTATTGTGTCCAGGTCTGGAGTCCCCAGTACAAGAGAGATACAGGCATGCTAAGGACCACCAAGGTGTTGAGGGGCCTGGGTCAGCTCTTCTTTGAGGACAGGCTGAGAGAGCCGGGACTGTTCAGCCTGAGGAAGAGACATCTCAGGGGTGATTTCATCAATGTGTATAAGTTCCCGAGGGGAAGGCTTTGTTTACAAATGCATTACCTTTTGCATGAATTCTAGGAGTATCACAGTCTTCATGTTTTGAAATGAGAGCTCCTTTTTCAGTGCTACAAGACCTCACATAACAGAACTGGACCAGTACTGATCCTCAGAGAAATACAGCTGAGTCTGCCAGACTCAGATATCTTAAGGCTGTACATTCATCCTAAATATAGGAAGCATAGGTATTTTAATTAAATCAAACCAACAGTTTGAGGCATCAGCAAGCCATAGATCTGAATTTTGTCTTCTCTTTTTGTCCTAGATGCCTGACAAAAAAATAATATCCCCAAAACTGAACAAACATTGCACACCAAAAAAATGCAAACAAACCAAGAATTATTCTTCAATCTGATGTTAAGAATCAGCTTCCTCATCTCTTTTCAAATCTGTGCTTCTTGGGAACTATGACTTAAAATAACACCATTTTTAATTGCATTTTTCCTCCACCTGTGTCTTTTTGTTCCTCGTTAGTATGTAGAGAAGATGAGCAATGCAGCAAGGTTTCTAAAATTATTATCATAAAATTCAGTGGAGGAAATAATTATTTAACAAACAACAACCATAACAAAAGGAACAAATGAACATGAAGCATCCAGGTTGTTCTGAAACTTGCCCAGGACTGTTCTGTCTTTTCATCTCTCACATCTACAGAAGCTAGAAAAATTATTCTGGAATTCAACATTGAGATAAATATGGCAGACACCACACATTGTGTATTTGCAGGTTGTTTATTATGGTTTTTACATCTGGAAATTAATTTCAGTGCACTACAGAAGACAGAGAATGTGCTTATCCTTTAGAAAAATTGTTATAGTTAAATTTCCAGGATTGAAATAAGCTGGATTTTTGTCTAAACTCTAAAGAATTTAGACTCTTAACCTTCCTCTAATGAAATATTAGTGAAGACAGAGAACATTCTCATTGCAGTCAATCCAGTAGATTAGTCACATATGGGAAGTAGTGTATACAGGTATTTTGCTGTGAAAATGCTGCATTTAAAACCAGTGAAGGTTTAATCCACTGTTTCAGTGATAACAGAAAAATCTGGTAACTCCTTGTTTGCTACCATGTTAGACCATGTTGGTTTCCCAACAGGACATATTCCCATCCCTGTAGAAATGAAGGAATAAAAGCAACATGGCCAAATTAATCCCTTTCTAATCTCTCTAATTTGATGTATTAGATCTCCTCCATTAGATCTAGTGTAAACCTAAACTATTGTCTTACCTCTAGACCCTGCTGTCTTCCTACTTAGAGTGTGGCAAGATTAATACCACCTGGAGATCTCCAAAGTATTACTTTAGCTCTGACTTCATGCTGCAAAGAGCTGCCTTAAAATAAAGCCTAAACAGCTAGTAGAGAATTAGATGTCAGAGTTTGAACATTATGGCTACCCAAACTACTCTTATTTCAAAGAAAGAATTATGAGAATCATGGCAAGAATACTTTACATAGCAGTTGAATTGCTATACAGCTCATTTACATCCTAAATTAAGCTACTGACTGAACTTGTGTCTCAAAATACTTGAAAAGGGGATTTTTTATGAGATTCAGATCTTATTCCAAGGAGAAAAAGTCTACTAACAATACTGAGAATAAAAAATACAGTAATTCCAGTTAGGAAAAAAAAAGTGGTTTTTTTTTTTTAAATTACTTCCTGATAGTCTTTAAAAATGGTCAAAGTTTTTGCAGTTAATGCTTAGAGTATTTTTCTTTAATCAGAAAGCAGAGTGAGGATCTACTTGCCTCAGAAGGTCTACCTACAAAGTATCAAACCACATTAAAAATCTGTGGATTAGTTTTAGAGTGGTATTGGGAATAGGATGTTTTTTTAAGTTACATTGGGATAGAGCCACTCAAAAATTGTATGATTTTGGTGATTAATTTTTCCCCATTTCTTATTAAGAAGTCTAATTAAGTATAATTGCTTCTTTCTTATACTATGCCAGTTTATATTTCATTTCCCAGCCTGAGAAAGTTTTGGCTGTGGTTTGCAGTCCAGGAAACTCCAACAAAAGATTATAGAAAATGGGCCAATGCCATCACGTAGAATATAAAATATGGAACACTTCATAAAATCCACTTGAGATACAATAGATGACTCAGGTTTAGGATAAGTGGTAGCAGAGATAAGAATAGTAATGGATGGTAGCACATTGTTCAGAATAATCACTCGAGCCGTTACGGGAAGAGTCTTCCCAAAATACATAGCACATGGGCCAGGCTGCTTCATGCTCTTATCAGCCCAAACTCAGACCTAACTCCCAGGTTGTACCTTTGTGTTAACTCTCGAGATCACCATCACTATTGATATAACCCCTAAATTATAGCAAGTTCAGGACAAAGTATCCTGGCTGTGACGCAGACTTTGTGCAGGACCCTGGGCATGCTGCCCAAAAGTCTGCTCTCAGGTTCCTGACTAACAAAACGGGGACTGTCATCTCTGTGACAAGAAGCCATGCCGAGGATAAACATGCTGCTCTCCGAAGAACATATATATGGTTTGGTGTTAGAGACATGGCCAAGAAAATTCAGTCAGTCATTTCCAATTTTAGCTTCATCCAGTATAAAAACAAGGGAGCTGGGCTGTGGAGCACTAGTCAGAGAGGAGAGCTGGGAGTATCCTGCGCAGCTGATGGGGAGAACAAAAATTATCTACACACCCAGTCATGAGTTTGACTCGCTGGTAAGAAATGAGCTGCACTGTTGGGTCCCCCAGCTGTTTCTGTCAGCCAAAAATGCGTTTCAGAGCACAGGCACCTGAGTGAACAGAATATGTAATTTGAAAGTACACCTGCTGGTTGCAGTAGCACCCACATTTGTACAACAGCACTCATCCAGCTTTAGGAAGACTATGGTCTGAAACAGCTTAAATTAAAAATCCATCTATCCCAACTGACTGTGGACACTGTAAATTCCTCCCTGGATACTTTGACAGAGCAGCAATTTTTGACTCATGATGTTTAAGCCAGAGTTGTTGTCACTGAAGTATTTTTCTTTTAGCCACCCAGACAACCCCTTTTCCAACACTTCCAAACATTCAGCATCTACAGCAGCCTCATGAAAGGATCATGAAGAGCACCATCTGAAGAAACAGCTCCTGTTTTTTCCTGAATCAGTGCCTTGCTGGTTTCAATAAGTGCTATCTATTTTGTAGGCATAGCATAATGGACATAAGCAGTGCTAGAACCAGGGAAGAAAGTGCTCATGTTGGAAAAAAAGGAGACAGTATTTGTATTAATATCAAAAGTTTTGAGGGCATTAACAAAATAGTTGAGATCAGAGCAGCCCTGCTGTGGTACAGACAAGTAATTATGACTGCCATAAAAAAAAAAAAAAGCATAGAATAATAAATTAATACTCTCTCATTAAAAAAAAAAAAAAACTAAAAAACAACTATTTTTTTCTCATTTTAAGATGTTTCAGTTGTAAAAATGATAAAAACCAATACCAGGAGATAATCACTGTTTTGTATTCTCAATTTTAAAAACACAACATCTGGTAGTTTACACAGTACAAGTAGATGTAGCTCCTAGTAAAGTAATCTCTGTGTAGTCCCTCAAAATCAACTATAAACCATCTCCAAGTAACTTACAGCTGACAGTACACACAATATTGAACACATTTTTTCTACATGTATTAATTTTAAAATTTGTTTCATTTTCCTTAAACACTCTCTTATACAGAAAGCTGATAACAGAACCAGTTACTGTTGAGCTGAAATATTTCTTTGATTATTTGAGATGCATGGAATAATAGAAGCATGGAAGAGGCTGCACTCAGTTTTACTCAGTTTTACTGAGTTTTACTCAATTGCTTCTCACACACATAATTGTCCAGAATTCAAATATGATCATACTGCTGAAAAAGAAAAAGTATGAATACATTTGTTCTGAAAAGAAAATAAAATAAAAAGGTATTTCTATTACTTCCTTAAAAAATTTTAATTCTCACCGTTTTAATAAAGGTGATAGAAAAAAAGGATCCAGTACTCCAGTACTGATTAATTTTAAGTTAACAACACAATCTCTGTGCTCATTTTTCTCAAACTTTTTAGGAATTCATACAACAATGTATGGTACATGGAATGTATGTTTTTCCACACAAAGCAAACAATATTAAGTTTCTAGTTTGGACAACTCAGTAATTAGATGATGGCTACAGGCAACTGCAGCTAAATTTAACCTAGGAAAAGATACATAGATAAAATAGCTCTTTGAGACTCTTTCTGTGTGACTGTATATAAAAAAGAAAACAGTTTTGTTTTTAAAGAAATAAAAGATTAAACAGAAAGGAGATAATGTTGTAATGTGGCCCTTTTTACTCGGTTGACACTGACTGAAATAGTTACAGAAGTTTACCCCAATAAGACTAGTAAAGCAAAATGCAGGATATAAATGAATTTTCTTGGTGGCTTTTTCTTTTTTTTAACTTTATAAGAGAATGCAAGATTAATCCAAATTGTGGAACATGTTTTGTCCTTTAAGCTTCAAAAAAAAAAATTTTCTAAGGATACAAAACAGTATGTATACAACTATTATGCATTTATCTTTGTGCTGCTTGAAAATACTGTTTTAAGGCTGCATGAATATATTATAATGGAAGTGAAAGCTGAATGCACAAGTTTCCTATTAACACAGGATATGTTATTTCTGAACATTGCAATATTTTCACCAGACTAGATATAGGACTGATTTGTACACATGATCATCCTGATTCATCTGAGATCCCACATGGCCCTCAGCTGCCACTGCAGAAAAGCATGACTTCCCACAAGCTTCACATCAGATCTGCCCACCCTGTGGTGAAATTCCTAGCACCTTTGGAGATTTCAAATGACACCTGATGATTGTGCTTTGACAAGCAAACCAAGCTGTAAGTGTTAAGAATCTGTCTCAGGCTAAGCTTCCCCCAGCTGTAGGCCTTGGAAACAATCCAGTGGGCAGCAGCCCACTGTATAGCTCAAGAAAAAGCTTGAGGATTTATTTTGCTGCTCAGAAGACTCCAGGACCAGCTCAAATTTAGAATATAAGTTCCTTGAACCAAAGTTAGGACTCAAATCTCCTCCATTACCGTAATAACACAGTCTTGCTCTTCTCTTGTGAATATAAACAATGATCTGCTTAATGCTCTGATAAACAAGTGCTTCCTTTGCAACCTGCAACCTCCCACAGCAAGCTAGAGAAAAAATTTGAAAGCTACAAAAAGTTCTGTTTCTCCTTCTTCCCTTCTAATGGATCATGGCACACGCATGAACTCAAAGGGTCATTGAAGTCAGGACCATTTTTGGAGTTCTAGAAGAAACCATTAACAAAATAAATCAGTCACCAAGGGACAGTTGCAACAATTTGACTGCCAGAAGGTGTAGCCAGAGTACCTTTGGTGGAGATGGACAGTAAAGAACAATTTTCTATAACCAGTTTCATTGATAAATGGGAACGTGATGGGGATTTTTAACCCTTTCAGAGTAAAATATCAGTACACATTTAAGTTCTTGTGATATTCTGACAAGTTTAAAAACAGATTATATTTTGTTAAGCCACAGACTAAACAGCAGCCAAACAGCACCATAGTGCTAAAATTATTGCTTGACTTGGTAAAACGGTGAAGCTAAGTAGTGCAAGGATATCTCACAACAGTAATTCTCCCATTTAACAAAGAATAAAACAGACAAATTCTGCTAGAAAAGAAAATAAAAAGGTGCTGAAGTAAGTACTTTGAAGAGAAAAAAGAGCTCTTGCTGTGGGCTGTGCAATTATTTTTGGTCAGTAAACTGTGCAAAACTCTGTTCTATCCAATTTACCATTGTTCAACTGTCAGACTAGATCAATTCTAATTAGAATTTGCTACTTCTCCTGAAGTTTTTGTGATCTTTCATGCTAAAAATATTCTAGGAAATAAAAATTTTGTTCAAGCAGAAAACAGCAAAGTTTCTCTGCTGTATTTCTAGACTTGAAGATACATTCTTACAAAAGAAAGCCATGTCAACTATTTGCTATTCTTCTTCCACTTAACACCCCTTGGTCTGAAAGGTTATGGTAACTTGATTAGTCCTTGAGAATGATCAAAAAACCTTATAGAAATACTAAACTTCTCTTTTTATAATCAAAACTATTTAACTTGCATATTCTTTTCAAATTGACATGGTCATAAGTACCATAATGAATTTAGTCTATTTTTTTGCGCTGCTTAAATGCTATTTTGTTTATGTTTACATTATGTATGATTGACAATATTGTTAGTGTCCTTGCCAGTATCTTATCAAAATTATCAGCCTCATACCAGCCCAGTATCCCAAAGATCCCATTCTCCTTCACCCAGAAGTGAAAAGATTTTTTGTAAAGAAAAGTCTCATGAATTTACCACCTTTCACACTGTCGAAGTCAATTTCTTTCTAATTTCCCTTTTCTATTATAGCAATTAGCAAGCCTTCAAATCAGTCAAGCTTCTAGAATATAATTGTTTTCTAATTAGGCCACTAGAATTACTTTTGAACAGTCAGGGCACAGCAATCCACATAACATATTTCCCCAATTCTTACACTAAGACTCATTCCTTACTCATGCACAAACAATACTTGCAAGTTGCTCATTCCCTAGAAATGCTTCAACATAATTATCACCACCTCTGAAATTGTGGTTCTGCACAGCTTGAAAGTTTTCTATATCTGTTCATCTTCAGTGCTTAGAATAAAAGAACAGTGGGTTCTGTTGTGACTCCTCACATTCAAACACTTGGCAGGTTGGTATATCAGAAATCTGATAGAGCAAATTCCAACAAATTTCTGCTGTTTGTTTTTCAGCCCTGAAGATAAACACTGATAAAAGAATGTTAGATTCCCAAAGCCAGCTCAGTATCTCTTACCCTCTGCTAATTCCTCACAAGGGCCTTATAAATCAAGCTAAAGCAGTAATAAACTTGTTTCATGGAAGATATCCTGATCACATCTTCATGATTTTACTGAATTTCAAACAAGCCACACACTACCCACCCCCCCGCCCAAAACACATTAAAATAAAAAGTACAAAAGAAGACCCAAAACCCCACAAAATAAATGTACAAGGCAGAATGGGACTACTCTATTGGAATATTTTGGAGTTTCTTTCATAAGGAAAGGCTTTTTCTTTGGATGACAGATTTTATCTCACTTCTTATCTTGTCCAGTGATTGCAAAATAGGAAATGCTGCTAAGGCACAAGCATTATTTATCACCTTAATTCATTAACTTTATAATAAATTAAACTTTTAAGATTGAACTTAAAATATGTATAACCAGCAACTAGAATGATGTATCTGAGTGGACTCTATTGATCGATCTGAAGTCTGCAGATGAATAAAATCCTGAGTAATGTTTATGAGGACTCAAAATAAGAATTCCATTACAACTGTTTGATTATTTTTCTCATATCTGTCCGTATCCGTTTCTATCTCCATATGAAAACCTTTCTGCATCCTTGTCATATTTTACATTCCTTTTCAATACTCATAAATTCAGATGCAAAAAAAAAAAATCAGTTGAAGGATTACTTCGTGATCCTCTCCTACAAAATTCAGATCTTTCACCTTCACAAACAAATAACTACATCCATTATATACGTGTAGCCATCTAGTTGACTTATTTAGAAATTTACAATTATGCTTGTAATTCATAACATCAGTATGGAACAGAGGTGCTATTTAAAAGGAAAGCCCATCAAGTGCTTTCTCAAAGGCTCATTTTGTTTTTAACATAGCTAGTTCAAGTTTAGCTTTACTATCAAATGTGGGCAGGTTTGAATCAGGTATAATTATAGAATGAGTTCAGAACAAACATTTAAATTGTACTGACATCCTTTCCTAAATTCTAGGGATTACAGATTCCTTCTTAGGCTTGCAGCTACAGTTTCCTAAGATCTAGGAAACAAAGAGACTTAGCAGAGGTTAACAGATGAACACAAACAGCAAATGCTATATACCAGAACAGAGGCAGTAAACATAGCATACTACAATTTTAATTAGCATGTGATAAGCTCTGGTTTACCATATAATGAACTCTTACATAAATCTGAGCTCCTAAAATAACCACAAATTAAAAAAAAAGAAAAACCAACAAAAAACAACAACCTCAAGTCAAACCAAATTACCTCACAGAAACAAAACAATGCCAAAATATAAATGTATGGACTCTGGTAGGCAAGAACTAAATTTCAACATTGGAGGGTCCTTTAAGAGACAGACACACCTTTTACCACATCTGAAATTCTATGATTTAGTCAGAGAAACAGATAATACACACAGCCAAATTCCCTGAATAACTTAGAGTTTATAGTAAATACACCCTCTTAGGTGTCCACTATGTAAGTTACTAAAAGCTGTTTTGCACAATGTTGGACTACTAGGTGTGCATTAAGTGTAGCATAATTAGGAAACCTTACTGAACTCTGCAGCAACCTCAGCTTCAAGCAGCCAGAAGATGTTTCACCATATCATCCTCCTAATGGCAAAATTACTCACACAAATGCAGTCTGTCACTAAAAAGGGAAAATGAAATGAAAGGCTGACCATTCCTCCTCAGTCAAAGAAAATGACAGATGAAAAAGGAAATTAAAGGAAAACTGCAGGGAAACACACACACACCCTAAAAATGGGGGCAATTTGTTGGTTTTCGTTTGGCTTTTCTTCAGGAAGAAACTCATAAAAGCTGCAAATTTAAGAGTTCTTAGAGAAAAAAAAATGCTTTGTATATCCACTCAAAGTCCCTGTCATTAATCAAATTTTTTAAAAATCCTAAAATACACATTTTAGTTGTGCATCTCTTTGTTTAGATAATGGATATGTACATGAGTCACTTTCAGTCTTATTTTCGAAGTCTTGACTATAAAAGATGATTTTGCAAAGCGGGGACCAAGATCTTTCTTTCATTATCCAAATTAAGTCATTCTCAGTGCTCCAAACTCTACACCAGTAGTTAAGTGTGTTATTCTGAAAGCAATGGAATAGCAGAGGCTGCTTCTTCTCTGCTCTCAAGTGTCCTGCACAGTCTCTCTGTGGATGGGCTTTGAGAAGTGAACTGTGCTGTCTCAGGCCCGCATTAGGAAAGACATGATGCACAAATCATCATTTAAGTACCCTGCCATTTTATTAACCCTCTTGGGAACACTGGGCAGCACATCAGATAAAATTTATCACTACTCTTACTCACCCTTGCTCCTCCAATAAATCCCTCTCCCACTCTGATCCCAGGCTGTTCCTGGCGCCCAGTCATCCTTTTCCCCATGATGGTCAAGTGAAGTCCCGTGAGCGATTTCTGTCATCACAGCACTGGTAGAAAAGTTCAGTGCTGTGTAATAGGGATTCACAGCTGATGTCTTTCTTCTGCCTGTTTTTCTTTAACTGCTTGTCAATTCCAAATTGATGTACAATTAAATTCTATGAATTTGATTATTTTTGACTTCTAAATTGTCAGAACATTAAACTAGACTCTCTCTCTCTGCAAAATGAACATTCAACTGGGAAGGGAAAATACCTTTTCTGCCCCAGCTAATCTCTCAGAAATGCACAACTTCGTCTTGGTCTCAGAGAAAAGAAGGTGGCAGAGACAACCTGAGCAAATTTTGTCTCTTTCTACAAGCTATCACTGAGGGTGAGAACTGCTGATCAGGGCCCACAGTCATGGACACTAAATATAAGCTCTCCTCAGTGGTCTTTCCTGTCTTTACCTTCCCCTCCCAATTCAGTTTATCTCTGGCACACATTACCCGAACTCCCACTTTCCCCCACACATTCTCACCACTTAGAGGACAGACTTAAAGAAACTATTTTGGTTTTCTTTGTCAGACCAGGAATAGAAGTAGAGTAACACAACTGAAATATCCCCGTTTTTCTGCTGCTCTGCTCCTTGTGACTCTTGCACCTCATCATAATTCCCCATTCTCATGTTCAGAATTCTGCCCAAGATTTACTGTAGTTCTTGATTATGAAATATTTTGTATATAAGTCCCATTAAAGCATCTGCAAATAAAGCTAGCTACAATGTGTTCAGCTTTTTCAAGGAAGAAAATGTGCTAGAAAAAAATAAATGCAACCCCTATTATATTTTAAGTTAAAGCCCTTTGAAAAACAGTTGGCATTTTAATTGAGCTGCTTATTTTCTGCATTGTGTCATGTAAAGCAGGAATTGAATTTCATTTTTCATAAAGATATCTTCCAGAATTTCACCATTAGTTTATGCTGAAAGATAACAGAGCAATTAGATAATCTTCCACAAAAATTAAGCACGTCCCTGTGGTTATTGAACTGTACTTTCCAGCAATTACAAATCACATTGCTTTTTAAACCAGGGGTCTGACATATCTAAAATTCCAATGTTGTTTATGAACTGATTATGTCAATTAACACATATTGCCAAGCATTCATTTTCCAGAAGCCTGAACTGCTGAAAACTGACTTAAATTCCAATTTTAATCAGACTTGCCTGTCTGATAAACATTACCCCTTAAACTGAAATACTTTAAGAGGGGCATGAATGTACACAAGCCAGATGGTGAGGGAGCAAGAAAAAATCACAGCTTGATTTCAGAAATAGGATGTTGTTCTGTTAACATATACATGCTCAAAAAATTACATTTTAGTTGACCATCTTACATTATATGTTTGCTATATAAAAGCTGTTGACAAGACAATTTGGTTAGATTTCTTAACTAGTTTTGTGTTGAAATTTTGATCTAGAAGGACTGATACATATCTTACTTTTTTCTTGTTAGATTCTGATTTTCATACCTCAAATTCTACATTTAGGCAATAAGTAAAAATGCAAATCAAAGTTTAGCCAAGATTATTAGATATCAGAACCAAGTTCTTACAGCCTTGACATGAGCAACATTTGAAATCTGGCCTGCCTTATTCCAACAAATGAAAGGCCAGCCACTAAAACTTACCCATGAGTCATTATAACAGATGCCCTTCAGACTCAATAGTTAATTACAACTCTGTCACACCAACTCTTGATAAAGTATCATTCTTCCTGTTTGCAAGGACATCCACTCAGTATTTTATTAATACTGGTGGAATACACCTGCTGTTGTGAATTTTGCAGAGGAAGAGGACATGGGTGCTTTATAATTCACACATAATTAAGAAGTGTGAAACATTCTGTTTTGAAGTAAAGCTAGGTGAGATGCATCCTTTTGAATATAAATAGGAACTCAGTGGACTAACAGTTATTTAAATCACTTTGATTCTGTTTGAGGAGTCTTATGCTAATAAATGTCTTTTTGCATCATCAGCATAGCAAAGGAAGATCCTCATAAATTTGCACATCTCTTCCACACTCACAAATTCAAATTCATTTCCACCTTCTCCAGCCTTGTTTTCCTAAACCCCCACAAGTGACACCACCTAATCTGCCTTTCATTGCCTTGTCTGTCGTTTTTGTAGGAGATTGAATAGTCTATTCCTCTAAACTACACCTGTTAAAGGTATTCCCTATTTGGGGGGATTATTTTCCCTTGGTTTTCACACTGAGGGACTCTGTGGCTCCAAGCTTCTCATGCCATTAACTACTATTTACTCCTCTCTTTTCTTCCTGCCACTTCAAGTCTACAGAAATTATTCCCTTAATTAAAGACCCTCAGCTTCTTATCAGCTAACCCAAACAATTCAACATGGTCCACTGAGATTGTTTTGCATAACAGTACCCATGCATCTTTGCTAATTTAGAAAGCTAAGCAGGTAGCCTTTAGAGCTTTTATTGTCCAAATCCATCAGGAAAACAATGATCCTTGGACCACACTCCAAGAGAACTCTAGTTTGCTTAGCATCTTCTGAGAAACAGATGCTTTAGTAGACCAGAAAGAACAGTGTATTAAAAGCTTGCTTCACTGAGATTTAGAAACCATCAAAGAGTATTCTTGTCAGAATGGAATTTTTTTATATGGTTATGCTGATTTCCCTTACAATTTGAAAAGGAAAATGTCTTTAAAATTACTAAAACTTCCCATTTCAGTGAAGTAAAAATGTTTTAATGTCATGATTTCAATTTATTCAATTCACTATATCATTCCACTAGAAATACAACATTAATGACTTTGGAATCTGATTCAGAGCAGAGTAGGGACTTCCTTCCTTCCTTCCTTCCTTCCTTCCTTCCTTCCTTCCTTCCTTCCTTCCTTCCTTCCTTCCTTCCTTCCTTCCTTCCTTCCTTCCTTCCTTCCTTCCTTCCTTCCTTCCTTCCTTCCTTCCTTCCTTCCTTCCTTCCTTCCTTCCTTCCTTCCTTCCTTCCTTCCTTCCTTCCTTCCTTCCTTCCTTCCTTCCTTCCTTCCTTCCTTCCTTCCTTCCTTCCTTCCTTCCTTCCTTCCTTCCTCCCTCCCTCCCTCCCTCCCTCCCTCCCTCCCTCCCTCCCCTTTTTTTTACCACCAGCTCTACAGTTGGCTCCTTTGAAACCCACCTCCCAGGCACATCCAAAATTGCCTCACTCCAGGGTAACATTACACTAAACCTGTGCTAATTGCTCCATTGCAGATAGAAGTTCCTGAAAGGCACCAAACCAGAGGATACTGGCATTCTCCACTGCTTTCTCAGTACCTCCCCTCTTCTCTCAGGACACTAGGGTGCCCCCCAGCTCTCAGGGACAAGGTTGCACCATACTTGGCTGCAGGTACCACAGGTGTAGTAGGACAGCAGTCAACCTGAAGGATCTATCCATTTATTTGGGTGGTTACATTACTAGCATAATCAAAGCATCTAAAATATTACTTTTGTCTCAGGCCACTCACTGCCAGGATAAAGACAGTCACACATGTTTTGTAGCTGAGGATTTTCCTACACAGATACCCATGGAAGAGCAGTGAAATAGCAAAAGTGACAGAATAACAACAGGTAACGGAGGAAGGAAGCTGATGGATCTATGAGGGTTAGGAAGGAATTAAACTGCATTAAACACTGGTGCACTTCTGCACCACGCCACAACAGATGCATTACTTACGAGAGTAGCATACAACATCTGCTTACTGCTTTATTCACAACTGGGGCCACTAAAACAAAATGCACCCAGACCACAAGATCCATACATCTGCCCGGTTGCTTTTTTGAGACACATTAGTTCAAAGGAGTTC
This sequence comes from Cyanistes caeruleus, assembly GCF_971803275.1. NCBI lineage: Eukaryota > Metazoa > Chordata > Aves > Passeriformes > Paridae > Cyanistes > Cyanistes caeruleus. Next base: position 48,325,838 of record NC_141703.1, read on the forward strand.
CAAAGTTGAAGTCCAAAACAATCTCAGGAAATTATTTTATTTAAACACCAGGTTGCCATTAATTCACAAGAAATGAGGACTATTAAACTAGATTCAGACCCATATTGATAGAACTGAAACAATGTTTTGTGAAAGTAGCAAAGTATTAACCTAAAATAGATTCTATTATTTACAATAGAAAATGTGATGAATGCTGAATCTTACTTTTTGATTTTTTGATCATTTTTCATTAGCAAAAACTAATCCTTGCATTTTGAACATGCACATAATGGAAGCTTCATTCTTTTTTACAATTGTAAAGCTACAACACAAAATATAATTCCCCCAAAATTATGCAAATTTTAACTCAGGAGAACTTCTAACTGCAACAGCAATTACTAGTAAACTTTGAACTAAAACAGTTGGTTAAGCAAGGGCAGAGGAGTCAGATTTTATGAATGGAAATTAAGAGGTGCTTTAAAATGGCATAAGGGTGTTGCTTTAATGAGATGTGAGCATGTTGACTGAAAGGTTCTTTTAATTCTGTTGTCTTGCGTGACTTACCCTGCTAAGCAAAATATTTTTCACAGGTTCACTCCAAACTGTCAAATCTCAAGGCTTCTATACTCTAGACTTACAGAAATGAATTTACTAGCCTTAAATCTGCAAACTGTCATGAAAGAAGAAACAAGAACAACAACACTAAAAAAGCCACCCCAACCTTGGAAAAAAGTAAAATCTGTTACAGGAGAATAAAAATTAGAGAGCAGATATGGAGTGAGAATCTTTATATTCACATGCTAGAGGAAATCTTAAACATGAAATGGAATGACTGAACACAGAGCTCCCAGTAAAAAATAGCAGGCAAGAAATTTTAAACAGTACATACTACAAAATAATCCTTAAGAAGTGTTTCCCCAGAACACTGAGAACCTCCAAGGTTTTGGTTGTTTGTTTGTTTTTTCTTATTAGTTATATTTGTATGAGGACAGAAAGTTTATTTTGAAACATATGGACTATATCTATAATTGGGAACAGTTTTATAAGAGGTGTTTGGATCACCCTGCAGCATGACAAAGACCTTCTCAACCCACAGACCACAAAACAATGTTAGATTCAGAAGTTTTGACTTGAGATAATTTTTCTCACTTGATCATATGGTGACCTAGACTAAAAAACTGAGGATGTAGGGGTAGTGGGGGTGAGCGGGGGTGTGGGGGGAAGTATTTAAAAAGCCCAAACAGCTGGCTTTATGCAGGTATGCAAGATTGTTTTTGCAGCTATTTCTCTGTCCAGCTGAACATCTGTGTCCCAGGGCAGGGGCTGCCTGTTCCAATGCAGTGGCACTGCTGCTGAATGCCGAAGTGTTGACTCAGAGAGAAGAGTACAAATCTTCCTGAAAGCTGTGTACCACTCTCTTTTGGATGCAGATGTCACAGTAAGAGGTTAAAGGAGGGTCATCTCCTTTTGCTTGTCTTAGTGAATGCTATCACCTCTTCCAATCTGCCACTTAAGCTGTGCGTGTGAGCTCTCGCTGGTCCATTTAAAGCAAAATGCTCTAGAATACTGCCTTAACAGTGGGACTGCATAGGAAAAAAACTTCAGAGTTCCTAACAAATTCAAATTAGATGGCAGATCCAAAAGGGTAGAATCTTCAGGAGAAATGGCAGTGGATTGTTGGCACTATGCTGCAAATCTCTTTACTCAGCATCTCTGCAGAACAAAGACACCCTCACTGTACACATTTATATGTACACATCTCTTATTATATATATACATTTCTAATGATACTGTTAAGGAGGGTAGAGTTAGACAATACATATTAAATTGACACTGAAGAAATCTGTCTTTTCCTTTCTTTCCATCTCTCCCTCTCTATTCCTGGAATTTGTTCCATGTCCCATTTCTGTGGTCTGATACTTAAAGGGTTGATGGCAAAAAGCTTCTTCTCCCATTTTGGTTGAGCCAGTTTCTTACTTAGTCACTAAGAGGACCCATGTCCCTGAGTTACAGTAATGATATATTAAACAGTGAACAGTATCACTCCAAGGCACTGGAACTGGAATGTTTGTGCTGTCTACAGTAAATTATTTTAATGACCCCAGTACATTTTGGCCAAGGTTAACTACCTCTCTTCCAACAATTCCTAGGAACAGCTGCAAAACCATCATGGACCAGAAAACTTTCCCCATAGGCAGTTTGTATATGGCCACCAACTGCTGGAAGTTTCAAAAGTGTGATGAATGGGGAGGGTACTGCCTCTTTCCATCTGGTCTCTGCCAGAGTTCAGTCCTGGGCAAATATAATTTGCTAGAAGACATGGAGCCCATGGAACAGATATGCCTGAGAGCTGGTGAAAGAGAAGGGAAGGAATCAGCAGATGAGAATGAGAAATAAGTGAAAAAGCTGTTGAAGAGGAAACAGAACAGTTCCTCTCAGCAGCAGTAAGCTGTTATACAGGCTCAGCCTGTCTCATGTAACTGCATCCTCATAGATTTACAGTCTTGCTTCTCAGTGAAATATTGGTGGGAGTTCCTGCTGACTACAGTAAAGACACCTGTTAACTGCAGAGCGAGTATGGAAGCAGTTGCTGAAGGTGAGGAGGTGGAGAAGCTGCTTTTCTCTCCTTCCTTCCAAGGCTGTGGCATTGTGTTATCACAAAGTGAGCCCTGGTTTGACACATTAGATATGTAAACTTTCGGTAAATGGCCATAAAAAGAGTTAATATTTAAACCATTTTGAATCCACCAATTTTCCCTGAAACAGAGAATAAGCAATTTGGATGTACTAGACAATTAAAACCCCTCAGACTCCTTGATGTATTAGTAGAATTGAATGCCTTATAATTGTAACTTGAGGAATTTGATGGTGAATCCTTTAAGAATCCCAAGGCCTTTTTTTGTATGCATTCATTTTTAGAAGTAAAGGCAAAAAAAAATAAGGAAATTGCTATCTGTTAATTGGATCAGGGCCAAAAAATGGTTTCTAGAAAAGGGTCTTTTTTCCTACTTGCTTTTAGCTTCAATTACCTCACTGATACAGTACATGATCTCTGTCTTTGTATCTCTCTTTCTCTCTCTCCATAAATGTTCCAGCACAGATGGAGGTGAAAGGGCTTAAAGTGTAAAAGTCTGATATGTTATTTTATGCTTATCTTTGGATGGTAGATGATACAACAAAATGATCATTTTCTGTCTTTCTGTTATGATATATTTATCTCCATCATACTACTCCAGGTGCATCTTGATTCCCCAAGTTATGGCTGTACAGCTAAATAAATAATATACAGAGACCAAGTCTGTGTTCTGGTCTAAGTGGCATCAATTGACGCACATCCCCTGCTTTGGAGCAGACTCTGGTAGAGCAGATTCATCTTGGAAAGTTGGCAAGATCTGCCTTGCTTTGTGCAGAGCAGAGTGCAGCCTAGCAGATGCACAGTGGGCTAAAGTGCTTGAACTCATTTCCTGGCCCTCTTGTACTTAGCAGTGCAGATGCAGTCAGAGCAAACATGACAGAACATCTGGAATGAAAAGATGGGGTCAAGGAAACTTAACAGAGATGAGAACTTTCCATGGCAGTTTCTCAGCTAATTGCTCGAGGAAACATTTTCCAAAGTTGCATTCTCTTCTCCAGGCTCTCAGTACTGCAGTTTTGTTTGATGATTAGGATTAGCTCAGGACTTCCTGACAGGGAAATTACTTCACAAGGACCTTGGCTTGAGAATCTGATTCTAGACTGGAAGTTTAAAATAAATCCAGTTAAATAAATAGCAATTATTTCAACTAGAATATTTGCAACAGTAATTCAATAAAAAAACAACAACAAATCTTTCTAAAGGCCAGGTACCTGAATTGCTTCCTCCTAAGTGCTCCACACTCCATACACTGTTGATAATTCTTAGATAAAATTTCACCCAAAGCTCCCCTTTCCTTTATTGTTTTATAAAATAGTACATCTCTAATTGTTCTTAAATTGTTCATATTTCCCTCCTTCTTCGCCACTTGAGATCTGTGGTCCTTTAGTGAAAGACAGATAGAAATTAAACAAAAAAATAAGAGTCAACCATGCATTAACCAGTTGCAATATTATGAAGTTATTTTTGGCTGATTTTGGATGGTAAGATCAAAGCTTGGATGGTTTATGTCATCCCCAAAAGTCATGCAGAGAAAGGAGAAGCCAAGAGCTGATTTGCACCAGTGACACAAAGGTGCTCTAAACCTGCCATAACCAGCTGCTCCAGATAAAGGTCCATCTGCTTTGCATCAGTGATATGGTGAGAAGCAGCTGGATGATCTCAGTGGATCAGTCTCTCATTATCTATAATGGGCCTGCTTCCTCTTTACACTGCATTATTGTATGAACTTCACTAGCATAGTTCCCACCTGTCCTGGACACCTTAGTAGTGTTATCAATATTATTCATTCTTCTCTGCAATCTTGTTTTCTTTATTTTCCCTGTACTTTCACTATTAATGTTCTTTATCTCTCTTCTTCAACCCCACCTTTCTCTTTTCTGACATAGGTGTCAATTCTTTCCTCTTCTCTCCATCTGATTGCACAAGAACTCCAATATGGTAGCAGCCAACCATCCATTTCCTTTTATCCAGTGGAGAAATTTCTACTGTTTCTACAGTGACTGTCTGTGACCTTTTCAAGAGTATGAAGTAAAGTCATCTAAATCTGCATTTGACCTAGCTACACTAAATCTATAAAAGTTGTTGCTTCAAGCTTCAGTAGAAATTGGATTAGATCTGAAAGAGCCAAGTGCTTTTCCACAGATTTCTATAAACTTCAGTAAGCAGAATATGTCATACTGTCATGTTTGAAGGGACTAGTCCAAAGAGAAGGTGATAGACGAAAAGCCTTGGTAAAAAAATTTAACAAGGAGTTAATAAAGGACAACAAGAGAGAAGAAAAGAAAAATGGACAGGTCTTTCTGGCTGGACATAAAGAATCTGATCATAAACTTGATTACATCTCATACATGAAGCAAAAATACCCCTTGTGACCTCTGAGGGGTTATCTCAGGTAAGCACAGGACTAATTGGACTTTTGGTGTTGTGTCTGTGTGGTCAGCTGTGCATCTGGTTTACTCTTCCATTCTTCAGCCTTAAAACTCACCCAGTGAGACATCCTGGGGAAAGAGAGTCAACATGAATAGCAGAACCAAGCAGAACATTCATAACCAATTTGTATTTTGCTCTTTTACCGAATGAGAATCCTATACACTAGTTCCACCAGCAGGTGAGTGGCATCAGCAGCAAAGTGAGCTAGGATAACTTAGAACCACTGTGCAGCTGCCATGTACCTGCATGTTGCCAGATTTTGTGTCTTATTGCACTTAATTATGTTGTTAATATTGCTTCCATGGATTAATTGGACACTTCTGTTCAGGGTACTTTATTAAAGAATAATCCTTTGTTTGAATAGTACTTCTAGCAGGTCCCCAAATATTGACTTTCTTTACTTACAGTTAAAGCCACCAGATCTTTTCATATAACCACAACTAAATACAATTTATGTGATTTGTCTATAAAGAATGTTCAAAGTATCAAAAGGAATTCAGATTTTACTAGGAAAAAAGTGCACAATGACCTAACCAATCTCCGTTAATGAAGGAGTCCCTCTTTTACAGTAGAATTCTTTTGCCCTCTTCTCAGCACCTAACAATATATAATCTTGGGCTTCAAAGAAAACAGGGAGAGAAGTATCAAGTATCAGTGTTATTGATTCCTGAGGTCAGCTTTTAAAATCCTGGCTTTCTTGTCTCTTCACAGCATACTGCCAGATCTTTAGCTTGACTTGAGACTACAAGTCTTTCCTCAGGGTTAATAGAGGATCATATTTTGTCTCCAAACTTTGTGCCGAAGAGCAGGCAATAAACTGAGAATACTCTCTCTCCATGGACCTTTAAGACACATTCAGGGCTGATCAAGATTGGACTCATATCCAGCCTCTCATCCACCAGCGTCGACACGTCCTTCTTGGCAGGGCTGCTCTCCATCTGTTCATCCCCGAGCCTGTGTTGATAACAGGGGTTGCAGCACCTTGCAGTTGTTCTTGTTAAACCTCCTGAGATTCCCTTGTATGGGAATCTTCTCATTCTTCTCTTTCACCTTTGTTAAAGAAGTTTAATCAATTCAAGACAGGGATTACATGGTGCAAGATTACATGCACGGCAAGTCAATAATGGAATTTTCCAATAATGCTCTTCTACTGAAACGGTGAACTCTATTATTGTGATTCTATAACTTTTAAAGACATTTTAAATGGGATTTAAGAATGGACAAAGTTAATTCCTAGCTCCCTTTTATGACAAGACTGATTTGAATCATGCTCCCCTCAACCATCTCAAAATACCTCACAGTTAGACTGAAGTCTTACAATTCATTAGAAATCAACCTCATGAGAGCAATTAATCATATTCTAAAATAAACGTCTAAGATCGGACAAATCACTTTAAAGACACTTATTTCCCACATCCATTGAAAAATAAAGAAGAGTTCATGGCAACTAATTCATGGTTGAACATCCAATCCCAGTGAAACAAATCCCACACTTTTGGTTAGTTTTCATTAGTTTACATTAAGAGCTGAATAAGGATTTTTCTGGATGCCTTGCTGAGGGATTTCATATAAATCATACCTTTATTCTTCAGCAGAGAATGCCAAAAGTTGTGGCTGATATAAATGGTTTAATGATATATCAAAGAGCAAGCCATTGACAAGGATCTGGATATATCTTGTACCTGAATAAGCTCACAGAATTGTAAGTGCTAGTAATCCTGGCAATTTACATTACTTTCAATGTTTATAGAGAATTTTCAAACCTCATGTATCCCCAGGTTAAGTATTATAAATGTGTTATTAGGACTTTTTTAACCTTTAAGGTTTCTAAGAATAACAGCTGGTTACCAAACAAGAGGCAGGACCATTCTCTTCTGGTACATTTTTTTCTGGCAGTTGTTATTCCTCCAATCATGTTTACATTTCAAATGACTGATCAGATATTAAGTGCAGGAAATAACTTTCCTTGTCTGACTGTGTCCTCTCTCCATGACACGAACAGCAGCAGATTCCAGGACTTGGCTACATCCACAGGCTGTGTGTCACTCTAAATTACCCTGCTCATCCAACTGGCAACTCAGGCAAAAACAACGTAAGCCAAGGGAAAGACAGGAAAAGTGCCTGACAGCCCTCAAAGCAACTAATGTCTAGTTTCTTTCTTGTTTCAGACTTCCAGATGTGTTTTCCCTACAGTGTTTAAACAAGCAGGCAGTGCCTTGGTTTCCACTTCTTAGCAGAAGTCAGTGATTGACCTTATGTGCTTCATATGTTCACAGTGTTACCACACAGACCAAAGCACTGGTCCTATACAGGAACCCAGGCTCTCTTTCCCCTGAAGCAACTCAGATTCCTCTGAAAGTCAAATGCTCCAGAAGCAGAGCTTGTCAACAAGCTTATTAAGTATTGAAAATCCTGTACAATGAAATTGGTGCTCTTAAAACATCTTTTAAAAATGCCTTTTCAGCAGCTACTTTTTGTGTTGCACCATGCTGAATTATTTGGGTGGGTTTCACTAGGCTGTGCACAATGTAAGGGGTCATGTCTGCTTTCCCTGAGGGACCACACCATTCATGTGCCAGTTAGAACCACCATGCCAAAGGAAAATTGTGTCAAGGGATTCAACTTGAACTGCAAGAATATTCTCATTTGCTAGACTGTTTTTGTTATGACCTAACATATCAGTAAAAATAGAATAAACTGGATGGCCCTAGAGAAACTGATAGGCTAGATAATACCTATTAATAAGACATATCTAAAACATTTAAAGAATAGTTGACCCTTAGTTTTGAAGGCCAAATTAGTAAGTTTATGAAAGAATTCCCCTCAGTCTTTTCTCTCTCTCTTTTGTCTTCCTTTTTCTTGCACGTACAAACACAGGAAATTAGATGCACAGTTTTTCAATACAACCCAAGCTATAGATAGATATATATACATAATATGTATATATTATAACGTATACATATCACTGCATTCTCACTGCATACACTCTCTGCATGCACTCACTTACAAAGCTAGTAGCTGCTAGATGGTTAGAAGTTCTTCCACAATTGTTGGGAAGCTGTCCTTCATTTTACTTTTCCTTTTTCATGGTTATTGATCTTTAAAGTCAGGACGGAATTAACATCACTATTTTGACACTATCCACATTTTTTGAAAATGTGTAAAACTATCTTCCACCTACATTTCTTACCCAGGATTCTGTCTCTAATATTTTTATATCATTTAGATACTTGCATAGTAGTAGAAACATTATTTTGATCAATTTATTATCTTCCTATCTATACAGTTCTCTCTATATACAGTGAGGAGACTTGCATACTCTTAAAGAATTCTGAATAATGATTTTGCTTTGGTACTGCTACTACAGCTTTACCTGAGGACAGACAGGAATGGTAGCAGCCTGTGACAAGAAGTGACTTCTGCCATAGATACTAATTAATTACTGGAGTTTAGAGCGCACTATATATATATATATATATATATATATATATATATAAATACATAGTCATAAAACTGACATCCCCTGAAGAGTCCATAGTCCAAATATCTGATTTTTCAAAAATGAGTTAATTTAGTTTCTGATAAACAGACAAATAGATTCCACTCCCTATCCTGAACCATTAGCAACCAAAGCCAGATGGAATCACTCAGAGGACAAGTAAGGTTAGTGTGAAAAGCATGTAGGAAATATGTCAATGCAGTGAATACAAGCCAGTAAAAGAATAGAGAATTTGTTTCCCAAACAACTGGTTACCATTACATTATTTTCAAAACAATTTTCAAGCTAATCTGGTTGTAGTGCTGTGCAGGTACATCAGCAGTCCAGTCCACCTTTCAGAGCTTCCCATGCTTACCACCATTCTGCCATTCCAAACTCCCTGTGCCAAAGAATGACCCTCATTTTATTTACAACACAATCTCCACAGATTTGGTGTATCTTTCATCCTGTGATCCTAAAATGAATAAATTTTATCTTATGAGTCCACTGGAAGAAAGATGGGCAAAGAGTCTTAGTAATTTCTTATCTTAGCAACCTCATACCAAATGATTGTCAAATCTTACCTTAATAAATATTTGGATAACTAGGAAGTTACTATAAAATTCAGACAAGGTGTTTGGTTACAAGTAGCAATAATATTTTAGCACTTACACTATCAAGCATTTCTAATGCTGCTGAGCCGTTCAAAATCATATGCAGCAAATGTTGCTCCAAATGGCTTTAGAAATCTAATCTGTTCTTAAGCATCACAGTCAAAGTCTGCATTGCACTTGTATTTCAAATTGTTTATATTTGATTGTATTCTATTATCTCTAAATGAGGTGAGTTACTCTAGGGTCATGATCTGTTTCTTGTTATTAGCTGATATGTTCCACTGTTTATACAAGATAAAGTGTATTTGATATTCTGTCTTTTTGTTTGAATTTACTGAGGTTGAAAGATAACCAAAAGTGATTTTTCTTCTGTTCCAAGGGCTATCATATCAAATACTTTGAGAAATGGTTAAGATTCCTTGATGTTTTCTTTATGTGGTATTCTAGATTTGGTATGTGCTATGTAGATTTTAGATGTCACATATGAGATTTCTGCTGAGTCAGTGTTTGACACTGAGAGTGCCTGCAGATATAGGCTCTAAGGACAGACAAGCAAAACAAGAATTTTTTTATACTGCAGAGAATCATCATCTCTGCTGTATCAACATTTTATCCTCACTGCAGAAACAAAAGCTTTTACATATGGGAATATGTCTGGTGGGAAACCAGCCTTTGCATACCTTGTCCCTCCAGACATGAATCCCATCCCCTTCAACCATACTGCCCAAATGATTGAATAAGCTTTTGGCAGCTGGATAAGGAAGTTTGTCTGATTGAAAGCTAACCCAGAGTCAAATCAGGGAGTTATCAAACTGCCCATGAAGTCACACAATTGCTGGCATCGAAGAATGACAATATGTGGCTAGCATTAAGGGAAAGGCAGTGCTAGTCACCATGGCTGTAGTGGGGACATGTATTAACTTAGGCTAATTGTAAAATTACACCCTGTAGTCTGCTGTTTGGAGGCAGTTGGAGACATTATCCACTTCCCAATAAAACACCCCAGCTGTAATACAACAGAGGATTTAAGGCCTCATTAGGCATGTAATAGTTAGTGGTTGCTCTAATACTGGGGCTTTTGCTAACAACTGCTGTCTGCAAGATTGCAACAATACCTACAACTGACCAAGCTAGACAGCACTGTGAGCTCATAGCATGGTCCCCTAAAAGTGTATGCTCAAAATCTCTCTGAAGGTAGCCCTGAGAAAAGGGACCACAGCTTTTAATCACACAGGAGCCGTGCCCCAAAAGGACTGCAGCCCTCATGCTCCAGGCATCTTGCTCCTCAGCATGGCCCACAACTCTAATGTTTGCCTGGGTTGCAACACAAGATGATTTCCCAGAGAGGACAGCAATCTAAGCTACCATATTGGCTAATAATGAATAGTGGGATGAAGGGCAAAACAGATTCTACTAAACAGATTCTTATTAAGTTAAACAATTTTTTATGTTTGGGATTTTATGTTGTGAAATCCTTCCAAGACATGTGTCTGATCTTGCCCTCTCTAATAAATCTATTAAGCATTGTAGAAAGGAATTATGATGCCTTCTCCAATTCTCACCAAAGCCTAACATTCACTAGATATTTGTGAAGAATGTGAAGAAATAAAAATGCAACTTTCTTTTGTGCTTCCTGCCAACTCTGATATCTCACACAGAAGATCTGACCCTGGTGTTGTCAGGTTAATCTCTGTTGAACATATTCCACTCTGTAAAAACTGTCTCATTTTAAGAGTGACTAGGCACTCTTAAACAGGCCCTCCCACTGCCAGCTGAGTTTCCCTGACATTAGGTTCCAAAGTAGTTCTCAAGAGTTTCTTTGGCCCAATGCACATTTAATACTGCCATTGGAAGAAAAACAGATCCAGCAGAAGAGCTAAAGAGACCCTGTTCCTTCTCCACCCATCAGCACTCAAAAACCCTTTTTTTATTCCAATTTTTTGAGATGCTGTGTCCAGATTGACTCAGGCAGAAGCTGTAAGGAGTAACATCTCTAACAGCTCAGATAAACACTGCAACAGGTTGGTTATTGAGTAAAGAAGAGAATGAAGACTGAATGCTTTTGCAGAAACCAGTTTCTGTACTAAGCATGACATATAAATATGAGCAGCTAGTAGGAGAGACCTACCCATCAAAGAGGACTGTATACTCTGGGTATGCCCTGGGATGCCTAGCATTCCAAGACAATACTCCAGCAGGTTCAGAATAGCTTCTATGGAACAGAAGAGTGAGGTAACTGCTGAGGTGTGGAGATTGAAAATCTTGAACACAAAACAGTTGTAAGGGCTGAATCCTCTTGTGAATCTGGATTTTTGCATTTTGGTGCATTAACCTACTAGGTACTAGGATTTTGGGTATTTTTCATTCTAGTTAAAGTGGTTTTCATTTTAGAGATACAGCTCATTGCATTGGTACCCTCCACTTCAGCATTTCACTGAAAGTTTTCTTTCTATTTCCATCTCACATCTGTTCAGAAATATCTGTTAGAGGAACTCAAGAGAAACAGATGGATCTGTTGAAATTTTAACCTTAATTCCTTTTTGGCAAATTTCTTCCTAACTTCCTTGGGAAACACAATATCCTCACGGATGAACTCCCTGTTCACAAAATGCACTTTAATAAATTATGGATCCTGATGACCTAATGGATTATTTGGGAGACTTTACAAGGCCTATAAATTAACTTAAACTTACTTAAAAAAGCAACTGGGTCAGGGTGTATATAAAATCTATTGCATAGAGCTGGACATTCTTATCAGTTAAGAATGAAGTGTTATCTTCTGATATACCAGATATGTCTCTTTTCCTATAAGCAAAAGTGTCATTTGTCACCAGTGAAGGGAGAGGTGTACATCAAATCACAGAACCACAGGGCTAATCTCAACCAGTTCTGCTGTCACTTATATCCATTTGACATAGTTTAACTTCTCTAGCTTCTGTGTTAATAGTAGGATAAATGGGGATAAAATCAATTCCAAAAACAGATTTCACTGAATCTGCAAATAATAGCATTTAGAAATAAAAAATAAACAATTATATCTTATTTAGTTATAAGAAAATTAATCATTCCTACCACACAAAACCTTAGAGATGTTTTTATTATTATTTTCTTCAAAAGAAAGTAAGAGGGTGTTGCAAAGACCTGAATCTTGTGCCCACTGCATGTCTTCACATCTGAGTGATAATGATTTCTTGTGGGACTTGCTACCCCTAGAATGAATTTATGTAATTTTTTTACACATGATTTCACACACAAAAATACACTTATGTCTTAATTATCCCTATTTTACCATTTAACTAAAATATAAAAAGATTAAACATGGGAAGATGTTGCTTCAAGTTTAGGAACATACACGAAAGGAGCAAGTATAAATCCGAAGTAGTCAGTCCAAGCTGCTCAAGCCAGTGAGCAGAAACAGTTCCAGAGTTCAACTCTTTTAACCTATTTTGACGTAAGTTAGAAGAAATAAACCCAAAGCTAAGAGCTAAGGACATAGTTAAAATTAGTTCAGAACCAGAGGTCTTTGTTCTCCATCTGGAAAATTAAATTGCCTCTCATGTTATTTTATTTCATGTTATATTCAGGATACAGGTCAAGATCAATGGAGATTTTCTAAAAGTACACCTAGCCAGAGAAAATTCATATTACGGGAAAGGGAATCTTCCCTTCATTTGGTTGCCTTGCTTTTCTACTTATACTTGTAGGTTTAATGAAAAGGATAAGCATTTTTCCTTCTTTCCCATTTCATGCTCATAATTAATGAAAGTTAAAATTATATACTAGTCCCCACCCATTTTTCTGCTTTTTCAACACTGAGGCTCCTGGTTAAAATTGTCCATGCTTCCAAGAAGAGCAAACAATCATCTCAAAGCAAGCTGCCAAAATATAAATAACAGCTAGTGTAAATGGATTTCATGAATCTTCTGATGCAGTGATGTGTGTCCCAGTGTTCTACATTTTTCTGAGACAAAATATAACTAAAGGCTATAGACTTGGCACAAAGAATTGTTGAAAGAGTTTTCACAAAAGTGTTTTGCCTCGAAAGATGACACAAGTTTTGATAAAGAAATAAAAATTGGAATTTCATTTCAATTTACTCAGTTTTGGCAGATGAATTATGAGAACAACATTTCAGACAGATGTTCAGCAGAGGTTTCCAGCTGCTAGCAGAAATTATGTCAGAGCATTGCATAATCCCCTATGTTTGTAAATGGTTGGAATAAACAGTCACATCAATAGCTCAGTTATTAGTATCCAAATTCCTTCCAAAGCTTCTGGGTTAGGAACTGAACATCACTGTGTATCTTACAGCTCATCTCTGTGACCTTAAAAGCCTGTGGGTTTTGGACTTCTGCTTCATTTAGAGTTGCTTGTTTTAGTGGTGTGTATAGTGAGAAACTGTATAGGTAGAAAATTAACCCATTACTTTTTATCAATCTATGATGAACCAATCTTATCTTTTCAAGGCCTGATCCTGAAATTCACACATCAACCAAAGACTAAGCTTCAGCATCAGACCTATAAACTTGCTTCTGTACAAAGTTTCGTGCTTCAGAAGCTGCTTTGTAATATAATTTCCTAAGAACAGAATGGGTGAGCCATGTAACCATGGCATTTTCTTCCATAGCCTCTGTCCTCCTTAAAATTTAAAGCCAGAAAGCCAAATTATGGTCTGTAGACAGCATCCCCTACACCTTATGTCTCTTTCACAACCCTTCAAATTCTTCTTTATTTCTCCACAGTTCTACAGTTCTTTTGCCGTTGAATCTGTTACAAAACACTTGCTTTGTTTTATAAATTATAAAGGAAATATGTATTATTAAGGAAATGTGTTGCCTGGAATGAGGAGAGATAGTACATGCACTTGAGGATAGGTTTTGATGAAGTAAAAGTGGCAAAATCACCCACTAGCCAGGTGGCCCGGTCACACTGCTGTGAGTCTGAGATTGTAAGGAATCAGAAGACAATACCCATTTCCCCAGCCAGAATTTTCATGCTGTGAAAGGAACTCATCTCTTTCAGATTATTTGAAACTCAATGGGAAGTTGCTGACTCTACAGGCAGAGCACTTAGATCTCTTAAGACATGCAAAGACATTTTTGTTTACTGACCCTCCCTAATCTTCCCACATGGAAGCTTATAGAACAAAAGGGCATTGTAAAGGCAAAGATCAGGAGGCTGAATTAAGTCATGTACTTTTTTCATTCGTAGCTCAGTCACCAGCCTTCATGTAGATGTTAAACAAAGTTTGAGAAAGCACTATTTCCTCATGGGTTTAAAACACTGAACTGCAAATCAGTTCTGAACAGCTTACTTTGTGGAAACCAGAAGGAAATATCAGGTTTTCAGTCTGGTAGCAAACAGGAAAAACAAAATAAGCAGAAAAAGGGACAAGGTGGGAAAAGTTTGTCTGATCAGATATTCATAAATTATAAGTTCATCATAATAATGTTAACATATTTTTGTGTATTTGTATAGATATTGTAGCAATCACTAAGCTTGACCTTTTTTTTTTCAGTGCAGAAGACAATACTTTCTGAGAACTGGAAGAAAAGACATAAAGGAACTGTGGTCTATATTTATTCAACACCCCTAAATAGAGTATGTTTTCCTGGCAACTAATGCTCACTAACCAAAGTCTAAATTAAAATGAAAATGTTCATCTATTCTACAACATCTGATTAAATGACACTTCAACATATTCTTCAAATATTACCTAGGATGCTAAAATGCACCTCAGACTTTCTGTTGTATTGTTCACAACAATCTCAAGGACTTCTCTGCCTGCCAGGTCTGAAAGCAATTCTAAAAGGGATTGGTTCCTGTTAGATGTTTATCCGTAGCATATCCATGAACTGAATTAATTGCAACAAAAGGGAAATGATAACCTATCATCATTCTTCCAGGCCATGATACTGGGGCAGAGACCTCTCCCGTGACTTCTTGTCCTTAGTTCAGCTCACTGAATCAATCATTCTTTGAAGACAATGAGGGAGCTTTCTCTGAGGAAGAAACCACAAACCTCAAACAAGTTGCTCATGGGTGGATCATGGGAAACAAGTTGTGAGGTTATATTTATCTCTACCTACATTAGAACTGTATTTTCTCTGTTGACAAGCTTTAAAAGATTACAATACATATTGATAAGTATGGGTCAAATGTTAGATGATAAAGGAAACCTGGAGAAGAGAGAGGAAAGACTTGCTAAAATTGAAGGCTGCTAATATCCTTTCTTGATAAGGATTTCAAACTATTTTGAGGACAGAGCTTCTACTTCAAAAATCAGCTGCACATGTTTTCAAGGGCAAAATTAATTTTAAATCGATGTTTTACCTTGTATATAAAATCTTCTTTGAACTTCTCTCATGTGTACACAAATTAATATGAAATTAACTTTAAACTGACACTTCACCATGTACATCTTCTCTGAACTAATTTTTGCTAGATGTTTTCAAATGTGTGCATCTGAATTATAGTTCCTCCTGAATTTTATTACACCAAATGTAAAAGGACCAACTTCAACATATTCTTCACCCACATCAGAAAGATGAAAGGCTTTCCTTATCACACAGAGTATTGATAAAGGACGGGCAACTTTCTCCTCATTTGCAGTAAATATCTGAACATGCAGAATACCCATTTCCTTCCCTTTTTATATATAAAAGAAGCTGTATCACTTTCGTTTGTGCCAGTATCTAATTGAATCAGTTCCACTGACATCATTGTTGTACAAATTCATTGGAGATCAACAAAGAAGTGGATATTGAAAGCAGAAGCTTTCTGAAAATTAGGCAATAGCAGTTCTGTTGTAAAGGTCTCTGTAACTACCCATGAAGGAAAAGCAGTGGACAGGGCAGCTCACCTGGCATAAGGTACTGGTTACTGCAAAATGAGGTGGGGCAGCCTTTGGCTGCAGAGCCCAAAGGTCCTGCTTTCTGCAAGTCAAGAGGTTGTACTGCTACTTAAATTATACCAGTGAGAAGATGTAAAAAAAAGATTCCCTTAAGGAAGTGAGGGCCTCTTATGAAAATCCCTCTTTCCTGCTTCTAACTTTGCCTATTAAAGCCTATTAAATCCTGTTTTTAATTATTGTTTTCAGTGTGCTAAAAATAGGGACATGTGGTACCATAATTTCTGACATAAATATTTGGTTTGAAGTTTCCTTATTTACCTGAATGACATTAACTAGCACACTACCATAATAGAGCTCTGCTACCGGTTGCAAGTATTTATATTAGAGATGAGCTAATAACCTTTTCCATCCCTGTAAAAAGAAGTTATCTGCCTGCCAAATATTTCAAACTTCCTTTGAGTACATATCCATGAGCTATGTTACAGTTAAATTATTTACTGTACATGGCACATTGTCATGAGGACATGCTAATTCCTACTCTGCCTAAGAATAGGTGTGCTTCAACCACCCTGATACTCTGGCAGCAGTATTGCTGGGGGAAGAAAGAACTTGAAGAAGAAAGTACCTAAAGGGGGTCTACAAGAAGGCTAAAGAGTGACTTCTGATAAGAACACATGGTGCTAGGACACAAGGACACCTTTAAACAGGAAGAGAGTAGATTTAGATATTAGGAAGAAATTCTTTAGTGTGAAGGTGGGGAGGCACTGGAACAGGTGGCTCAGAGAAGCTGTGAATGCCCCATGCCTGGCAGTGTTCAAGGCCAGGTTGGATGGGGCTTTGAGCAACCTGGTCTAGTGGAAGCGGGAGTTGGAACTGGATGATCTCTAAGGTCCTTTCCAACACAAACTGTTCTGATTTTTTTAAAGATTTCAGATCATAGCCTAGGACTTAACAGTTAGGACTCATCAGTTAGGCTTTCTGCTTCTTCCTGAGCATTGAGTGTGGCACCAGATCTTCATTGAGATACATGTTCTTGCTGGTTTTTGGGTACCTTTCCTGTGGCTGGAACCAAGAGGACATATCCAGCAGAAACATAAGGCACAAAATCTCACAGCAAAATGCATGTCCTAAGTGCTTGTCCCAAGTAAGGAAAGGTTAACTTTTGGTTTCACAATAAACTTTGTTCTAAAATAACCAGTTGAAAACATCAAAGTAGATGTACATCAGAAATCTCTTTCAGAGACATCATGTCTGAGTTAGTATAAAGAATACCATGAAACTGGGCTTCCACAGCCTTGAAACCTTTCCTCATGTTTATTCCTCCTTTTAAATATGAGGAATTAGATGAGGGTTGGTTTGGTTTTTTTTTTATGAACTAAAAAGACTTTCACAAGAAACCTTTCTGCCTGAGGTGCTCACCAGGAAGAAAGAAATAGAGATACATTTCTCCCCTCCTATCTCAGAGAAGAAAATACTCACACCTTCTTTCTTGCTTGTAAATGTTACAGCAGTAGTAGCTAACTACAGAATAATTTAATGGAGGGTCTACTTCTTCCTGTACACTCAGAGTGATTGAGGAACCAATAATACCAAATCCTGGGGTCTGTGAGGAGAGCAAGCACATTGAGTGTTACTAGAAGTAGGGTTAGTTTCATCTAACTTAAGCCACCCATGTGCTTAACACCTAGAGCAGAGCTTGTCACATTAAGCTTCTTTAAAGACAGCAAGAGAAACGCACAGGTGTGATTCACCTGTACGGACCAAGACACCACTGTAGATATCTTGTTTGGTCACATGTTGTCCTCTTCTGTAGCCATAGTGTCTACACAGGGCCAGTGTAGGCTAGCCTTCTAATGTAGTCTAGTGTAGGCTAGACACTAAGATAAAGTCTCTGACATGATCCCTAGCTGGTTTAGAAAATAACACTATAATATATTGGGTAGGCTGCTAGCACTACTCTCAGGAGTTAAGATCCTATAGGAAACACTTCATTGCTGCTATTTTCATTATTTTGCTACATCCAGTGCAGTCTAATGGTGAACAGATTTTTAAAAGAAGTCATGAAGAAGGATGGGGAAACATAACCCAGCAAGAAAACTATAGATGTAAGCAACCTAACAGTAGCAACATATTGAACAACCTGTAGGACAAAACATTTAAAAAAACTTCTGTCCATAGTTTTCCTCGGATAAACAGACCTTTATTAAAAATTACACACCTATGTCAATCTTTTAATTTACGAGTTAACACCAAAAGTTGCAAGTCCAGCAGAATAATTGCAAGTAGCATAAATCAGTCTTTTATATATTGACAGAAGAAAATAATTCAAATTGAAAACATTTTATTTATTTATTTATTTATTTATTTATTTATTTATTAGTTATTTATTTAAACAGATATTTATATATACACACAGATATATATATATATGTGTAAGTGTATGGTCTCACATAATGAGAAATTCATTTGAATTTCTCACCTTTCTCTGAGAATAGAAACTTGAAGAAATACTCATAATAAAAACACTTTAAAGAGCTTTGAACCTAAAGCAATGTAGATAGCTGAAGAGAGTAACAGGAGTGTGATTTAAAAAGTACATAATCTATGTGCTATATATAGCATAATTCTAAACCAGAGGTCAACTAACTATTACATAGAATATTTTACCCGTATTTTTTAATATGGAAAATATGTTGACTAAACCTAAAGTTTCTGTAAAATGTGATTGGCTGACTGGTTAGTTTGTTATGGTGAAACTTTGCAGAAAACAGAATTATTTTGCTTAAGGGTAAACCAGCACAAAGTCTTTACATTCTTCAATATTCGAGAAAGTTTTTCACATCAATGCCCCAAAAAAGGAAAACAGAAAGAACTAGCCTGCTCAGGCAGGTTGTGTGGCTGTGATAGGATCACCAGGAAACTTTTAAGGGACTTTGCTTTTGTTGTTGATTTAATGTTTCAGACATTCAGATAATTGGGTAGCAGTACGAAACTTCAAGGTAGGTGTTTACTTTAGATCAGTTGTTGTGTTTGTTTTTTTTTCTTCTCTGACATTACATCAACATTCATTCTCTGCTAAATCCATGTAATTTTTGACACCTCTTTACCTAATGTAGATTACTGCATGCAAAGACGAGCTTCGTTTACATGTAGGAAAAAGAACAGATCCCTTTGTAAAGTGCTCATGGAAATACATATAATAGAGTTATTGTCTTATCTACAATAATAACTTTCCAGAGAAATTTTGACCAGTTGATGATGATTTACTCTGTATCATTTAACTGTGAGAATAACTCAGGTAGATTTGGTTTGCAGGTCTATAAATAATGCATTTAAAATTGAATGTATCTGCTTACAGCACTTTCTTCATTCTATTGAAGTGACATTTTCACATATGCTGTCATTTTCCTTTTATGTGATGTTAAACGTTGGTGTGCCTGCCCATCCATGTCTTAATTATTTTGAACAAGTTGTGTTCTGAATCCAAGCGAAGTCTTGACCTTGGAGCACAGCTGGGTGCTCTGCAGGCTGGAAATGTGGGAAATGTTGGAACAATATTGCAGAGCTGAAGAAGTGTGTTCTGGATAACGGCAGGTGTTTCCTTTTGGTGGTCCAATTTTTCACATGAAAAACTGAAGCCTAACCAAAAAGAAAAACCCCCATAAACAAACTTCATGCATCCTTCTGACTTCATGGTGCCACACAAAATCTGATGTTCAAAATAAAAACATGAAAATGAAGGTATTATCACATGTCAGCAGAGGCCTGATGATTAGGAAAAAAAAAAAACTGTGTCTCTCATTAGACTGCTTTCTCATATCCAGTCTTTGAAAGAGGTAGATTACACAACTTTTCTTATAATAGTTCAAGAAAGAAAATGTAACAGTCATGTGTTCAGCTCCAGGTATAAAATTATAATAGAGCAGTCAAAAAACTACTACAGACAGAATTTTTGATACTATTAAGGGGTAAATTGTCTCAAGGAATGGGCAATGTGAAACCATGACATATTTTCCTTCATCTGCTTTCTTCCAATGTCAATCTTCCTGAATTTCACCATAATTTAATGAAAAGTATCAAGATGAGAATACAGTAGATAGATACCTTTTAAATGCCAAATAGTAAAGAGGGGGCACCATTCCATCCCTTGCTAATTTAATACTGAAAAATAGAAATAAACATGAGATCTTTATTTAATTCTTTGTATAGTTCTACACACAGTGAAATAATGTGTCAAATAGTAACAAAAAATAATAGAAGACTTTGAAGACAATAATTATTACTTTCTTATTAGGATTATTTAAAGAAATATTATCCAGTAAGAATATTTTACAGTAATAATATTAAAGATCCAATGCCAGAATCTTTTTTGAAGATTATATTGAGAAAAGCAGGAATTTAAACCCAAATCTTGACCAATATAATGAATACTTGAGACAGTTCTCTAATCTGCTGTGTTTAAACAGTGATCACATCACTTTTTCTAAGAAGATTTTTTTAATTAAAAAAAAAATAATTGCAATTGTCAATATACAAAACCAATTTGGTTCTTTTATTGGCCAATACTAAGATAAATCCCAATTTATTACAATTTTAATACCTATATTATCTAATTTTGGATTTATCTTATCTGTCTTTTACATACTAAGATAAAATCTGTTCTGAGTTTTCTGCTGTGTCAAAATCTATCTTTCATATTGAGTTTATTATCACTTTTGAAAATCTTTATAAAACTTTACTTCATATAAAGTAGAGTTGAAGGATTTATTTAGCTACACAGCAACTCACAAAGGTCTTTAATCCACAGAACAATTGTGACAGAGCAATTAGTGTCTGGGGAAGAATTCGATATGTCCCCATCTCCAAATGCGTATGTTCAAGTACTGTGTTGTACTGGGGCCATTATCTTCCATTCATAGCAACATTAAAAACATGATATAGGGTATTACATCTTTATATGTTCTCCATGGTAATCACTAAAAACAGCCCACAATTGTTTTTAGACTGCTCGTCACTGTCTCATGCTTACTTTGTGTGCAGGGACATGACTGACCTCACATTGTTTCAGGGATTAGAGAGTCACTGTGCAGCCTGCAACCTGGTTACACAGAAATACCCACAATCTGAGCAAAATTATTAGAGGACTGCTTGGGGGAAAATTCCCCAGCCCATGATGAATAGCCCCAACAAAGAGGTTTCTTCTCTTCTGTCTCCGTTTGCACAAGGCTTGACCATGAATAAAAGCTTTATGAATCTCATAACTACTTTTCAGTAGGAGAAATAAAGCTTTTTCTCTGTGTGCAGCCTTGAATCCTAATGGCACAGGGAGCTGATTAGCATACCTGAAAACATAAAAAATATGTCATGAAATATGCTTCCATGACTAAAGCATTTAATTGGAATGAGGCACAACAATTTTCACACTGACATGATTGTTCAAAACTAAACACTGGACAAAAGCAGCACAGCTTTTGAGGGTGATGGAGTTCTGTGGCAGATAATCAACATAAAGGGGTAGAGAGCAAGGACATAGGTAATTTGACCAAATCACACAGAAATGGAAAATCTGCCTCAGAATACTGGATGAAAACCCTACTCCGGGAAAGTTGTCCTGAAGCTTTTTCAGATTGATACTGAGGAACAAATTATAGGCCTTCTTTGAAGTTCCATAATGGCAATGCCGAAAAAAAAAATATATAAATGAGGCATTGCAACAAAAAAAACTATGCAAGATGCAGAATCTATTTTTAAGACTTTATTTTACGCAATTACACAAAAAAAATAAGATCCAGAGAGCTCAGATTTTCCATATTAAAGGATAAAGGGCAACACTCCTTTATATTCAAGCATTCTATTTCAAATTAATGTTAAAACCAGGAAGCTAGTTTTTCTGGAAACCTCAGCTTTGAAGCTCTAGTTGGCTCTTTATTGAACTTCTTATATACCAGATGCAAAAGACAGACATATTTATTATTTTCTTCTAGTAAGTAGTACAATTTTTAGTGCAATGAAAATGTCTACAGGTCTTTTTTTTCCTTTATAGTACATACCAATCACTCCAGCATATGTAAAAGGACACTAAACTTTAGCCAAAAAATAAAAATCTACTTCTTCCTATTCTTTCTTCCTTTAGTTGTATTTATTTGGCACTGTGCTGTCTAGTATCAATTACATCAGGCCAAAAGGAAGGAAGGAAAGACTTAGTTTGCAATGCTCTGCTGCTGCTGGCACTAATATTTTAACAGTCAAGAGTAAAAAAGGAAAACACAAGCTAACTCACATTAAAATGTGTGCACAAAACAAAATGTTAAAGCTGAAAACTGAAACTTAATTCTCACAAGAAAATTATGTTCTCCAAGTAATATAACAATCTTGAGCTATTACTTTTCTTTAAATCAACGGTGAAACCAATAAAAAACTGCAATGTGAACAGCTATGAATACTTAAATGCAGAAATTATCAATCTGGTTACTTGGTAAGATTCAGCTTTGATGCTCTGCTGCTGTTTTGACTGGGAATCTAACAAAAAAATAAACAATAAAAAAGTGTTTATTGGAAGCTTTGATTCAGCCAAAACCAAATTCAGAGCCTTTGTTTTTGGGTATTAGGAGAAACTTTGAGGAACCATTCTGGTTTCCCTAGTTTAGTATTTCTTTTGGTGCAAATGCAGTTACTCAGTCGTGTCACAAGATTCCTCAGACATAACACACAAACAAGCCAAGCTTGAGAAGGCATGGCCTGAACTTCAGTCATCCACAGAAAATGACTCAAACATAACCAGGGAAGCTTGACATATTTGTACCAGAGGATAATTTTCAGTGCTCAGTAACTCAGGAAGGCCATGAAAGTAAACATTCAGGTTGTTAGTAGGAAGTTACTAGCACTTGGTTAGAGTGAATATTTATATTCCGGGACCATGTCTTGAGAAGAATGGCCGAAGTTTAATGACTAAGAGAGTAGAATATATTAGGGCAAAGTTCTGGAAAAGCTGCAGTAAAAGGCAATTCCAGCATGTGCCTCTGATGATGTAATGGTTTTTCCATCTGTGATGGATTCTATAGCTCCTTTATTTATGGACAATTCTAGATTCAAGGCATTTTGCTAGGAATGACTAGACAATTCACAGTTATTAACTGCACAATATAGTGTAGACATTCCTTGCACACAGAGGCCTTATTTTTTGTTCTCTCTTAGTGCCATGAAGAAGTGTGACAGGCTAATTGAATTTTTACATGTGAATGATCTTTCAGACCCTATTTTACTTTTATGCAATTGAGAGAAAGCAGAGTCTTCCAATGGAGGGTTTAGCAGAAGTGATGTTTCTTTGATTTCCTTGACTGCACATAAAAACTTTTAAACATGCTTACATGATCTCTTATACCAGCTTAAACCCTAAAAAAAAAAAAAATAAAATAATGAAACACTTGTCTCATAGGACTAAGAGCTCCAGGAATAGCTATAAAATAACTGGATTTTTGTCTTTCCTCTACAACAGTTACAACTGGGGAGGCCAAACAACAGCTGCAAAGTCTGCCATGTTCTCAGAGGAGCTTTCAGAAGAATAAATTATGAATGTATGTATGGCATAAAGGTTGATCTTTGACCATGCTGACAGCCAGAGCTCTTATCGTCTTGCTCAGCAACAAGTCAAATTGGGCTTTAATTGCTGCTCAGAGAACAGTGCTCGATTAAATGTACACAACACAGAAATTGGTACAGGGCAAAAGGGAACAAGAGATGTCAAGGAGTCATGAGACAAACCCTCTTTCTGATACTCTATTCTAAAGACAATGTGAGCTTTATATGTAAAATGAAACACAGAGAAAGGTTCCCTAAGTACCAGCCACTGTCCTGAAACTCAGTGCTTAATAACTGGTAATAATCAGCAGGAGCTTAAAATGCGTTTGTGTCAAATCTGTACGAAAGAGGGCCGCACCTAAGCACCCTGTCAGGGCCCATTTCATTAATTCACATCATTCATCTCTTTAGCTGGTCACAGGAAAACTTGCAGATAAGTTCAAACTAAGAAGTTAAAGGCACAATATGCTGCAAACAAGGGAATTCAAGGGGTTCTTTTTGGTGGATATTCTCTTTTAAATGTAAAATGGCCTAGATTCCTTGAAATTTAATCATCACTTTTAAAAGTCTTAATGTCTGAGAAGCCAATCACCTCCTGTACAGCATCACCATAAAACAAGTTACCCATCTTCTTCACCTCAGTCCTCTCATGCTTGCCAAGAAATTACAACTAATATTTAAGCTATTTTTTAATGATGCATTGGTAACAGCTGATCAGCAACGTGTCTTCTTAACCACTTCTAAGAACAGTGGCAGAGCTTGCAACATGCCTACACTAATAATACCTGCCAGATACAGACTGTAGGTACCTAAAATACATCTGTCTATTCATAAAGCAAAGACAAGTCCAAGCACATTTGATATCTTAAACTTCTGTAAAGCAAGGTATGAAGGCCAGAAAATTGTAAAACCATAGAAACCCCATCAGTTGCAGACATAGGCCAATGTAAGCATGGAAAGCTGGAATTTAATTTTAAGAGCAGAGACCAATTCATTCTGTCATAGCTCTAAGTGTAAAAGAAAGGTTTTTTTCCAGGAAAATCAGAGCCTTGTATGAGAGCCCAAGTTCACCAAGTCTACCTTTGTAGATGCTAAAAATTTGATTGAGATTGACAGCAAAAGAAACAGGAGCACAGAGCCAGTCACCACCAGCCAGCTTAATGAAACTGTGAACTCATGTCAGTGACATTCTACAGCTCTTCTTATAACCAAGAAAGGGGATATATTTAACCTTGCCTCAAGATCTACCTAGGTATTTTGGCTTTAAACCTGGCATTTTCAGGTAAATTCTTTCAATTCCAATAAACAAACATGTTGCTTATATTTGGGGTTGGGAGTTTTTTCGTATTCTGTTTATTACATAATAATATTTTTAAAATATCAAATTATCTTTAATTGTATTTCATTTTAGTACAATGTTAAATGTTCCTTTGAAAAAGAAAAGGTTTTGTCATTCAAAAAGCTTTAATCTTGGTACACCTTTTTGCTCTCCCCTCCTGCACAGTGGTGGAGAGGTTTAGAAAAATGTATTTTTAAGTCTATGAAAGATGCAGAATAGATGTGCCCATCTAAATATAAACCATGGATTAGGATGTCACCAGTGTAGGTATAAGGCTCTATTTTTAGTGACTTCTTGGAGTGGCTTCAGTGTACCTTACCTTTGAAATACATTCCTTAGAATGCAAACATTTGTTTTCTTTTGTTGGTTTTTGTTCCCTCTGTTTTCACAAGTTTAAAAAGTCCCTTGTGTCACACAACACAAAAAATTTGAATCTACAGCTTTATGGCTGGAAAGCTTCTGTTGAAAAAATTGCATGAAGTCCTAGTCAAGTACCTTGAGTAGAATATCATAAACACCAGGCTACAAGATTACAATACCTTATCCCCAAAATTCCATTATAGGTAAACATTTTCATCAGTTTCATAAAAATATAAGCCTTCTGCTCTTTGTTTATCATTTTAAATAGAAGAGATTCCTTAACTAGTTCTGTTTCTTCCTTTCTTTGTGTTTTCAGATGTATGATAAAGTGCATGAAGTCTATTCTGTTAACTAATTTTCTTTTATTTTCACAATTGATTTCTTTGAATGGCAATATGATTCTCATTAAGCCATGTTTATGATCGTTCATGACAGTGATTTTTTTAAGCTATGTTCAATTGAATATATTTAAAGGTAATAAATGCAGAACACTGAATGCCATGACTCAGAAGTCTTCTAAAGAAAGGTACATGAATATTTAAAAACACCTGGATAAAACTTCTTATTTACATTTAGATCAATGATTTATCAAAAATAAAATCTCATCTTTTTAATACTTCTAGAGAGGGTGACTTCACCACTCCCCTGAGCAGCTTTTTCCAAAGCTTGAACAATCTTTCAGGAAAGAAGTTTTTCCTTAAATCATTGTTAGATTGAGTTTTATGATGACTTATGTCTGCAGTATGACATATGACTTTTTAGTGGAGCAAAGCTGGTCCAGTGCCTCTTCAAATCCATTGCTAAGGTCGTAGAGGGATCATTAGGACTTGCAGTGATGTTAAATTTTACCTTGAAATGTAACAATGCACTGATTTTAAGGTCCATCAATGTGGCGATGGAGAGATGTCTTATGCACCTGGCAAAAATTTGGCATTTAAAAAAGAGGGTCTGAAAACAGGATATACAAGGAACACATAAAGGCTTTCAGCTGGCTGACTCTGTAACTACACTAACATAAATTAAAATGTTTTTAAATTGGATAAAAAGAGTCTGAAAAAAATGCTGAGAATGTGAAACTAATTAGGAACTAGGAAGATCTACATTTGTGCTTTGCAGCAGCCCCACAAAATATATGCTCTCTTTTGATATTATAAAGAAAATGGAGAATATTCATTAATTGTCTCTTAGATGTAATTCTGTACTAAAACAGATTTTAAGATAAAAACTACTATGCAGAAAATAATAAAAATAACAACTATTAAAGTTATCTTCATGTTATGACTAGGAGTGTGTGAGAAGGTATTCTGTTAAAATCAGTTGGTCAAGTTTCTGCATAACTAAGGATTGTGACTAT
Organism: Cyanistes caeruleus; assembly: GCF_971803275.1. NCBI lineage: Eukaryota > Metazoa > Chordata > Aves > Passeriformes > Paridae > Cyanistes > Cyanistes caeruleus. The sequence continues at coordinate 48,352,458 of NC_141703.1, forward strand.
CATGTGACTGAGAATAGGTAATTTAATGTTCTACTGTTTCGTTACTGTTTTTACTGCCAAATAATGAATGTGTCAGTGCATTTTATTTCCTTGACTTTGCCTCAGGCTTAGAGGTTAATACTATGTAACAGTGATGATAGATAACATCATTCTATTCAATAGAGTATCCCCTATCAAAGGGAGAAATGGTAAATAAAGAAATAAATGCAACTCTTCGAGAACCTTAATCTACTCTAATAAACTAAATAAATTTATTTTTAAAAGCCAAATAAAAAAAATTACATCTTTAAATTTAATTGCAAAACAGGCTTTTTACACAAACCTGGCCCCAAGCCAGTCAAGATCCAGAGAAGGGTTAAACTAAGCAGTGGGGGCTCTTCACTAAATGCACTGTTCACCAAGCAAACATAATGGCTGATGATTGTTAAACACTTACCAAGCAAATCCCCAGTATCACATACCAGGCTGGTAGTTTGGATGCAAAGAGGAGCCTGAAGCAGACTTTTCAAAAGCATGATCTCTGCTTAGATATACTTTGGTTGAAAACTTACTTAACAGCAGGTTTCAAATAGATGAAGCAAAGATCAAAATGTGTCCCTTTTTTAACTTGGAAAAGACTCCATTATTTTACAACTCATTGAAGTTTAAAGTTATAAAAATTGAAATACTGAAATTTATATGTAATAAACCCCTGAAATAGGTTGCTTTCCTCAAGATTTTCTATGTCAACCCTTCAATCAAAACTAAGTCTCTAAAAAAATGCATTTAAAATCTCTAAATAGTGTAAATTGCAATAACTGTGATATGAAAGTCATGCATTATCCAGATCCCAGCTTAAGATCTTCCATTTCATATTCTTTTTATATTGTTTCAGTGTTGCCAGACTCACCATAAGAGAACAAGCTTTCCTTAGTGCACAACAAGCTCAGAGGCACAAAATATTACACAGGAAGAAACAATATTCACGTTGTGCTATAAAATCTTCATCTAAAATTAACTCACATTTTAAAAAGCACTTTTGCTGTAACAGTCAGTCAGGATAATGTTTGATATTGTGGGAATAGAGTAAGCTATTTGAATCCCTTGATTCAGTGAAAGGATTAATCTGTCTTATCTCTCCATGAAATCATTATACATTTAATCCAATTTAACATCCATGCAGTGCCTTGGTATTGTTCAGGCACACTGTGAACTGCAAATTTTCAATCTGGCAGAAGAATTAGGTGCTAATTCATTGCCTGCCAGTTCCCAGGTATGCTCTTTCAGTCTTTGTCTTGTCTTTGGATATTTTCTGCAAAATGGACTAATGGGAGAATGTCATCTCTTGAGCAGGAATTTAGCATGCTCTTCATATTTAGTTGCTGAATTTGCCATTGCATACATGAAGCTCTCTCAAACAGGAGAACTGAAAGAGAACCTTCCAGCAGTGCACGGAACTAGGAGCCAGAAACCTCATAAATAGCATTTGCAATACTACATTGTAGCTTCTGCCCTGATTCTGACCTTTGTTATACAGATGTCGGTCAAGAGAGTTAAAGTTCAGATGACACTTATTAATAAAAGTCACTCTTACTTGTAATCATAAATAGATTTAGGTATCTCTATAGCAATGAATTCTGGGTAACAATGTGTCGTGGAATATCTTTCAGAAAACATTTCTTATCAGCAATAATATAATAAATGGTGCAAACCACACGTAACACAGCTAAGGAACAAACTGACCAGTGGATTCATGGTGACCCTGGTAAGCAGTGGGCAGGAAAATTCGGTATTATTTAAGAGACTGGAAAATAAGGAAAGGGAGGAGAAAATACGGTTAATAGAAGTCTGGATAGATGGAAAGTTTCCTTATCTTCCACACAATTGACTGTTACTTTCTTCCCATATATTTTTCTTGCAAATTATGTTCATTTTGCACTCAGCTGAATGAAATATGAATCCAAGGTTGTCTGCAGTTTATCACAGGCATCTCTTTTTTGAGCAGATTATAAGCAGGTTAAGACTTGTCTCATACTCAGGTCAAGGTATTTGTTATTTATTTCAGTAGAGTTAACATCCTGAATCCTAAATTTATAAGTTTACATAATTTCTAAGACACAAAATTTCCATGATGCTTAAATGTTCTTGTTTTATATTAATTTGATACAAGGTTTAGGGTCTTCTTGTCACCCACAAGAACAAATTTTCTCTAAGAAGTAGAATAGATACATATTTCCTGGAAATAGAGTCCAGTTTCTATTTGAAAAGTTTTGTTTAATTCTTCTATATTCAGAAAGGATAAAAAAAAATTGTCAGAAGTTTTCTCTTCTGATAGATGACAAGTTTGTTGATCTGTGTTATTGCATTGTCTTTTTGCCTTATAAATTTGTTAATACATGAAGACTCACAAATTCTGCATTGCTTTATGATATGCTGCTGAAAATACATGGCATAACACTGAGAAAACATACAAAATTAAGAGCATTAATAGATGCATACTTTATATTAAATCCAATGCATAAGACATATTTCCCACTAAAATGTATTTTTTAAAAAGAAATTCGTTATGAAACTCAACCTAAACATAAAAGTAGTAAGACTGAGAGGCATTCCTTTATTAGGATAGTACAGAAATCCTGTATATGAACAAATAAAATTGTAATTAGCAAGTAAAGAAAGTCAGACTTGCTGGGCTTCCATCTAGTAACTGCTTCTGCAAGAGTGGACTCAGTTGAGGTGGATTTGAAGGGTTTACTGGCATTCCCTAAAGAGATCAAAATTCATGGATTAGTTAAACAACCAAGTCAAAAGCTGATTGTGTAACCTCAAAGCCTTTGTCTGAGAAGATAGTAAATTCTGATAGTAGTACATTTTTAGAAGAAGCTTAGACTCCCCTAACCCTTTAATTGGAAAGAGATAATACAATAAAAGCTCTCATTACTGCATCTGTACTTTCTATTTAGGTAGTATGGAATAAGGTCAGATTTGTTCATGTAGGTGGACCATATACTTTTGCAAAGCCTGGCAGAGCTAGGAACTAAATCAAGACACACAAATAATAGAAGTTTCTGTGGAAGCTATAATCAAAGACTGAAAATCCAGAACTGAGACCTAAGCAAAGAAACATATGTTCAGATTGGTGTTCTTAAGAGGATTCTGATGAAATGTTATGAAGACAGTGGATATAATGAGTATCAGAATTAACTGTGCTGAAGTCCATACCAATTATTTTAAATGTCTTAGACACTTGTCTACTCCTCAGTCTGTTGCAGGTTAAATTTCATGTGGAAGTCATCCTACTCAGTTCAATAATAGTTAACAGAAATTGAAGGTGCATAGCTTCAGAGTATGACCCAGGTCACCTAACACACCTGTCCAAATTTCCTACAATAGTTATCGGAGATTTTAAAGTACATATGAAGATCAGCATAAAGCAAAGCTCTTTTCCCAGTAGAGGCATTTCTTTTGCCTAAACACAGGCACTTCCACATGATGATATTGCTGCCACTTCAATTAAGCCTCTGCTTCTGTCAGAGACCTGAAATACTCAATGTAGGTGCCTCATTCTCATAACAGCAGCCCATCAGAGAACTGTAATTTTTATTTTTTTTCAGTGTGCTGAATATGTCTGGAGCTCTACCTAGAGAGAGAAACGTTCCCCATGTTATAAGCCAGTGCCCAAAATACCAAGGAACAAAGCAACATCAATAAGGACATTCTCTCCCCTTAGCACTAGGCTACCAAACAACAGTGTATATTTACTGAAACGATGTAGTCCTGCTTCAAGAAGGGGTCACCTGCTATACCTTATGGCCTGTTAATCAGAACACTCTCCAGCATTTTGGAGATGGGGATTCAATACCCTGCTCAGACTAAGTCAAGTCAAAGGTGATCTAATTCCTTTAGTACTGTTCAGATTTCTTAATTATTAGATACCCTTTCCATAAAACACTACTAGCATTTTAGAGCATTTTCAGAGTTCAGTTACCTGTATACCTATTCCTGGATCACAATTTGTTTGCTAGAAGTGTTTAAAGGGCATACCTCAAGAACTTTTAAGTAGTCAACACTGACTTCCTTTAAGCATCCTACAGATATTCCATCTTAGTAGGGAAGCACCTAGTGAAAGTTGCTGTTTAAAGAATGAAGCAGTCTTTAAAAACTGTTGACTATAGATGGAACGGAAATCCGATTGACTGTGTACTCCATCTCTACCTAAACCACCTAGAAACCATCTACAGCTGTTTTGCATTCCAGTGGCTTTTACAATTTGAGGAGTTTGGGGATTTTTTTCCCCTGTAAAACATCTGTCCTTTTAATACATATTATTATTCCTGTTTGGAAATGAACTTGCAAGATATATTTATCCCCAGGAAAAATACATCCAAACTAATAACAAGCAGTACACATCTGTCAAGTCTGTACGCTGCTGTGCCACACTGTCTTGCTAGATAGTGAAATCTGGTTATGTAAGTGTCCTTTGTGACTCCTGGACCTTCCTGAGTAGAAGTCTATTAAATTTAAATCAAATAGTTTATTGAACATTTAAATTTTAAGTAAAGGTTTAAATGTTGGTGGCTCATTGGGACTTGTCCTTTCATCTCAGACTTCTGTCATGTCTTGATAATTGACTCCACACTTGTTTATACAGGTTCTTCTTCCTGTGTTTTGACATTTTCTAACCCACTGCTAAACCTGCAAGTAATTCAGGAAAACATATCAATTCTCCTGTCACTTTTTCCTGTGCTGACGTTATTTTGGCATTTCCTTTTCCATAGTCTCTTGCCAGTGTTCAGTCAGTCTATGGCCTTTAACTTGTACCCCTGACCACTGCACCTTCATTTAAGTGCTGGCAAGTCAAGGACAAACAAGAAAAAGTTTCCCAATTCAGATTTTTTTATTAGTGTTGCCTTTGTGACTGCAAGGAGTTTGAGGCACATATATCTATAGTTCACATTTTTATCAATTTCTTCAGCCACTAAATAATTCTTATCAGGTAACTTGGCAAAAGTACTATCTTAAAACACTTCAATAATGAAAGAAAAAATAAGAGATTGTACAAGCTTAATTCATCACATAAAAGGAAAAAAAAATATAATCAATCATATTTCTGGACCACATTTCATCAGTTTCCTCAGTTCTGAGGGAATGAGAGCTTTAGTGAAGTAAAACATTCCAGTCATGCTAAACAAAGATCTAAAAGAACAGAAAAAAAAAGGGAAAAAACCCTATTTTTAAGTTTTCTTAAAGAATTCACATACATTATTTTATGGCCTGTAAAGTGCTTCATACTTTATACAATATCTGGCAAAAAATTCAGAGCACCAGATTCTCTTACTAATAAGAATAGCAATGATAATAAAAACTCCTGATGGAGAGTTTTATATTGTGCAAACTCTGCCCAAGAAGTGTCAAGACTGAAGACACCATGGGCAGTGCCAGCCAGATGATCTGCAGGGATAATTAACTGCAGAGTCCACAGCTTTGGCTAGCCTGGGGACAGTGTCATGCAAACTGCTTCCAGGACTTAAGCTACCAGCTTTCTTTTGAACTGGTCTGTCAGGGAGAACTACCAACACGTTCAGGACCAAAGCAGAAATCCCTGTGTGATCATTACATGGCTGAAATGGTCAGCAGCATTGAAGTTTAAACCTAGATTTTTATTTTATTTGGGCTTCAGGCAGGTATCATTTTAAATTTTTCATATGTTTCATTACAGGGCCTCTGCAATAGGAGCAGGGATAATGGTTTTAAACTTCAGGGGAGTTAATTTGATTACATTTTCAATTTTAACTATTGAAAACAGAGTAGTGAAACACTGGAACAGGTTGCCCAGAGAGGTGATAGATTCCCCATCCCTGAAAACATTCGAGGTCAAGATTGAACTGGCCAGGACGTGATTTCAAATTAGACACATATTTCATAGCTTGACTTAGAAACACCCACAGATCTTTTAAAAGGCTATATCCCAGATTCCTGCACCAGTGTGTTTTTCCCTTTTGGTAAGATATCTATTGGTTTTAAATTTCGTACTTCTTCCTTCCCTTTCCTACTAAGTGATTCATGGTTTTTCCAGTGATATTCCTTTAATTTTTCTGGTGAACCACAGCTAAATACTGACTAGTTTCAAACAAAGATATCTAAGTCTACAGGTATTAGTAGCAACTGCAGTTTTCACACCAAGATCTTAACTGAGTTTAGGAACACAGAGATATCTAGGATGAATAAAGAATCAACATTTGATGAAGACTTACTCTTCCCTTAATGAGTGTTTCAAAGAGTCTCCCAGCTCCCCTCAGGAGCCTTCGGGTCTATTACTAACCTCTACTAGATTCTAGATAAAATCTAAATTTTTTACTTGATTTTCTAAATCAATCTCTGAAATACTCAGTACAAAATTCAGCATTTCATTATCATATAATATTGATTACAGACCGTTGTAATATAATGTAATATAATTAAAATTAAATCATACAACATAATATAGCATTTGCAGGAAAATTCTGTTATAGGTCTGAAGGTGCTATATGGGTAATAATCAATATCTGTTTTCTAGGTAAAAAATATTCTAGCTGATAGTTTTCAGTGCAGAGTGAAAACTACCACTTCACAGAATCAGAGAATGGTTGAGGTTAGAAAGGAACGCTGGAGATCATCTGGTCCAAACCCCCATCACCTGCTCCAGTTGTATCCATTAGGATGGAAGTGACCAAGAGTCATCCTTGAGCAAGTGTTCGCATGGAGCTGGTTCACCTTCACTCCCTAGGACTGGGCTGAGATTTTTTGAGAAGTGAATCCATCCCAGTTAAAAGACCTCTGAGAGCCATCTGCTTCATGATAACCTTCTTCAAGTCAACGTCTGGCATGCACAGGCACTAAACAACTAAATAACTTCTGTCATGTTTGCATCAGTGAGATGACTACCAATACGTATATAAATATATAAACATAGAACTATATACAAATAAATGTATTTGGAGACTCCATGTGTGTTTTTAGATGTATAACCTGTATGCAGCATTAATGATTGTTTCCTTCATGCTAACCATCAATGGTTTCCCTGAAAATGAACCTAACAAGATGGTGAAATAAGAGGATGGTAAAAGGGGTCCACTGACCATCTGCGTTTTATATTGCCTTCTTACCATTATCGGTTTTGTCTCTTTATATTTACAGTCTTAAAATATTGTTATCTTTTCTTTCACATTTAGAAACCCAACAAAGGATATTTGAAAACTTCAGAGATATCTCTGACCTCTGCTCTGACAAGTCATGTGTCTATAATACTCTTCCTGGAGTTCAAAAATTATAAGCATACTGGCTAGCAAAAACTTTAACACTGAACCTGACACATCACAAAACAAAATGAGATACTCTTTGCAAGTTCAAATGTTTGTGAGGAACAAAAAAAAAGCCAAAAACCTCCTCACATCTTTGCCTGATGTGCACCAGAAAGATTTTCCTTTCACAGACAATTTAGGCAATTAAGCCATTAGTTGGAAGCTCAAGCTTTATTTGATGAAGGGAAATATAAATATAGATAAAAATATCAAAAGAAGTTAGCAGCTCTTTTAAGTTTATGCATTCATAAAGTATAAGAAATTATACTTCTACTTTGAAGTGCGGACTAGGATACAGATAATTTAAACATCTAAATAATAGTTGTGGCAGAAATGAGAACAAATAAATGGGCTGTGATTTGTTGCTGTACTAATGCAAGTATGAAATCAAACCAGACTAAAAAAAGATTGTTTTTATTTCTTTCTGTTACTACTATATGAAGAGTAATAATTCTGTCAGTCTGCTCAGACAAATGTTTTAAAGTACCCACAATGGAAAAGAATGAGAATCTCACTAGATATTCCATATAGTATATCCCAAACACATATTATTCCTCCTTTGAAACAATTACCAATCAGAGATGAATTCCCTGCAGTTCATTGAAAGCTGGGGACTAAGAAGGGAAAAGTAACATGTTGCAGCACTCAGTGATTTTTGATGTCAAGTGAAAACATTACATTAATAGTTTACTCCTTCAGTAGTGTCTGTGCTGAATGCTAATAGAGCTCTTTAATACTCTTCAACTAGATTTCATAACAAAGGAGTGGTTGTTTTGTCTCTGCTTTTAGTCTGGGAAGGTGAGAGAATTACCTGGCTTCTTATTTACATTAATTTGCTTTTATTCCACAAGCGTAGGAGAGTCTAGAGACACCTATGCCAGCTCTCATTTCTAAGAGACATTTATAATGAAAAGGTCAAGTTATCCATGTCAGTGTCGATCTCTTAAAAAACATACAAAGCAATGAAGGTAATTTTTATTCTTAACTCTAGAATTAGTGCACATCTGGCCTGTGACTGAACTAGAGAGTTTAAAAAAAAAATAATACTGTAGCCAATACTAACTCAGCTACTCCAATGGAGAGAAATTCTGGCAGCTTCTCTTGTTCCCACCAGTACATCTGCCAATCATTCATTTTATGAAGAAATAAGAAGCACAGTCAAGCTGAGCACCAAACAGCAGCAGTAATCCATAAAAGAACAGAATGACCTTTGTAAAGAAAAATATTACTGCATAGAAGCTGGGTGTTTACCATTTTTAAAATTAGACTGATAGAATGGTCTCTTTTTTTTTAATTAAGTATATTTGTACAGGATCCTTCTTATCTTACTCTATCTAGGTGCATGGTAAGTGTTAGACATGAAGAAATCTCTCTTTACCATCAGTAAAAAACATCTAAAGGACAATTTTTGCAAATCTTGGACAAATCTTCTGCAAATATCTTTTCCACTGACTATAAAGAAGCCTAGATTCTAACTTTAGATTATGCTTCATTTCCATGCAGTTTGAAGCAAGCAAGATGGGTCAAATCACCTATATAATACATTTCTAAGTCCAACACATAACATACATAATACATGTATTATATGCTTACATTGTATTTAGTCTTTGTACACATCCATATGGGTGAACACATGGGGGAACATGGGCAGATGAGTGTGCACATATGAACTCAAATTACAGTGTGTACAGCCTAACTGCTTTACATAGGTATACTGGAGCACACAAAATATATATTCCTGGATAGATCAACAGAAGCATGGTCTTTAAGAAACAAATTAAATCACGTAATGAATAATTTAAAGATTTTAGGCAAGAGTTTGTCAGCATACCAAAGAATATTTCCTTCCTGATCTCTCAGTTGTATAGTTACACATTAGGAGTATTTAATAATTCAAACACTTAATGTTGAGACCAGTCGGAACATGAAATAGAAGTAATGCCCCACAAGAGTAAGAAAAAACATGAGATTTCAACCCAGCAGCAATAAGATAAAGTGTTATTTATGCCTGATGCCCAGTGAAATCATTTATATTCATAGAACAGTTTTCTTTTTGCCTACACATGCTCCCTAAATTGTGTAATCTGTGTTCTCCAAACCCTTCTTACTAAACTCAAAACCATAGATTCAGTTTTCTTAGGAATCACTGACCAGTTTTCAGAACCTTTTCTACAGAAATATAAATAGAAGAAACTCTATAAAGAGGATGCAAGAGAAAAGTAAAATGAGAAGCCACTGCAATGATGGAATCAAATTCCAGACATGTCATTAAAATGGGAAACTAATAACGAAATTCTGGAGTCAGATTTTGTACTTGGATGCATGCACATAACCACCACAGGTTTCATTAGGACCCATTCTTATGTACCAGAGAAGATAGTTTGGCTTAAAATTTGTAATCACATCACATTAGAAAAACTTGTTCTTCAGGTGCAGTCAGAAGTTCAACAAGTTAGTCATGTAAATCACGTTATGTAAATATTTGGATTCATTACTTTTTTTTTTTTATAAACCATTTCAGAGTAAGCAGTGAGTCTTATTACACTACTTTTTTTTGTTGGAGACAGTGTTTCTTGCAAATTGCCAAGTCAAAACAGAATGCAGAGCAGAATAGCAGAAGAACCACAAGGCAAAATGCAGGAAATAATGTGTACTGAGATGAGGCACTGAAAAGCAGAGTGATAAGACACTAAGGATTCTAATAATTAATTTCCTGTTCTGCTCCAGCAGCTAATAATAGAAAGCAGCTAAGAAGTGCTTAGCAATACTGTTACAAACATGATATTATAATACAATATTAAATATTCTTTATCAAGAACACCTTGACTAACTCTCAGTAAAGATGTACACAGGAGGCATAATTGATGCTGTATGTTAGGAGATATACAGCTGTTTGTGCAGCCCTTAGCATCATACAACTGATATGAACATGTCTTTGGGTAGGATTGTATTGCACATTCAAGCATGCAAAATAAGGTGAATATCATATTGCACCTGTGAACTGTGAATCTAATCTCACATTAGACATGGTGTTCAACTTAATTGTCTGAACATAAAAGGGTGGTGTTTCCTATAACTTCCATGGGTGGCTAAGACCCCAGCTACAAGGGGGCTGAGGGATGTGAGACAGAACCTAAATGGCACCTAGACCCTTCTAAGTAACAGGAAAAGGACAAGTAGAATATTCTGGACAACTGTGCCAAGGCCTTGGCCAATCCACAGACATAATATACTTCCATGAACAGAAGCATCAAGTCCCATTTAACATTCCAAGGATGCTAAAATATCTGTACATATCTGATGGATGTGGCTCAAGACCAGTGGGAGAGCTGTGATTTTCCACAAAAGCAGCTGGAGACCACATGGGAGACTGATCCTAGGCAGTCTGAAATTGCACCAAATATAGATATTTAAGCAACTGCATAGTGTAAGATATGGTCTGGAGAGCTGCTGGATTCATCCTAGGTAGATTCACCCTGAATTAAACGAATAAACGAATATCAGAGTTTCCAGTACCTCTGAATTGTTGATGGATGGCTGAACAGGAGTATCACCACTGCAATGCTACGAAACTTGGAAATCAGGGAAGTCAGCCCACTCTGTTCTATAGTAATAGAAAATGGTACTGAGAAAAACAGCTTTAAAAGACATGCAAAAGACACAGAAACACTCTTGAGCCCTTGTTGCATTGAGGATAAGTTGCAAAATGCAAGTGTAAAAATTGTTTGCATTTCTTTCCTATCATGAATAGTCTTTATCCCTCATTTGTTCAATCTAATGTGTCCCGAAAACCAGACAAATGCTTACATGACAGACAAATAAATATTTGGTCTGCTGCAAAAAACTAGTTTACACAATGTTTTATACCTTAACAAAGCCAAAACCTTGAAAGACTGAGCTGTCTTACCTCTGTCCTTCTGCCAAATAAAAATAAATTACTTAATTAACATTTAGGCCTTTAAGAAAAATTATTTTAATTTGGAATCATTTTTCATCTGAAACACATCTAGCATTATGACTCCATTATTTCTTATTATTTTCTTGTTCACTTTTTCAAGCTTGAGATTGAATACCATTGAATAAATCACCAGAAGGTCAGAATTTGCACTCACTTGCTCCAGAATGATTTCAAAAAAGGACTAGAGAAGGCAATGCATTTACATTAATTATATATTTATATATCTGAGAAGTTAATCAAGCTCAATGTATTTAAAATGAGCAGGACACAGATCTAAGAAACATACACTTTCAAAAGAGTCACCTTCCAAGTGAGATTGTCAAGACTAAACAAGAACTTATATGACAGTCTGAATAAAAGGATCATGATGAAAATTATTCCAAGGTGATTTTGAATCCTATGTACATTTAAATCATTGGAGCTCTGTTAAAGGCTCCAGCCAAATCCAGTGTTCAGCCATGCAGAGTACCAGATGTTTATGTGTCAGCCATGCAGAGAAGCAGATATTTTCATGTCAACCTGGAAAAAACTTTAATTAATAAGAGCATGATGAATGAGGCTACTTAGGGTCTAATAATTTTGCTGGCACAGGACATGAATATGTATCCAGCAGCAATCAGTATGAAATTAGTGGTATTATAAAAGAATAGATAAAAATAATTCACTGTATTTTACTAAATTCACCATCAGAAGATCCTGAGAATTGCTATCTTTTGCTGTTCTTTCCTCCCTATGCAATTCCTGAATCACAGCCTGCCACAATGACCATTAGGTAACAAGGAACTAAGGGTGCATTTTGCATGTCCTGGAGTGCACAAATATCTGTCAGGGACCTCTGAGCTGGGGGGATTCCTGGGGAATGTATGAGGACCTGTGACATGTGGGGAGTAAAGCATGGCACCCCCACAGAGGGAACAGTACCTGGAGACAAATATCTCCTAAATTGCACCTAGGTCTTACATGGAGATGCTTGCTTAGCTCACACTAAACAGAAGCACATACTCAACCTTGTGGCCAAGATCCAGGAGTTCTTGGGAAGTTATGTTCTTGGCAATGTAAACTTCATTTGCGTCATGTTGCATCATGCGGTAGCTATTCCATGGAAATAGAGACTGCAAAACATGAAAGTGTGTTCTGAAACAGAAATACAAATTGAGTAGTTACAAATGTAAGATAAAATACAAAATGGTATGAAAAAAAAAAAAAACAAAACCAAAAACAAAATACAGAGATTTTTCTTTGCCTGGATTAAAGATTCTTGTCTTTAGCAGGTGAAGGGCCCACTAGAAAAAAACAGTCTGAGTCATCAGGTGCCCTTTGAGAAACAGCCAGAACAAATAGAGATGGCTGATAATGTACAGTAAATGTCATCCACAGATAACATGCAGCCTAAACACACTCTGGAAAGGAAGAAAACTGAAACATGAACATGATTTCTTAGTCACCCTGACTTAATCATCCATGCCCTCAGAAAACCCACAGAAGATAGTAACTTCTTATAGAAGCCTTTACAAAGAAAAAACATTTTAAAATTTCCTGAGGTACACTTTTCAAAGGATAATAAGAAATAAAAATGTTCTGAACCAATACATCTCACAGGTATCATGACAATCCTCCAATCAGGATTAATGATTCAGCATTAAGTGATTCTGAGGTAGGCAGAAACTCTGTAACTATTTTGCATGGTGTCAGTCTGCCCTGGAAGATTTTTTTTATCATTTGTCTTCCCTTATGTAGTTACAGATGTGAAAAGAGCCAATCTGTGTGATGATGGGGGAGGGCAGTGGCAGTTGCTCTAGTTGCTCTCCCTCTCTCAGAACACTGCAGAGATTCATATTGCAGAGCCATGATAAAGTGTGGGAAAAAAATGAAAAACTGGCAGTCTCCTACAGTTGTTTCAGAACTCAGAGCAACCATACAGCTAAGTGACCTCTGCTTCTGCTAGGTCACCAAGAGGTAAAAAACAAGAGAAAGGCAGTAAATGAAGCATTATTGTGCAGGCTCTGCCTGTACTGTATCAGTTCTGTGGAAAAATAAAGGTTTCCTGTGTTTTCCTCCTCCATGGTCTCAATTGCATGATTAAGCGGAGCACTACTCTATTCGTGGTGTGAGTTAATTTGCCCCAGGCTGAGTACTGGGATGTTCAGGAGAACAAAAATAGTTCCCAGCATTATGTGGTTTACTCAGTGAGAGCTTGGGTAAACTTCTCTATCTCTATGGCCTGGAATAAATGGGCTGAGCCAGTCTCAAGCCTGTGCCTTAAACAGAGAAGAAGGAAGAGGGAAGCCTGGTCCTGCAGATTACCTACTCCCTTTCAAGCCACTTGTGTCTCCCCTATCCTTCTCCCCACACTTTACTCAGGCCAAAACTTATAACACCATCTCTCAGTGACTGCATTTACAGAACCTGGTCTTGCTCATAAAGAGTTAGTTGTGTGCTACCTTGTGGTGGTATTCTCAAGGAAACATTCAGCCCTTCTCTAGCAAAAAGAAAGCTTAGAGAACTGTGGTGTTTTGGTTGTTTTCTAAACTCAAAATAAAGCAGCCATATGAAACATAGAATTTTCTAAAAAACGAAAATTTTGGGGTTTTATGTCTTTGATTTCTAGTCAGTCTCATCAATCCTAACTTACAGTTTTAAATGTTTGATACCAAACATACCACATTAAAGTAATTTCTGTTCAAGCAAAAAGGTGGGTTTGATTTGATTGTCAATCAAAATACACAGCATGGTCAATATCTCTGCTGAATTGAAATCAGAATCAAACATGACACTAGAAGCCTTTATTCTTTCCAGTAATCCTCACACACATGAACAGCCCCAGTTAAACAGTCAGGATTTTCCACTTCAGATGAGGTAGGTATGACAGGCCCATCATCTTCCACATTCTGAGTATCACCCAAAGAACTCATTTATGCATGGCTTGGCCACATTCCCTATTGAACTTCTTAATTTAAAGCAATGGGTCTTCCAGTTATTTGGGTCAGAATTGTGCTTTATGTTTTGAATCTGAAATCTACTCCAGACAGGTTTTGACATGCAGAGGTTAACTGCTTTCATGATCCACTTAGTGTTTCTTCCTCCAAGGATCCAGACCGCAATTTATCTTGTACTTTTCTACTACAAATGAAATATCATATGTTTAATGGGAGCAAAGCAATACATGATTTCCCAGATTCAGGACCAGATTTGAAATAGCCATAGCTTTGATCTGCAACCCTGCTTTGTTTGCAACCCTTGCTAAAATGCACTGTTGGAGCACATATCTCATAAAAGCCAGCACATGCTGCACTTGCAGGCAGAATTATGCTATTGGCTGCCAATACCATCTTCAGTAGCTACTTTGCAGTCAGTTGTCCACTAGATATTATGGACACATCAACAAAGATGATATGGTGACAAATCAGCAAACAGGAAAGGCAACACTGATGCATAAATGATGGAAGCTGTGTAAAGATAGATGTGTTCACAAAAGTAACAAGGGAGGAAGATGAAGAAAGAGACCACAATAGATAGCATATCTGGCAAATGTGTAGAATATCTGTTAAATATCTGAGTCTGAAAATATTTTTCCCAACAAGCTTATCTGACACAAGGAGAATTAAGAATTTGTTTCATTACATCTGGCTTTCAACAAAGTATCTGTAACCAAATCAACCCTGGCTTGGGTGGTCAGGCTGCTTTGGTGGTCACTAATTTTCCCATCAGAGACATTCAAGTTTATCTCAGATTAAAGTTCTACCATAATGAAATTTTATGATCTACAACAGTAATCTCTTCTCATTCAGACTGCAGATATATCACCCTGAGCATTCTGACAAGACAGAGGAGGTCTTGAAAAACAGGCCAAAAAATGCCGTGGATGTTTATGTACATCATACCATTCAACTGTTTCACAATGTTGAGATATTTCTATTTATATTTTCATCAGAGATAAGGGGTATTTATTTATATTTTCCTCCAAGAACTGTTGATTAAATAATACTTGTCAACTAAACTTTAAGTTTGCACTGTTTTCAAGGAATAATCTGAGAATTAGCTTTTTAAATGTTGAATTAGACTTTCCTGTAAAATGCCACAAAAAACTGCAATCTGACAACTGAGGCCTTTCTAAGGATAGCTGTGCTCAATCTGGAGTCTCAGGGTTTAAAGTTGATTTGATTTTAGTTACTAGTGGAGACAGCCACCAGAAAAATACAACTTTTCTGCACTTCATCTGGAGATATTTGCTCATGTGCATAGTCCTTGCTTGAACAACATGTTAGGGGAGAAGATCTGGGCGTGACATCCAGCCAGGAATTAAGTGACTTGCACCAATGTCAGAAATATATCTTTGTGTCTGCCATTATATAGACACAGAAGGAAGTGAGTGACCCAAGCAAATACACCTGAGCCTGTAGTCACACCCTCTTCTCCCTCTTGCTTTGATTGCAGCTCTTACACAGTATCATTCTTATGCAGGTATCACTCATGCTCACACCTTTCCTGGGTACATATGGCTCCTGACATGGCAAGTGCAGTTTGGCTCCTCACAGAATTACTTAGTCTTTCCTTACAGACCCCTCTACTCTGAGAAATATTTCCATGTAATTTCTTCCCAGCTGTGAGATTCCTTCTGCCAGAAGAATAGCTCTCCAGATCTCGACAGAGTCCTACAACTTGCTTGTTTCATAAAGGGACTGTGCAAGCGTCACACAAAAGCCATATTACAGAGCATACAATTCTTAACATATAAATCTATGGCTCTCAATTAGTACTGACACTATCTCAAGGAAAACACTCCAAATGCAGGGAAGAAAAACCTTAATGAGGGAATTCTGACAGCATTTGTTAGAGCATGCTCACCAAAGTCATTGCCTGGTGTGCTACTACACATACAAGTACTTCATTTTCTAAATAATTGGTGCTTGGTGAAACATTTGCACACACTTATCACTGTGTCAGAGATGCCAAGGCCAATCGAATATCTAAGGCATTCCTCAACTGAGATGACAAAGGCCCTCCACTTTACAATTCATGCTGCTGGGGCTCAGTGGAACCTTTTGTGTCACAAGTCAGAAAGGCATACTCAAATGTATTTGCTCTGCATGACATTGGTGACATTCCTTCTTGATAGCAATGGACTTTCACATTTAGGCTGGATCAGTTAGAGTTATGTGAACAGGAAGGACATGAAGCCCATACCATGTGTAGTTTACTATGTGCTGTATGCACAATCTTTGCTTTAAAAACTTTCAAACATTTCTTGTATCAGTGGGTTCATTGCCATTTAAGTCTTAAAGGGACATTCTGCAGTCTTAATATCCACCAGCAATTAGCAGACAAAGGCCATTTAATCAATACTAAAATACCATTAATATAGGACTGGATTTATGATTTTATTCCATATCACCAGGAATCCTGTTATAAGCAAGAACAAACAGCCTTTATCTCCAGCCCATCACTAAGGAAGAGAGCACTCCCTCTGGTATGCTGTAATAGCCCCATGCCATGTCAGATATGCAAAGCAATCATAAATCCACTTTAGCTTGTTAGTTTACTGCTGTTTTCTATCAGCAGACAAGCACAAAGCAACTGGAATGTGTCAGTGAATCTGGCCCTAAATCACACTTCTTTTTTTCTTTTTTGAGTGGTATTTTTCAGCTGTGCCAAGTAATAACATTCCAAGACACCCAGGGAAGAGAGTTACAGCACATTAACCGACTTTCTAGCATGTAGATGAAGTATTCTACTGATTCTCTGTGGAGTTCTCTGGGATGCTTGGCACAGTTTGACCAAAGCATTATAAACCCAGCTCAGCTGAGTAGTTAAATGGAGTTTACTGCAGTAGTATGTACAAGTATAACGCTCCTGAAAAAAGTGCACAAGGATTCAATCATTCAATTTCTTTATTTTGTTTTATAAATATATTTCAGAGAATTTAGAATTTGTAATGGAAGAAAATTTTCTAAAACATTGTCTAGGAGGAATAGGTTTTTTTGCTTTCTTACTTTCCTTTTATTTTGAAGAATGCTACATCTATATTTTACCGCTGTTTTTTTTAAGAGGAAGTACATAAGCAACAGTCAGAGAGATGAAGTTGCACTATTAACCCAAAGTTAAATTCAGATCTGAAGCAGGGTTTACAGGACACAAAAAATCCACATAGAAGATGTAAAGACAGTGGCTGATGTACCTAGAGAGAATCTCTTTCTTTAGCAAGAAATGGAAACACATGAAAGTCTCTTTAGCCTCACATTCCTGACTAACTATGTCTGGTTCCATAGTCAGACTAAAAGAAATGGTAATTGCTCATCCATTACATTTGACAAGGATGCTGCTGTTATTATTAAGAAAAAGAAATTAAAAATTCCTTCATTTCCCATTCTATTCCAAAGAAAACCTTGACAGTACACAAATAACTCATGAGACATTATGATGATGTGAAGATGTTCTTCTATTACCAGGGAATGACTTACAAACATATGACTTTTTAAACCATGGCACTTATATTGCTTTGCTTAATGTGATGGAAAGGAGCAAGAATCTAATTCTGTTTTTCCTCAATCATGCATAACAACTTTAGTTGCTTTAGATAAATAAGTGCATCAAATTACCTACATAGATTTAAAAAAAGAAAAATCTCAAGAAATCAAATAAAACATGCCAACATATAGTCAGCAGCAACTCAAGTAACCTAGGGCATGACAGAGACTATTTATTTACTGGGAGACAGCTACTGCATCTGTTACTTAACTCTCCAGCCCAGCAGGACTTCAAATAGAGCCAGCAATTAAAGCTAGTTAGGCAATCAAAGGTTACATAGAGACAAATGAGGCCATAAAGGGGCCTTGCTCATAAAAAACATTGAGAATTACAGATTTATTTTGTGCATATTCTGTTCTTCCACAGAAAATGTATCGCATAGGTATTTCACAGTGTTAACTCAGCAGCATATGCTTTCTCAAAGTAGTCTGAAAGAGAGAGAACTAACTAGGGATTGATAAAATGCAGTGGCTTGATTTAGCAGAGGTCCAAGGATATGGTTGTCTTTTCCTCTGTAAGCCTGTACTTTTTTCTGATTTTTCAAAGCTAATAAAGTGCCGTCAAGGATTTCAGCCCTTGGTGCAATAGCTGTCTTTAATATAAGCATCTTAAAAGCAACATGCTTCACTTTCAGAATATCCCATGTTCATATCCCTGCCCCATGGGTGAAGAGCCCACCTATGCATGCCCTTGCCCTGAGCATGTTGCCATGCAGTGAATGATGATGCCCAGAGGCTAAATCTATGCTAGAACATAAAACAGCTGGGGCTGGTGCTCAGGTCAACTGGCACAATTGTCTTTGTGAAGCTCTTCTGAGGGTTTATTGTAGGAGAAGCAGTAATCTTCTGATGTGTAGAATCCAGACACTGCATGTGTCTGTTTGCAAGAAATCCTAGGAATCATACATGACACAGTATCTCAGTTTCCATTTAGTTTAACAGTTAGTCACTTTCTCAGACAACTTTCTGATTAAATGTATAATATTTCACCTGTAAGAATGGCATTGGCATTTGGGAAGCAGCCATAGTGTAACATGATCACAGTATTATTCAGGTGGAAAGGGACCTTGGCAGGTCTCAGTCCAAGCTGCTGCTCCACGCAGGGGTAGCTCTGAGGTCAAATCAGATTGCTTAGGGCTGGGTACTGTGGGCTTTGAAAACCTGACAGAGATAGCACAGCCTCTCTGGGCAACCTGCTTCACTGCTTGACAGTCCTCAAGACATCTGGGTGATGGTTTATTTTTGCTTTGTAGCTCTTCTGTTCCAATGTACCACTGCAGCTTCCTGTTCACCTTCCATGCATCCATCCCCTTAAAGAACCTGTCTCTGTCTTCTGATGAGTGCCCTGAGCATGGGCTGCTAGATCTCCCTGAAACTATCCCCTGTCCAGGCTGAACAAGCCAACATCCCTCAGGCTTTTCCCAAAATGCAAATGTGCTTGTCCTCCTGAGCATGCTGGTGGCCTTCCACTTCATGACTCTTAAGTTCTGAACAATCACATCTTCTGCACATGTGGCTGAGAACAGAATTTGGGTGAGAACATTGCTGTTAAAGGTTATTTAATTCAGTATGTGTTTGTAATACACAAGATTTCTCACTTAAACCTGGCATCACAAACACTGCAGAGCTTTCAGATGTTTCTCTTTAGACTCTCACATCACAAATGAACATGTGATGTTCATTATATATTATATATATATTTTATGTATTATAATAATAATATGTAAAACTATACTCCATATTTCCTTCATTCCCTTGGGGCTTTCACCCTTCTCTGTCTCTCTCTTCTTTTTCTCTTTCTCATTCCTTCCTGCTCTACACATCACATCTTCCTTAATATGGAAAAAAAAAAATTCCAACCACCTGTTTTTAATACTTTTGTTGAGAACGCTTTTAAATTCACAAGGCTGTAAAGCTACAAAATGCACAAAAGAAAAAACCACTTAGGTCCAGCTTTCTTTTCTCTGATGGGTCTAGTCTTGTTTGGAAAAATAATATTAATAATAGTAATAATATATAGTATAATAGTAATAATAGTAATAATAATAGTGTAGTGCATCTTAAAACAAGACTTGGCAAACTGTGGGACAATTTGAAATTAAAAATACAAAACAAAACAGAAAAAAATCCCAAAACAAAACCATCACAGTCAGTTCTGACAGGTACAAAGCATTTCCTTTCCGTGACTGTTTTCAAATTGCTATCCCAGCAGTTAGCATTTAAAAAGAATAATTACCTTAAACCGAAACACTAAAACGATTTCTAATATATCTGAAATCTTCTGAACTATAATAATAAACTTTAAAGACTTATTTAAACCAGAAATATAACATTTCTTTTGAAAAGCACTGGTTAAAAGAGTTCAGTGTTTGGCAACTGGTTGCCCTCTGCTTTGGACAGGGAGTTACAATTTCCCCACAAGAATTTCCCAGCTTTGGGCAGGGAAAATATATTTTGGAATTGGCATGCCAGTTTTGTATTTTGGTCATTATTAAAATGGGCTCTAAGCTAGTGAGCCCAGAGGATGAATTAAGGTACCTGCTGTGTCGTTCTGCCTGTGTGCATTCAGAGGGCTGCTCTTCCAAGATTAAATTTTTTCTTTCTGCTACTTGGACTCCTACAAAAAAAATCTAATCTATGAAAAAAAAATTCTTCTACTCTGTGCAGACAAATATCGTGGCCAGAAAGGAAAAGCATGATGAGGAGCATGATGGTCTAGTTAAATGGTCAGAAATAGCATGAGAAGAGATAAAATTTCCCATCCCTGTTTCCAGTGTACTCAGTGACTGCATGAAATTAAACACAGCAAAAGTCCTGGCAGATGGTGCCAAATCCCATTGAGTTGTTGTGTAAAAAGCATAATTAGAAAGCCCTGGGCTGTCATTTAAAAAAAAAAGTGTCAGCCAAACCTGTCAATGTGTGTTATACATGCCCAGAATACATTAGGTATATTGGGCCTATCAGGGTGCACAAGCAAAGGAATATTCACTATCCAGATTGCAACTCAGGCTCAGCCATTCAGCTCTGCTAAAAACAGAGCAAACCTGGATGTAGCTGGAGACATGAAAGTCACAGAGTGAATTTTCAATGGCATTTGAGTTTTTCAAGTTGTGTGGTACCTGAGTGTAGTTTTATTTGTATGCATTTCATTTCATCCTAAACTCTCCATTACCCCTCCATAATTCCTAAATTGGGATCTAGCTGTCAATGTGCCTACACTAGCTCTTTTTCTCTTTTTCCTAATTTCATTTCTCTTTATGGCAGATACCAACAAAAAAAAGGATAGAACTGGTCACACAGCCCTAGGAAGACAGCCCCTATCTGACCCAGCCTCCCAAAGTTAGGAGTTCTTTCAAAGTAGTAAATTCAAAGGATGAAGATAAATGCTGATGAACTGACCTTGTTTAAATATCTTGGACAAAACAACACTGCTCATGCTGCATGCCAAAACCCATGCCAAAAATGGTCCTGTCTTGCTTTGAGAAATGGTTTCTTTGGAAATCTTTATCTAATGCAGCACATTTCTCAAAAGATTTTTGAATTCAACTTCAGTTTTCTAATAAAAATCACTTTCTTGAGAAATTCTTAACTGCTTTTACCCACTAGCAGGACATGAGGGTTTTTTAAGTTAGGTTATGACATACAAGTTGGCTATACCTTTTTGAGAAACACAGCAGACAGTTTCACCAAACTCCAGATTTATCTGTTTTGCACTGTTTATGAGCAGTCAGTAGCCAGTAAACTGCTCCTTCAGTACAATAACAAAAGCAATGTGCATGACAGGCTAAAGTACAAAAACCTCATGCAGTTTGCCTCAGGATTGTCCTGGCAAGTTCTTATCAATTCTTCTTTAAAGTCTTGAAGGAAAGTTGGATAAAAACATCATTGTTTTGCTCTGCAGTCATGACATGATCTTGACTCTCACCAGACAATCAGCCCCTTACAGAAGCTTCATCTTCTCTTAGTGGTCCCTTGAAAGTGAAACTAGTATGGGCAGAAAAATCAAGGAAAGATTATACTTAAGCATCTTAAAAGGAATGATGTCAAGAGGGACAAATCAAAACAACACAAATTAAGAATGATTTATTTATTCTCTCCTGGAAAAAAATTACAGCTTGTCACAAAAATTGTTCCAAACACTCGTGTGGTCTGGTTTTGGATTATCACTATCTTTTGGGACTTGTTTATTCAAAACAGTAAGTGATATATAATTAAAAACACGAGGGTAGTCAGTATTTCACACTGATGAGGGACATTTTGGATCAGATTACTGGCTGCTCATTTGTTCTTTCGCTTGTCTCATTGTTCTTTGGCTAAAACAGCACGACTTGTTTATATGCCGTGATATGGGCTCATCAGTAACATGAGGACCTAGCCCTGCCTTAGGACTGTCCTTAGTTAATGGAAATTCAGACCAGAATCCACTAGAATATTTGTTTAACCACCCTACTGGGCCAGGAAAAGTGATCAGCATATTAGCAGATCAAGTCTTCCTGAATGATACTTCAATAGGGAAAAAAAACCTATATGGAACCTCTAAAGTTAATGTACATAGCACTTCTGGAGCAAGCAAGCATTCAGGATTTGTTATGGAACATAAAGGAAGTATTTTCTCTCCACTGTTAAGGGAGAAACAAGAGAATATTCTTAAGGTTACACCTGGGTAGAGATAAATTGTCTAAAGACCTTGGGTGTCTCACAAAGAATCCAAATCACTTTTGAAAAGTATGGAACACAGGGCATCAACAGCATGGATTACACAGGACACATTCTTACATGCCCTTGTTGCTTCAAAAATTATCCATATCTAATTATTTTGGGCTCATAATTCTTACCCTATTTTCTGCATTTCAGTCACAGTCAAGGGTAAAAAAAAGGCTTAGTACAAAAATAAATCATAACTGAATCAAATATATTTAGAAATTCTGAGGTGGAAACAGAAAGAAACTACTGATACATAGTGTATTCGGAATGAATTAATCAAATGTTACACTTAAAAGATTATCAGTAATGTGGTGGATAGTCAAATCCTATAGACAGCTATTCTCTATCAGTTTTAGCATGAATTTAACAGTAGAAAGGTAAGGGAACATTGGCACATTGGTAGCGGAAGAAAAGGTTTCCATGAACCTATTAGGTAAAAAGCAGTGTCTTATGTCTTATGATCTTATAGAGTTAAAAAAGATCTATCAAGTCTTCCAAACCTACCACTTGTCATTGTATGACTTTTCCTCTGACTGCAAATTGATTATTGTTGCACAAGCCCAGCAACATGTGGCAAAAGATACCTACTAATGTCTTATCTCTGCAGTGACAGCATAGAGGTATTTTACTAGGATGAGTATAGCTCCCATCTATTCCACTCTGTTGACACATCTGTATAAATTTAGACTAAATTTAATTCTAGTTCAGACAGTAATTTCCTACTGCTTAGCCACCTAAAAAGCCATTTCATTTTCTAGTTTCTATGAAGGAGAGAAATCTTATTCTCAGACTTATCTTCAGCACACAGGAAAACTACACAACCATGTATAATGAGATTACATTGTGGCACTTAGTCTTTTCCTTACCTACATCCAAACATTGCAAGTGTGCAATCCAGATTATTCCCTGCATCTTTACTTGTTCCAGCTGACTATCAGGACACACTTTTTTTCTCTAAGAGCAACTGAGTGGTGGCTGGGGTTGCTCAGGGAGACTGTGGAATGTCTAGCCCTGGAGATATTTAAGTCACCTGAATGTGGTCCTGGACATCCAGCTGTACGTGGTGCTGTTTAACAAGGGAGTGGACCAGATGATCTCCAGAGGTCCCTTCCAAACACCAGCTTTTCTGTCATTCTGTGGTAGTGTAACCTTTAATGCAAAAAAAAATTCTTCAAAGGAAAGAAAGACTTCCAAAGGAAGGATGATATGAAATTGGCTAAGAATGGGGAAAAAAACCCAACCAAAACAAAAAAAAACCCAAACAAACACAAAAAGCTGGAATGGGAAAAGAATAGGAAATTCACCTAAATTCAAATATTTAGTAAGAAAAGATATCTAAGGCTACATATTATCATAGCTCTTCAGCTTATCCTGTTTACCATGCATTTTATTACATGAGCCTGCTAAAATTCAGTTGCACATTTGCTTTTTCTGATGGCTGAGAGTGCATGAAGACACAGCAGAACACACTGCCTAGACTTCTGCATGATAATGCAGAACAAAACTCACATCAAACATGAAATGCCTGCCACATTTATATTACACTTCTGTTTTTGTAATTTGGTCCCTATTAAAAAGCCTGGAAACCTTACCTAAGCCACTAAGAGCAGCTCTCCACAAATATATCTGAAATGTGGCCACATCAGGTCTCTGTAGCAGTGGGATTTACCTACTGGCAGATGCAGCAGCTCCTTCAGAATCCCGTTTCTCCTTGATAACTTCATTCTCTTGCAAAGCCAAATTCTATTTCCTTTAGGGTTCTTTATTGCTTCATGAGGAAAAGTCAAAATAGTTCTTCACTCTATAGCATATAGCTTCGTTTTTGCTCCACAGCTCTCAAGAAGCTTCTTAATTAAGGTTCTTCTTCGACTGCTTTTCAGACAGGATTTTCCTGTATTCAGTCCTGGATATCTGTAGGAATGTCTGTAGTCTCTGCATGATCTAAAGTAACTTAGACCCTTTTTTCAACTTCCTAGTTATTTTTTAAGTACCCATCTTCTGATACCTTTCAAAGAAGTCTTCCAGACCTACATTCATATATCATGTCAGGAGACAGCCATATTTCATAGTATTGGCATGAGTTCATCCCACTGGAGTTCACAGGAGTCCTCTGAGGTGGAACCCGAAGACTTCTTTTATTTTAAGCAGTCTTGTAAGTGAAATATCTTACTTGATCTGCAAAACACCTTAAAAGCAAAACCTTGTTCTGTTACTTTTCCAAATAACAGTTTACTTCATTAGAAGCTGATTCACACAATTTGCAATTAATTGACTTTAGATTACTTTAGCTGAACATTTAAAACCACATTACAAAGATTTGTGATGTTTCTGTCAGGTCGTATTCACTTCAGACTTGGTAACTGGCTAAGTACCTAATGAAGTGTTTTCATACAGAAAGTCATGGGCAAGTTTTGGAAGGCTTGGATAAGCCAACAGATGTCCAAATATTTAAATGCTGTTTGAAGTTAATAAGCGGTGTTTCGTGACAACCTCATGGCAGGAGTTTCTCTCAAATACTTCCTAATTATGACGGTGCCAAAAATACATGAATGTTGTAATTTCTTAAAATATACTGACCGATGCATGTCTAATTCTACAGCAAATGATGCCCTGTAACCATTTAACATTTTAACAATGTTAAACAGATTTAATAGGTTTGATTTTTGAACAGGCAGTATGAATTGTAAGTCTAACTGTGCTTCCTATAACCTGACTTCTTTTTTAAGAAATAAATTATTTTATAAAACACCAGGAATTATACTGTACAATTGGCAAACAGTTATGCTAAAGCAAGCAAAATCCTGTGACGGCTTCTTGAAGTCCCTAATACCTTTGCAGGTTTAGAGTATTTATCACCACAGAAGTAATGGTTAAAGTCAAATTATCTTTTGTGAGATGAAAAGGAATGCCCAGAATCTTACAACTTCCAAATTTATCCAATTAATCTAGCTCACCTAATCAGTGTTTTAAGGCATAAATTATTATGACAAGATTCTTTTAATGGATCACAAGGAGCCAATAAAAATGGGTTTTTCCTCCTCACACGTGTAGAAATAAATCATCTGTATAAAATAGAAATTGCCTGTTGTGCTTTTTATGAAAATAACAGAGCAGCTCAGACAATGTAGCCAAGGGTGGGACTACAAACGGTTATAAATAAAACATTAACAACGTCATTGTATTTCCCTTGACTTCCACACTTGTATCTCTGGGGAAATAAAGGCCCTGTTACTTACCAACTTGAATTCCTGTCATTGTACTTTGGGAATTGGTTGCTTGAGATGAAAACCTACAACATATGCCTAAGGTTATCATATCTGAGGAGGTTCACAAGCACTGATGTAAAGTTAAGTGTTGGTTGTTTCATTTTGTTTTGTTTTAGAAAAGCACAGAGTTAGAGAGACTTGTAATACATCAAACAACAAACTATGATGGCAGAAATTGAAAGAAAAAATTGGAAACTTTTCATCAGAAAAGCGAGACATGTCCTACTCTTATTTTTAAGTAAAAAATATCTACAGTGTACTGTTATAATTTTTTTTTTTTTTAAGTTTTCAGCCCCTTTGAAGTGGTGATGTGTCAAGCTTTGCAAAAACACCTGTTCATCATTTACTTCCTGATATCTTTCTCTCCTTTCTGCCACTACTCTGTTAAAGTGAACTAATCACAGCAAAACCGTAAGCAAAATGCTTTTTTCCTACTCTAGAAAATACCAGTGTGTTATTTTCTCTCAGGGGGAAGGGGAAGAAAGAAGGGGAAGGGGAAGGGGAAGAAAGAAGGGGAAGGAGAAGGGGAAGGGGAAGGGGAAGGGGAAGGGGAAGGGGAAGGGGAAGGGGAAGGGGAAGGGGAAGGGGAAGGGGAAGGGGAAGGGGAAGGGGAAGGGGAAGGGGAAGGGGAAGGGGAAGGGGAAGGGGAAGGGGAAGGGGAAGGGGAAGGGGAAGGGGAAGGGGAAGGGGAAGGAAAGTTATTTGTCTCAGTCAAATTCTACCCATTGAACTTCACTGGTGTGACCTATGTAGATAACTATTTCTAGTCAAACCAGGTCAGGGACTATTCTAACAAAAAGATTGGCAGAGGCAGAACAATGCATGAGTTCACATTTTCATACTTCTTAGTTTTCTTGTAACACATGATGAAAGAGACATCTAAACCAAATGCATTATTGCTTAAAGTTTCCTTTCTTGCCAATAGATCCAAATCGCAGTCTGTATATGTCAATATTTTCCCATTGATATATGGGTTCAGGGAAACTAAACTCCAAACAAAAATTATTCAGTTAGGTTCATACATTAGTTGGATAAAACCAGTTCAAATTTTGACACTTACATTTATCAAACAACTTATATGAGAATGTGAAGCTCTCAGGTTAAAACCTGTATTCAATTGCTAATTGTGCATAGTCCACAAGGCCTAGGCCATCAAATTCAGTCAACCTTTTTTATTTTACAGAAATTGTTTTTAGATTTTCAGATAGTCTCAATAAATTTAATCATCCTGATGATTCATATAAAAAAATTCCATTTATCAGAAAACACTGTTTTTCATTTTTAAGTACAAAAAAGTTAGAATGTCAAAGTCTCTTCAGTACTGTAGAATATCCTGTGTCCCTTGCTCATGACATATTTATTACGTGGATATTTTCCAGAAAAATAAACAACTGATGTGAATTTATTTATTTTGGTACCACTGTTTTTAAGATAATTTAATTCACAAAATATATTTATTATGAACGACCCTGTCTGTGCCTCCAGAAGACTGATGGGAGTGATATTATTGATTGCCCAAAGAGAAGGAGGTTAAAAACATCTGAATCAATGCCAAAGAAAAGTTTGTTTTGGTCTGATCTTATGGCTAATTTCTTAAGCCAAAAATAGAGATAAAGGAAATGTTTCATCCTGATCATTTATATTAACGCATTTGAACCAAAGTATGTATTACTCTAACTGTGATTTTAGAAATGGAAACTATGGAATAGGCACCCAGGCATAGAAAAGGTGATCCAAATTTACTGGTGGCTTAAGTGGTGACTAATGTTACACGTGGAGAAATAATTGTTAGGAAACAGATGTTAAGAAGATGAATGAATGATAAAAGAGACAGTATGACATCATTTGTCCTTGAGTGTATCTAAAATTTATGTGACAGGACAGACAAATTTAAGGAATCCTGATAAACTCAATAAACAGATGTAGGAAACACCTTTTATTTTTAACTTATTTATCTTATCTTAAACCTTATTTAAGCTAAAACTCAGACACTAAGCTTTACCTCATCTGGTTTTAAACAGCAAAAAGGTTGAAATTTAAATCTGAATTGGTCACTATACTCTCACCAGGCCCAAAAGAGAGAGAATAATAGATTACCCAGAAGACAAATCCTCTGAGCAATCTTATACCCCAAAGTCCAGATGCAATTAATCACCTTCAGAGACAACTGATTTTATTAATGCAAAGAAATCTTATAAAATCTGCTTCAGGTTTAGCATCTATCATGCAGATGCCTAGCTTGGAAATTACTTTAATGCAGAGCCTCCAGCACACTTTTTGTGGGTAAACAAGGAGATCAGGAAAAGCAGAGCTCCATCTATCCAGAAAACATCTACCATTGTCTAGTCATTGATGGAGGTTTTATTTGCCTCCTACTCTTGGAGAATTAACACAGTGCTGTTCAGACATGCTATGGCAAACCTGCAGATGCTCATTAGGCTATTGAGGTCTCCACATAGCTTTAGAAAGGGAAGGGTCCTTTTTTCCCCTGTTCCACAGCTGCAATTCCCTTACAGTTCAGACTGCAATGCTCAATTGTTTTGCCAGATGACCGTTTTCCATCAGGTGCTCATCTTCTCTGCTATCTGCATTACAAGTGGATCCTACTCCGACTCTGTGAGAGCTTTGTCTGCTTCCATTGGGACTCACAAACTGCATGTCATTCCTTGCTGGCAGAAGCCAACTCCAAGGTCCACTGTAACTCTGTCTTCAAGGCTTCCCTGGAACTTGCAGAATATGTCTGTATCAGTAAATAGGATTAGCCAGGAACCCAGGCATGCTGCAACTTACTTGCTCACATCTAAACCCTCTTCTCCACAACGCATCCCATCCCATATGCACCAAAATCAAGTGGCTGTCTCCAGATTCTTTACTGGAATTGTATCTGAATCATCCCATCCATAACACACCCAGGCATTATCTAGGCCAGGCCTAGCTGGCACAGTCATAACCACACTGCAATGTGGGGGTTCTCTCAAGAGTGGTGAATTTAACTCACCCATCCATCAGCTAATTAGAAATATGTGGAATTACACTTTCCTGTTTCCCAAAACTTGCTCTTGAACAGCATCATTTGGGTCCATAACTGTTCATGGTGTTCAGTGGGCTGGCATGCCCACAAAGCAAGTCACCTGCCAAGGAGGTGGCAAAAAGTGGGACATGAAGCCCTCAGAAATTATGGTTGATGTACATTCTTAGGAACATATTCATTAAGATTCAAGGGAATGGTTTGAATCTGTGTCAGGGGAGGTTTAGGTTGGATATCAAAAAAAGTTTCTTCACCCAGAGGGTGTTTGGGCACTGGAACAGGCTCTCCAGGGAAGTGGTCACAGCACCTAACTTCTCTGAGTTCAAGAAGCACTTGGCCAATGCTCTCAGGCACATGTCATGACTCTTGGGAATGGTCCTGTGCAGGACCAGGATTTGGACTCAAAGATCCTTGTGGGTCCCTTCCAGCTCAGCATATTCCATAATTCTGTGATTACTCACTTGCTGGTACATGGTAGGAACCACTTACACGTTTACAGATAACATGAAAAATTAGGGAAGGAATCCAATCCTCTAACTGTTCCCTTTTATTCCAGATGCAAGAAATACATGTACCAATTTCATCTTTCACCTATTGAGCCTGCTGGGGCTTAAAATATTAAAAGGGGCAAAAGGTTTACTTAAAATAGCAGCTGAAAAAGGAATGATGAGAAAGGGAGTGGAGCACATCACTTATTAATAGTGAGGGCAAGCACAGAGAATTGGCAGGCTCATTATTGGTCTGAAGCATAACAGTTTTAACTAACCCCAACTGCCTTATGCCATCAATAAACAGCAGTAAATCTGCCTAACTGTATTATCAGTCCATAAAAAGGACTCAAATTTATTAAGAATTAATTTTAACATTTTTTGTACTGATAAGATACTTTTGGCAAATTGGATGTTACTACAAAAGTTATCAAAAGCAGAGAAAATTACAGTTGCATTCTTAAATGTTATGGCATCTTATCTTTGCCCTAATTCTCATGGCTTTTTGCTCTTTGCATCTGGACTTCTGGCATAACACAGCTATGAAAGAAATGCTTTCATTGAAGCGATTCAAAGGAAGGTTTGCATCAATCTAAAAGCACAGGAATCATATCTGAGGGATGTAACTTGTGTTTAACCAGGAAATTCACACTAAAATAAAGCATCTTGTTTGCAAGAGCATTCTGTGTTTAAAAATAGACACAGGAATGATGCTCATTTACGTCATTAAAGTAGGTAGGCAAGGAATCTGTATGAGAACATGGGCTAATGGGTTATCATTCTTTTATATTTAACCTAAAAATACACTTTGGTACTTTATTTTTTACATAATAGAAGCTAGCTCATTCTGCTGACTATGAACAGAAATAGAGGAAATGGCTAAGATATATTAAAATATTCTTTGACATTTCACCCAAATTAGAATGACCCTTTTGGAATATGCAATATTTGCACTTGCTTTTTTTCATTGTCATTTAATATTCTTCCTCAACTGCTGGCCAGAAAGAGAAATGATGAAGAACCAAGTGCAAGATAGTTAATGCACAATTTCTTTCCTGACTAGAAAAAGAAAAAAAAAAAAAAAAAGAACAAAAAAAAAAAGAACATGGATATAGACTGAGTTCTAGAGGGTTAAAGTTGTTTCCAAAAAGTGCCCAGAGCCACATGTTCTAACCCAAACTGAATGCACACACCAGCTAACATGAGGTAATACAGTACTGATGCAGAATGATGCAGAAGACAACATCTACTTGTCATTTTCAAGAAGCTGGATATTTATTTGTTTTGAGAACATTATCATTATCTGCAGGTGAAAAACCCTGAAGATTTTTTTTCCAATTTACAAAGAGCCTTTAGCAAGATAGATTCATGTGGACCAGAGCTTGAAGTTTGGAATAGGCTTTCTGAAACCTAAAGTTGAAATTTCAGTACAGAATTGAACACACTTTATTCTGCTCACCTACTATGGAATCACAACCTTATTCAGTTACAATAAAAAGACTATAAATACATCTGTAGGAAAATACTGGCATTATGAAGGAGAGGAGATATCAGCTTCTGCAAACAGGAAGGGGGCAAGACCAAGTTTCCAGAGGCAAAAATGAAACAGCAAAAAAATATCAGCAAATTTCACCTATGAAGGAAGGTGAGATAATTGCAGCAATATTTGAATATCAGGTTTGTCAGAACAGATATCTGAGTCATGCTGTTTGGCTGAGAATGTGTAACACGAAGGTCTCTCAGGGTAATACATTCATGTCATATTCAGAAGCTTTGAAGCAGGACAGTTGGAGGAACCAGAGGATTGCCTTGAGAAGAAATAGTATTCTGTGGCTGTGTCCTCCAGTAACGTTCAAGTTCTATAGAAAGATTTTAATAGATGTGGTCAAGGCTTCAAAAAATATATCAGGTATAAAAGGAAGAGATATGCCTGCAGCAGGATTTCAATGAGAGGGTGATAAAAATATAATAATAATTTGAAAAAAATAAAATAACCAAAAAACAAGAAAATAGATCAGGGAAAAAGGAAGCAAGTAGCTGTGGAGAAGAGTAAACAATGGAACAGAGATAGAGCTGGACCTTGAAGATTACATTCGTACCCCATGAGTGGTGCCTTGAGAAGGCTGCCTTAGAACAGAGGCTACACAGAGTTAAGAATAAAGTAGGTATTTATTGAAAGGCCTTAAAGGATACACCTTGGGCAGTACAAGAAGCTGGCCAGGGCTACACTCAGGATGGACCTAAAAATGGTCACAAAATGGATGACTGGTCACAAGGTCACATTTTCATAAATTTTGGTCCATCTGCATATCGGGGTTAATTGTCCAATCACTGCTTCAGGCTACAAAGTCCCATCCTTCTTGTTTTCTCTCTTCAGTCCACCATTGTTTATGCTTTTGAGCCTGAAACTTGCAATAATTGTCCTTGGTATCAAGCTAGAAAAGGAATTGTTTTGTCTACCTACTCTGTGAAGGGAGCTCACTAACACTTAATATGAAACTCAGAACTACACACCTAGGCAGCACAGAATTTGAAAAATATGAAAGCTAAAACTTAAGGCATCATAAGAACTATGGGAAAATGAAGTGTGCCCTGATACTATGCCATAACAGGGTACTTTACCTGAAAAAAAAATAAAAAATAAAGGCAGTAGCAGAGAGTGTCCAGCTTAATAAAGTGATGGAAAGAGTCTAAGGAGTTAATTTCTGACTGACATTGAGGGGAATATGATTTCACTGGCCTGGAACCTTAAATGAAAGAGATACAGGTACACTTCTCTAGCAAAACAGAAAAGGAAGGGTCATGAAGGGGAGGTCGCAACAAAATGGTACCTAAAGGTCAAGGATAGGAGAGAGCTAAAAACAGGTTAGGGAGATCTTTTCCCTGGAGAAATCAAAATGTATTTTTGAGCAGGAAGTAGCTTTGGAGAGTTCCTCTTGAAACAAGAATACTCCATTTCCTGGAGATAAAAAAATAGATTGCTGTTAGGAGAAAAGAAGTCCACTCCAAGGAATGGTGGCTTGCTCTAAGAGCAAATACATGACTGGGCTTTTAGATCATCTACAAAATGTTATTGTAGATCTGTGAACTCAGAAACAAGCATGGTAATGCTCTCTTAAGGGCTGCAAGTGGATTGACTGTACATAATTCATGTTTGTGCCAGCTGGGTGCCAGAGGTCTGGGCTCCTCAAGTCCAAAAGAGATAGAGAGTGGCTGGAGAGACACAAAAATTATGACCTTCAGTAGTCCTTTGCAACCTCAACCCTTACATGATTCTGATGATAGCATCTGTGGCTACCAAACCTACTCAATGGAAGGACCAAAGACAGCAGGAGAAAATGTCACACAAAACCACAGTAATTTAGAAATCAAGATGGATTCCAGAAAAACAAAGCAAAACAACTCCAATGCACCTGGGAGAATATAGGACAGCAAACTAAGAGAAGAGTCCATCATGTAGCAACAGAGTGGTCTGCCTTTTATGGGGGACTTTGAAGTTGCAAGTCAATACCTACAGGGGTTATGTTAAAGGATTATTTTAATAGTGACCATACACCTGAACAAAAGGACCCTCTAAGGTCTTTAAGCTGAGATTCCTCAGTCTGTTAAAATAATGTGATGCATTTTTGAAAGGGAAAGAAAGTTTTTGAACCCAGAAAATCTTAGTACCATCAATGATAAGTCAGAGGTTGCGGCTTCTTGCAGAGGACACCTTCTATAAATAAAATAGTATCTGAGACAGAATTCCTGTACTGCCTTGGCTGACAGCATGCAATCCTCTAGCACTAAATAGAGATCTATGTAAAAGTGGGTATTAACAGTTTGAGCCTTTACCATATAAAAGGAAAAGACATTACTCCATGACAACATTTTTAAATTCTAGAAGGTAGATTTTGTTGCAAAATGCACAAGGTAACAATGATACATGCCTGTTTTCAATATATTAAGGGCTCTGTTTGTTAATGTCCTGAGAAGACATGCATCTGTAGTAACTACTGAATGTCTACATAGGATACAAATCCTTCAGCAACACTTTGAAAAATGTAGTTAAAGTAGCTATGTCATCAAGCAGCTGCACTGATTTGAAAGAGTGTGGTTTCAATTCATTAGACCTGGGCCTTTCAAACACCTCCTACTGAAATGTGGTTTCCAGAACTTCTAAAAGATAATAGCCAGCATCAGTCTTTGCTGACCTGCAGAAGACAGTGCTTTGATGTTCTCTGAATTGAGGGCTGATGAGCTACAAAGATATTTCCATGGCCAACACCCAAAACTGAGAAAATGTCCAAGTACTATTTTCATTCTCAATCCAACATTTGTTTGAAATAAAAGTGAAGAGCTTCTTCAAAGATCTGATCAGTAAGGACCTACTACATATGAGATCTTTTTAAAATGTATAAGAGAAAATCGTAGTGCCCAAGGTCATGACATAAACTGTAGAAAGATTTTCAAGATCTCTGAGCATTTGAGTAACTTCCAGTCAACCATATAAACAGTACTTCTACCTCTTGGGTACATGGCATCTAAATATTATGTCTTGCTTATTTCCCTGAGTCTGTCAGTGCAGTTTGGCATAAGTCACAGAATCATAGAATCACTTAAGTTGGAAAAGACCCTTAAGATCATCAAGTCCCCCCAAGGGAACAACTCTCGCCTAAGAAATGGAAGTGTCCGCCTCTCCAACACAAGCAGAGGATCCCAGGGACTATTTTAGTTGTTAGGAAGTGCAGTCTCTTTACTGCCTGGAATGAGCCTCAGTGCCTTGTGGCAAGAACCACTTAGGCCTGGCCCTACAGTACCATCCTGTGCGGAGCCAAGCATGAAGTAAACAAGACGCTGTGGACAGCCAGCTCTTTGGCACATGAAATATCTCTTTTATTTCACAGCATGGATTTCCTTATTCTGAGGATTCTTTACTAAAATATTTTACTGGTGTGAAGCTTATCAGTCCATTTTAAAGGCAGAATGTGATGGCAGATTTGCTCTATCCAGATGAACGCAGTGTTTGTATTACACGGCCACACTTGCAGAAAAGCATGGATGAGTGAATCACTGCAGCTCTTGTTTAGTCAGGCATTTTGTCTGGAAATGAATTTAATCAAGATTTGAAAAGCTTGCCTGGAGTAGTCTCTGTGTAACATAAACAATGTATGGTCAGTTATCACCTCCCTTGTATAAATGCATACATTACACAGCAGCTGAAACATCTACTTTTTTTTTAACAACTGATTTTATCTAGACTTCCTGGGTGATTCTGATCTAAACTTCTATTACAGTTAGAATTTAAAAGTAAACTTGTTCACTTTTATGCAATTGAAGTATCATGGGGGGAAAACAAATGAACAAACAAACAAACAAACAAAGTTTTAATAATTTCCATAAAATTCAGAAACACTGCAGTTTCTGAAGCTACTTCCCCAAACCCATTTCAGTAACTTTTCCCTTAATAGACAAGGATTCAGTGTGGTTTATACTTCAATTTAATTACATACTGCTATATCAGTTTCAGAACTGTAATTTACCTTGTGATTTCTTTTGCTGCTGCTGAATAGGAAGGATGAGTGGAATAAATTTTACTAAGTGGCATACTGGTTTTAATTTTACAGCCAGTTGGGAAGAAAAATTTCAGCTATCAACCAGTCTAACTCAAAGGCTTGAACTTAATTCCATTGAAAAACATCCTCAAGTTCTTATAAAAAGACTATATGAGACATACAAATATTTTCTTCTTAGTACAATTTGATTGTCCTTCATTGTTTTGGTCTTGCAATCATATACAATGTAATCTACATGAAAACGTGTATCTTCATCCAAACTTCATGTTTCATTGGTGCTATCTGCTAGTGGGGTTCTATTGTAACTTTTTATGATAAAAAATTTTGTTGCTTTAAGAATTTGGTATATACTGTCAACACACTGCAATTGACAGACAACACTATTATTTGTAGAAGTTGCTTAGCTTTGTAGACAAAGACAAAGCATGGCTACACATCATACTAAAAAGAATTCCATATTTTTTGTGTAAGTTTAGACTAAGAAAAAAAAATGAGACAGATAATACCATCCTTCTTTATCATCTGTCCCCTACATGAACATATGCAGTTACAAACCTGCAATATCCTAATATCTCCATTTCTCAAAATACTTTTATTCTTTCAAAATTGCCACTGGTGATGTTTCTATAGTAACGGCTCTAACACAGAGGACTATTTCTGACTTTAATACAACTCATGCATCTAATGAGTGGCTCACACCGAGAGCTATTCTTTCTATTCATCCCAGATTTTCCCCAGTTAGTGGGCAAATTTCCACCAGGCTCAATAGAAAGAAAAGCAGGCCTGATGGGGCAGACTTCTGAGGCTGCTTTAGTTGCTGAACAACATAAACAGAAAATTAATGGGATTTGCAAAAGTACCTGCAAACTCATAACAAAATTCTCATCGATTCAATAAAGTGTTATATGAATTAAAATACACAATCCTGCAGTGTGTCTCATAAGTTTGTTAATATAAAGGACTTTTTAATCCCATAATTGAGACCACTTCTCAAGATTTATATTACATGTAACATAATAGTCTTTAAAGTCTTTCTGTTGTTAAAAATCATCCTGGTGATGATTACAAGTCACCCAGTCTTTTTACTTTGAAAATGACATTCCAAATTAGAAAAAAAAAAAACCCAAAACAACAAAAAAATCAAAACCCTCTAAACATTATTAGTCATTGATGAAAATGTTGCATCTGACTTATAATTTAAAAAGTGACTGGCTAATTCATATAATTGTTAATATCTGGTGGGATGAAATGCAGTGGAAGTGCAGAATACAATAAAATGAGTAACAGGCAGTCTGGAGGGTCCAGCTTTCTCTGCTTTGTACAAAAGTGAACTTTCCATAGGACAAGGAGTATTTCTGCTTCCCAGAAAAAAAAAAGAAAAAAGAAAGCCAGACACATTAGCAGCAGCTTACATAATCTTAATAGTGTATTCCATACGGTTCAGTCAGGAATTTCTTTCATAGCTTAATTAGCATAGGCCACTTAAAGGGCACAAGTTTATTGTAGTTACAGATGTTTTTCTCTTGTTGCAGTCTAAATTAACCTTGTTAGTTGATCTTCATCCAAATTACAGTTAATTTGCCAAGATATCTCATATGGTCTTGGTATTTAATACAGTATTATCTTAATCCTCACACAAATTTATGTGAAAATGTTTTCCTTTAATTTTTATTAATTAAAGCAGATTTATTCCACAACATATGCTGGATTTAATTCCTTAAATATCAGAAAAAACCTAGAAACAAAAAAGGGTGGTAAATTTAGCTAGTTGCAGCCAGAAGCAGCTTAGATGCTTTCTCATGTGGACTCATTTTGCACAATATTAAAGAGTAACATGACTTGGGTGTCAACATCTGCCCAAAGTTCTGTATATACTAAGTTTGTATATATTAACATTAAACATTTTAGTGACTAAATTGCTGTTCCTAAAACTTCTGGAGATGAAGTAAGTGGCAGCAATGGAGATGCCATTAGTAGCAAACTGATAATAAAAATGTTAGTAAACATATCTCACTGTAGTCACAATATATTTCTTGATCATCTGGATCAACATAGAAGCCTTTGGGACTTAATTGGAACCTTGCAAGCAAAAACGCATTTTGAGGTTAAAGTTAATGGTGTGTTAATTGGCAAGAGTTTCTAAATCAATATTACATTTAGCAAAACATTGTTCACTTATGATTGCTGAATGGGAAATTGAGAAAATGCAAACATGAAAACTGAAAAGGCTGTTTAAATCCCTAGGGCTCAGAATATAATATTGAATTCAATGTTCATACTTTTATCTTTGGGAGAGGAATCAGACATGGTGTTTAAAAATGAATCATGTTGCACAACAAAGTCTTGAAAAGGCTGAACTTGGAAAGATCAGTCTTCCAGCTGGAGTGCAATCCCCCTCCAGGTACCCTTGTACAGTTTAGAATTTACTTTAATGGCTTTATTCTACATATATTGTAATTTTAAACGGGAAGAAAAATCACTGTGACATAAATGAGGAAATTGATCAAGAACGATTGAATGGGAAAGGTGTTTAACAGAGAAGTATTTTAAACAAAGATGGAGATGTGAAAAGGAAGCTGAATGAGGACAAGAAAAGGCTTCCTGCTCCAGTTGTGCAAGGATATGTTAGCAGGAGATGCTGAAAAGATTAAATAAATCAGATCGCCAATTCTTGAATGAAAAGCATGTGGTTTTCAATGTTTTCCCATATGAAGAGGTCAATAATGTAGGTGAGCAGGTTGCTTCTGTAACAAAGCATGATTCAAGATTTAGCGTCCAGAATGATTTAAGGAAAAAGAGCATCAGGGAGATGCATGCAAAGATGCTGAAAAACAGTTTTAAATTCAACTGTCTTTAGTTAGACGTGCAGTTTCCTCCAACCTGCAGAGGCTGTTCTTAGTCTCCACAAAATCCTGTACAAATCCCTTTCCTCTTTTGCTTACGCTTCACTAAAGAGTGCAACGACTGGAACGAGTTCACTGGGATCAGACGCCTTGCTAAGGCTGCCCAAAGCGGCAACCAACCAGATAACCGAACTGCAGATTCAGAGCAGTCAAAACACTGTTTCTGATGTAAGAAAGGATTTGTGAAGCTCTTTAAAACGTGGCACTAAACTCGTAGACGTTGTACAGGCAGCTTCTCCAGCGTGTGCGCCCCTCGGGCTGTGCAAGGGGGTTTCTGCAGCGGGGAGAATCCCGTACCCAGCCACTGGGAGTGAGCCTCGGACAGGACAGCGGGAAAGTGCCGCTCTCCTCCCAGCTGTCCTCCAGCAATGCCCATACTTCTTGTAACAACCCTCCCGAAAAATTGTTTCAAAGCCCGCAAAGTCTGCTTCTTTAGGCTGCCAACTCAGCGTGGTACAAGACAAGTGGGAGGTCGCAGGTGGCCCGCTCGGTACCGGGGCTGGGAGCCCTTCCTCCGGCCGGGGGGACTCCTGACAGCGGTGATGGGAGGCTCCGCGGGGCCGGCGGGCGGGGGGGCTGGGCCGGGCTGCGCTGGGGGCGGAGGACGCGGGTGGGGTCTGGCCGTGACTGATGGGCCAGATGCGGTTGAATGTTTTAGAAA
Source organism: Cyanistes caeruleus (assembly GCF_971803275.1). Lineage (NCBI taxonomy): Eukaryota > Metazoa > Chordata > Aves > Passeriformes > Paridae > Cyanistes > Cyanistes caeruleus. The sequence continues at coordinate 48,390,864 of NC_141703.1, forward strand.
AGGGGGGGGCCCGCGCCGCCGGCACGACTTTGGCCACGGGGTCTGGTTTGCGGCTGACGGACGCCGGGCTCTGCCGCAAGCGCCCGTCCCTGCCGCCTTCCCGAGCGGAGCGCCCATCGCGGGCGAGCGGCGGCAGCCGGGCCCGGGCGGGGACACGCAGCCGGGGCGCGGAGCGCGGCGACAGCCGGCGGAGCGCGTTTGCCTCGCCGGGCCGGCGGGCGGGGAGGATCGGCTCGGCTCCGCTCGGCGAGGTGAGGGGGAGACGAGCGGGGCGACGCCGAGCTGTTCCGGCCGGAGAGGGCTGCTGGCCGCGCAGGTTTTCGCTGCCGGCTGAGCCGCCCGCAGCGCCAGCACCGCCCGGGGACGGGCAGCGCCCCGGCCCCGGGGCAGCGAGGAGCGGGGCGCGGTGTCCCCGCAGCTGACGCCCTGTCTGTCCCCTCTCTCCGCGCAGGTCGGCGCTGACGGCGGCGGGGGCAATCTGCCGTGCCGCACAGCCATGCCCGCTCTCCTCTTCCTCCTGCTGCTCCTCGGCTGCCGCGCCGCCGCCGAGGAGGACGGCTCGCTGCTCCGGCCGGGCCCGGGCAGGCAGAGCGCCGCCGCCGCGCCCCCGACGGCCGCGACGGCCGCGCTGCGCGGCAGCGAGCACAACGCGTCCCGCCCGGCCGCGCTGCCCAAGGGAGCGGGGGCGGCCGGAGGGAGGCCGCGCTCCGCCTCGCCCCCCATGTGCACGGGACAGACGGAGATCAAGGAGACTTTCAAGTACATCAACACCGTCGTGTCCTGCCTGGTCTTCGTCCTGGGCATCATCGGCAACTCCACGCTGCTGCGGATCATCTACAAGAACAAGTGCATGAGGAACGGCCCCAACATCCTCATCGCCAGCTTGGCCTTGGGCGACCTGCTCCACATCATCATCGACATCCCCATCAATGTCTACAAGGTGAGGAGGGGGCCGGGGATGATTCGGGAGCGGGCGCTCACCCCTCGGTGCCCGTCCCCGGCGCGGGGAGACGCGTCCCTTTCTGGCTGGGAAACACCCGTGGACTTCGCGACAAAACCTTGCCGGAGGGTGGTATTCTGCTCAGATGTGGTCGCAGATGGCACCCTCTCTGTGCCTCAGTCCCATCTCTCTGAGCGTTCCAGGCTGGGAATGGGGCAGAATGGAAGTGGCCAAGCTCTGAAAATCACCTGGAAACAGGTGCTGTCGCAGGGGTAAAGGAAGTAAATGCAGTAGATAATTGTTCAGTGGGCTGGTCGAGGAATAGAGGAGAGGCACAGAAGACTTTCTCCTGTGGGTACCACTTGGTCCCTTGTGCTCAGCTGCGGCATGCTTGGCCATGATAGTTTAAATGGGTCTGTACAGTGGCACGGGGGCTTTTCTAGGAGGAACCAAGATCGTTCAGTTAATTGGTTTTATACATCTCTTGGTTGGGAGGCACGATGCTTTCCTGAGCTATGACCCCTTTCGCCCTTTGCCAGTGTTGCAGGATGGGCGGCTGAGAGGGAATGAGCCACACCTGCTCCTCTTGCACCTTCAGTAGAGTCTGTGTTTTGATTTGATAAGGCTTGCTATGGAGAGAGTACAACCCCTGTCTTCTCTTCCCAGCTTGTGCAATCCATTTGTCCTAAGGAATTAACTGGGCAGTTGAATCCAGCCTCTAGTTATAACCTAGCACTCTTTGAAGTTATATTGGAAATAATAGAGCTCCTTCTGCTTTGAAAGATTATAGTCTGGATCCCTGAGCACCCGTCAGTGACTTCATAAAGTGAAGAGAAGGGTCTTAATCTATCACCTTCTCTTCACTTTGTATGCATGATTGTAAGCTAGGGATTGTTGCTTGTACTTTTAGAAAGCCGCATTGAAGGGAAAGATTTTGAATCCATAATAATTGTCCCAGAAGCTGCTGAGATGAGAGAATCTTCTCTCTTTATCCTTTTAAAGTATTTAAGCATTGCAAAGCAGGGAATGTCATCGTTTTGTTAAACTCATTCCAGTTAATTTGGATTACATGATAGTTCTCAGATTTGAAGTTTCAATGATTTTTATTCTATACACTCTCTTAATTCTTGTGAGAGAAGTGTGTTCTTTTGAATGAAGGTGGAATTTAGAAAACAAAATAACTGCTTTAAAAATGTGGTTTGTAAAAAAATTTATTGAGCAAAGAGATCACTTTTGTCTGTTTACAGAAAAAAACAAAAAGATTGAATCAAGAACAGCTTCTCAGTAAGAGGCTTTACAAATCAGTGATAATTTTAAAATTAATGTTGATATGCAGTAATATACCTCAGTTTTTACCTTGAGTGAATGTCACCAAGTGTATCATTGTGAGTAGCTTGGAGCAGGAGGAATAAAGGGTCAGACCGCTAACCAATAAATATAACACCAGCTGCAAGTCTGGGAATTTTATTGTGCTATTGATAATGCTAGGAGCTGTGCAATGGCTCTCAGGTGCTAAATCTCCCTCACTGCTACTCATACTGAAGAGCCCATAACCACTTTATATTATTTCTTATGATAATGAGTAAAATATTTGCTATTTTAAGACAGAATTTTTGAATAAGTGCAAGTTGTTGTTTTTTTGGGTTTTTTTTTTTAAAGAAAAAACACCTATTAGATACCGTGTTTAGTTAATCAAAAATTTTGAGGGCGGTTTGAGTTGATAACTTTTTATCAACTCTACATCCCATTTCATTCCAGGGCAACAGGGAGAATACATACTGTAATGCAATAAAAAACTGGCTTTGATCACTCAGCAGTATGAGAAGCAAACGCTTCCTCAGTAAATCAAGTATACTTAGCAATTGTAACTTGCAGTTTGAAACAATTTAAGAGCGCATTAAACAGGTCCAGATACAGAATTAGCTACCACATCATCAGTAAGGCAGCTGCACAAAACAGTGAATTTCTCATGTTAATAAAATGCCAGCAGTTCTTTCCACAACACTTGCCCTAGAAAGTGTGAAGGTGTCTGTGAATACTTACCAGACAGACGCATAGGAGACAATTCAAAAACTGCACCAGAATAAACTTTTTATTGGGTATTAAAAGGGATAACTAAAAAAGATGTCCCCTGTGACTATTTCAGTGAATACATAAGTAGCTGAAAAAGTGCACAAATGAAAATTGACATCTCCTAAATCAAGGGTATCTAAAGAAAAACAGGTGTTAGTTACCTGGATAGGGAGGCAAATGCAGTCCAATGCATAGGATGCTAATTAGTCCATTGCACTTTCTAAATTTGCATATCATGCAATATGTTTAGTAGAAAATGGAGAATTATCAGAATCTGTCACACAGTCAGGAGACTGGCTATGAAATAAGGGCTTGAAAGGCATTCAGTTCCAGCATGTAGAACCTGGCTGACCTTTTTGTCATTCTGCGTGCCGGTAAATGGTCTGGCAACGCCTGGATCTCTGAGCTGCAGAATGGGAAGCAGAGGAAAGTCTGAGACAGTCCTTCTGCAGTATGCAATGTTTTGGCAGTGTAGATACTTTGCAAAATTGGTACTAATTGGATATGCAGGTGATCCTATGCTGCTCCACTAAACAGACTAAGTCCTTGTTAATTTGAGGTAGCAAACAGCAGTTAGGGAGCAGGATAGGGTAGGTGGTCAATGAGTTTTTATGTCCTTCTCTGCACTTAAACTTTAGAAGACAAGACAGTGCACCTGACAATACGGGTCTGCTGTTCTACACAGTTTATGCTGCCTTTCCCAAGTAAATAAAGTTGTTAGGTCCTGTGTCTAAACCAAAACATCAATTTGGACTGGAAATTCCTAGCTTTGCCTCTCACAGGCTTAAAAAACCATAATCAAATCACACACTAACCTTCTTTCTCTTCAAATACACAAACAACATCTCTCCTTCTTATTTTGTGATATTTATTCCTGTATATTAAATTCAATTTATTGTCATATGCCAGTGGACTTTAAACAATGGGAGCAATCTAGGCTCTGCTCATTACTGTGGGACGTTCTTAACTCTGACTACTGACAAATGTCTGAGGAAGAATATCTACCTGACAATACTGTCATAGGTTTTCTCAGAGCACACTAGAAGAGAGGAGAAAAAAAAATCCAAGGGAAAGAAAAAATCTGGTCTTTTTCCATGCCACTAATCAAGGGCCAGAGTCAGCTTTGTAGGCACTGATTTATTTTCATTAACTTAATTTAGGGATTACATAAAAATTATGGTTAACATAATATGGCATTATCAAGCACTGGAAATACAAGAAAGGCCAGATTAGGGACTCTATATACTGCAGAGACACAAATTGGCTCCTTTTTTAGTCCAGCTATTCTCTGAAAAAGATTTCCATGGAAATTTATTTGTGATGAACTTACTAACTCTTGTAATGCAAGTACCTGTAGGCCATGCATTATGATAAAGCAAACCTTTTTTTAACTTTCTAATCAAGGTGCTTGTCTCTAGAAGGGATTCTCACTATTCTTTAGAACTCTTGGGTACTGGTTCGTCTAATGTTCAAGATAGTGGCCATTTTATTGGAAGAAATGCATCATTTCCTTTCTTTGAAGATCTGAACCATTCACTTGAGGTCTTGCAAAGTTTATCTTAGAATTTCTTACACAAAATGTATTGATTTCTGAACATATTAAGCTAGCAGTTTTACTTGAGAACCTTCTATGGGGTGAGCAAGTGCAGGCACTTAAGAAAGATCTGAACTGTCCAGTGGAAGAACCTGTCTGGACTCTGCAGGCAGTTGTGGGGAGGGGTAAACTTTGTTCTGTATTTAGATGGAAACAGTCCATTCTGAAGTCAAGTATATGGAGTAGTAAAAATGTCTGAATGCTGTTATAAGTACACAATAAATGGTTTTCAAGGTGGATCTCCAAACTGAAGTAAAATAGATTAGATTTATAAATTGGAAGTAGTTTTTTTCATTATGTATACATTTTTCATGTATACATTCACATGTATAAAAATGCATGTGACAAATTTCAAAGCAAGTTTTGGTCTGTTTTGGCTTTTTCATCTCCCCTGTGTTTACGCATCCCAATCTGACAGCAGCATGGCTTTCTAAGTGGTTACTTTTAATGTAGCTCTTCCACTGGAGTTGTGAAATTGCAGAAATTCTTTACTTCAACAGCACATTTTGAAGTTTCTGTTATTTTCAAGATGACCTTATAAAAATACTTTGTCTTGCAGGAGTTATAATAAAGATACAAGAAAATAAAGTAATTGCATATTAAGATTTTACACTTTTATTGGATAGATCAGTAAAGCATTCCTAGCTATTCTTGAAAGCCAGAAATATATTTTCATGTCTAGAGGGGAGACCCTCACCCTGACATAATCATCGCTAAATGGTAATAAGTTTGTAATATTGTCTGAGTTATCCCTGACCATAACCTTAATTTCCTGGGCAAATTTTCTGTTTTGAAAAATGCTTGCCCTTGTAAAATATCTGCATGATCCCCCCCATGTCAAAAAGAAAAAATAAAATATCAGGTGAAAATCTACCAGTCATTTCAGAGATATATTGAAATGTCTGCATGTCTGGTTTCTCTTGAACTTGCTGTTTATAGTGATGAAAATCACGTCCAATGTCCTGTGAACGAGACTAGCTGTAAACGCGCGGCTTGGCGGAAGCGCAAATTCCTGCTCCGCGTTTCCCATGTGCATTCACCGCTCAGGACTGGAGCACTGACAGGAATATTCACACGCTTTGCTGCTTCTTCCTGCCCGACTGCAGCCCCTGAGCAGCAGTGGGTTGGAGCCAGGTATCAGCCTCCTGTCTGGGGACCACAGCAGCTGGGCCCTAGAGCAGCGCATTGTGCTTGCAGCCTGGCTTGTTCCAGCAGCAGATTGAGAACATCTTTCAGTTCTTGCACAACTAAGAGGAAGCAGAGTGGGAATTGTGATTTGCAGGTGTGTCTGTGAGTCACGGCATCTCTTGGGGCTTCTTTCATGGCTCTGCAGCTTGCACGTCAGTTTAGGCTCAGATCTGTCTGGTTTGAGAAAGTGTTGGCTGGGCGTGCATCAGATGGATTGGTTCTTTAAAGTGTGATTTCACTTCATTCTGCAATGTTTTCTCTTTCCTTTTGATCTATTTCATCTTAAACACATTTCTGCTGCTCAGCAATTAAAACTTCGCCTGTGTAAAATAAGTGACAATAAAACATTGGAAAGGTCACTCGGAATACAGCCAGTGGTAGACTACTCTTGGCATCTTACTTATGAAAACACAACATTATTTTTGTCTTTGCTGCCACTTGGCAGTAGCTCCCCTCATGGCTCCAAGTCATTTGTCATTTGTAAAATGGCAATCATTTTACAGCTACCCTATTGTGACTCATAAGAGTATAATTTTACTCATACAAAATTGCAATAGGCTACATTTCTGTATTTCACTAAGAATTATCATTCTCCACAGGGATGATGCTCCCAAATATTTTACATTGGATCTTCACTGTACTTCAAGGCTGTATTTGAAGGGGATAGCAATACAGAGAATGAACATCAAGGAAACATAGTTCAGCAATCGAAACATTCCTTTTTTTAATTATTTTTTTTTTCTTTTACTTTCTTAATGTTTTCAAGCTTTTGGTGTAAACCATAGCATTAACCACTTGCAATACCATGATAGAGAGAGAAACTTGTGACTCATGCATTAAAATGCTCAAATTTCACAATACATCAGCTGCAAGACATAAAGCACATGTTTTTGCAATCCAGTGCAGACAGCTGCATGTCCATTCTGCCCTGATATAAGCTGTCTGAATGGAAGTAATGTTTTTATGTTATGATAAACCGAAGCTAATGCACCCTTTCTCTCAGTAGACTGCATTCAGTCATGTGCCACGCCTCTATAATCCCAAACTGGAGCTGGCTCAAATCCAGTCAGTTTGGAGCACAGGTGTGACTGTCTGCACCTGAGAGATAAGTATTACTTCAGCGAAATCTGCAACATGTGGCTGAACCGTTGTGATTTTAAGGAAGAGAGACAGGGAGTATCTACACACCAGCTAGATGTAAATAAAAGTTTTTCTGAAAATTTCCTGGCAATAGAGATTTGACCCAAGTTTTGCATTTGTTACAAAGAAAAGAAAAGAATATTTTACTTCAAAATGCTTTTTTAATGAGTTCTCTCCAGTGTAATATACATTCATGTACGATATACAGCAGGTACCATAAATAAGTATACAATGTACTTACTACCCACTCCTTAGTTTCTGTGGCAAATAGATGTGAAAGGCTGGAAGTTCACTGCCTGATTGATATAAATTAGTCCAGGTGTCATTCAATTATGTAGGGTGTAAATTTAGAATACATGTAATTATTGACATTACAGTTTTAATAGTAGATTATTACTGTCACCCCCTTACAGAAATTCAGAAGTCGTCTCAGGGAGAGGCTTTACTGAAAATACTTTAATTACAGACTGTGTTGCTTCCCCATATCACGTAAGCAAAAGATACTGTATGGTTATTACAACCTCATCCCTACTTCCTCTGTTTTATTACTTTCCATTAAATTCTTGAGAAACATAAATCCTTAGAATTTATTTCTCTGTTTCATTTCTGCAGAGGCATTGTATTTATTGTCTTATTTAAGTAAATTCTTGAAGAAATAGAAAGCTGGGCCATGTTGCAGTTTGTCTACTGCTGTTATTTTAAAGATTCCATTACAGCACAAAGCTAAAGCAGGTATTTGGAGGTATTCTGGTGTCTGAAAATACTGGTGGACACTTTATAGAGATTCTCAAAAGCCAATGATTATGAAATGTTCTTAACTTCCTTTGTGTTCAAATAAAATTATATTTAAATTATATCAGGACTTGTCAAAAAACTCTCATGGACCATGTGTTTACATTTAGATGGACATACGTATGTTTTGCATAAGGACATGGCTGAACCAAACCAATGTCATCAGGCAACTCTGTGACTACCTTCAGTTACAGAATCATAGAATAGTTAAGGTTGTCAAACATCTCTTTAGATCCTTAAGTCCAACCGTCAACCTTGCCATCATCACTGTGTTCATCCCTAAACTGTGCCCCCAAAAGCTATGTTTACATATTTATTTTTTTTTTTAACTCTTCCCTGAGCAGCCTGTTCCAATGCCTGACAGCCCTTTCAGTGAGATTTTTTCCTAATACCCAATCTAAACCTTCCCTGGTGCAGCTTGAGGCCATTTCCTCTTGTCCTGTTGTATCTTACTTGGACAAGAGGCCAACCCCCACTTTATTACAGCCTCCTTTCAGGCAGTTGTAAACAACAAGGTCTCTTCTTCTCCAGACTAAATAATCCCGGCTCCTTCAGCTGCTGCTCATACAACTTGTTCTCCTGACCCTTCACCAGCTTTGTTGCCCTTCTCTGAAGAGACTCAACCTCAATGTCTTTCTTGTAGTGAGGGGCCCAGAACTGGACACAGCACCTGAGGTGTGGCCTCACCAGTTCCAAATACAGGGACAGTCACTGCCCTGGTCCTTCTAATACAGGCTGGGATGCCATCGGCCTTCTTGGCCACCTGGGCACACTGATGGCTCATGTTCAGCCAGGTGTTACTAGCACTCTCAGTTCTTTTTCTGACAGATCTTTCCAGTCACTTCCCCACTTTTCCTGCCTGTAGCACTGCATGGGGCTGTTGTGACCCAATTCTTGTTGAACCCCGTACGCTTGGCCTTGGCCCATGAATCCAACCTGTCCAGAACCCACCTTAGAGACTTTGTAGCCCTTCTGGTTCACAGAAACATCCACACAGTAGGACGAGCTATTCTTACTACCCTCTTAGATGAGTTGTTGGGAGAGACCCAAGCCAAGGGAAAGATTTTCCAGTCTCCTTTGGGTAGTCCTCATTCTTTCATCTCCTTTTCCATTTTATAGCCCTATATCTGCAATAGGTTCCAAAGACCTCATTTGAAGAAAGTTATGAAAAACAGAGATGGGCTTAGATAATCTAACTAATTACAGAAACTCCAAAAGTTTACTCTTCTGTATAACAATTGCGTCGATTTCTTGGCACAACCCTTGTTGTGGAGAATGTTGTTTTAATGAAAACTGGAAGATTTGGCTGCTGTTCTGGTGTACTTGACCATCAAAGAAGCTCACAGCAGAGTTCAAAGGCTAAATATTGCTAAACTGAGGCTACAGACATTTGTCTGTTCATAGAATCAGCTGTGACGAAGGTGTTTTCTGTGTCCAGTAAATCCTTTCCCCTAAATCAGATAAAATGTGCAGCTGGGAATGTGACAAGATTTCCATTAAAGTGCGTGATTCAAAGTGTAAGTGAGCCAACCTGAAATGCATTGTGCTGTTTTTCTCTATTTCTCAGTACTAAGAGGTATGCTGAATGTGCAGATAGTCCTTTTGGTGTTATTATACAGAATGTTGGTAAACTGGTCAATAAAGACTGTTAGTGAGGGATTCATCTGATGATTTTACCTGCTGTTTTTATCCACCTATGCTCCTTGAGCGTCCAGTGGGTCCTTTAATTTTATTATCAGATGGTCAGCTAAAAACAGTGGGGGATACATTTCTCTCCAGTGTTGCCTGACTTCTCAGCTGATGGAGCCTAGACATTAAGCTTCAAATAAACCCAACCCCAGATATGCACTACTTACTGGCTTTGTTCCTATTCTGATCAGCCTCAAGTAATTTTTTGTATTTCTGGTCAAGGGTGTGTTATTTGGAATAAGAAAAGCAATGAACACTCAAGGCAGATAAAGACAGTTCTTAGATGAGGAAGACCTGCTCTGTCATTTTTTCCCATAAACGCTGGCATGATGAATTCAGAAGCAAGAGGAGTGGAGTTTGCAGGGCTTAAGGAGCCAGGACTAAGGCTTAAGTGATATCCTTGTCCCACCAGGGAGTGACTACACTACTACTGTCTAGTTTTCAGGACACACACCTCAGGGGTCCCTTGTGAAAAGGTTCTTCTCGACTAAGTTTTGCATAGAATCATAAAATGGTTTGACTTGAACTTTAGAGGTTGTGTAGTATCAAACTCCATGGCATGGCATGGGCAGGCACATCTTTCAGTGGACCAGGTTGCTCAATGCCCTGTCCAACCTGGCCTGGAAGACTTCCAGAGGTGGGGCATTAATAATATCTCAATTTAAAGCCTTTCCCCCCTTGTTCTATGACTAAATGCCCTTGTAAAAAGTCCCACTCCAGCCCTCTTTCCAGTCCCCTTTGGGTACTGAAAAGTTGTTACAGGGTCTCCCTGGTGCCTTCTGTTCTCCAGACTGAACAAACCCCATTCAACCAGTCTTTGTAGGACAAGACCTGTTGGAAAACAGTCAAGACAGAACTCCATGTTTCAGCATTGGGAATGATATTTTTTTTTAAAATAATTGTTGTTTTCTTTTCACAGCTGCTTGCAGAGGACTGGCCATTTGGTGTCGAAATGTGTAAATTAGTGCCCTTCATTCAAAAGGCATCGGTGGGCATCACAGTGCTGAGTTTGTGTGCCCTCAGTATAGACAGGTGAGACACATTTTTCAGTGAAGTCTCTGATTTGTTCTCTATATGAACATTGGCTCAAATTCACCTTTCTACTCAGCTGGTACAATGCAAATTAGATGAATTTAAGCCAGTTAAACTGGGTGAGTTTTCTCGTACTTTGAATTTGTAAAAGTGTGGTGTTGCTTCAGGTACCGAGCAGTTGCTTCTTGGAGTCGCATTAAAGGAATTGGAGTGCCAAAGTGGACTGCTGTGGAAATCGTCCTGATCTGGGTCATATCAGTGATACTGGCTGTTCCAGAAGCTATTGCATTTGACATGATTACAATGGAGTACAGAGGAAAGTATCTTAGAATCTGCTTGCTTCACCCCACGCAGAAAACATCCTTTATGATGGTAAGTCACTAACATTGATAAAATCCCTGGGAGAATTCCTTGGGTCTTCACAGCGTTGTGCAGATTGTAATGTGCACAGGTGTATGTGACATGTAGGTGAATATAATGTTCAAATTAAATACATTTCTCTGAAGCATACTGGTTCAAAGAAGAGCATTCAGAAATCTTTGGCTATTTGTGGGCTTTGAACATGCTGCTGTCTTGTCCTGTTTTCTCACATGTAATGTACACCTTACAGAAATGCTTTTCAGGACAGACTGACAAATTAGTTACAGCACACCTAGCAAAATGATGAGCATTTAATTCCTAACCGTGTTTTTGTTTTCCTCTTTTCTTTACAGTTCTACAAGCAAGCTAAAGACTGGTGGCTGTTCAGCTTTTACTTCTGTTTGCCACTGGCTATCACAGCATTTTTCTATACTCTCATGACTTGTGAGATGTTACGAAAGAAAAGTGGGATGCAGATTGCTTTAAATGACCACTTAAAACAGGTAAAAATTTATCCCTGACCACTCTCTAACTGTAGACAGGCTAACTAATAGCTTTATTGATTTTCCTGCCACATCATTCTGTTCTTGTATGATTTCAGGTTTAGAAGCAAAGAGAAATTTCCTAGCAGTGGTACTACTGATCTCATATATATATATATGTATATATCAGAGCCCTCAGGAACCTAAGATTTTAACTGAAAATCACAAAATTGCTTCTTTCTTGTTTGGTTTTAATGTTTCAGGTTTTATAAGTTTTATTTCTTCTTTACTATAATCAGAGTTGGTTATTTTGTAATGCAAACTGAAGTCATGCTCTGGTCTAGAAGGTGGTGCTATAAAACTGTTAATTATGTTGAAGCAAGTTCTTGCTGAACCCTAGTGAGGTTAGCAGTATATGTTAGCAGAATATAACATATTCCAGCATACATTCCAAGGTACTAGTGCCCCAGACACAAACATCAGACGTCACTAGAATTAAATTATGTTTGTTCTATAATGCGTATTTATGCTCCTTTCCTCTAACCTGCTTAGAGCTGTAATTGGAATCTCTTGGGGCATTTAAAATAAGATGTGAGATCAAAGCACATGGAAATGCAATTGAAAACAAGCTGGTATTTGAAAGTGATCAGGGAGACAAATATGTTCCTAATTTTAATTTAAATTATTGCTTAAATTAATGTTTTCATTACCTCGATTTTTCATATTATTATTCATATTTCTTGAAATAAGAGATACATTGAATCACTGAGAGACATCTAAAACAATTGAAAAGATCAAGCACATATTCCAAGAAAATAAGCTATTTGATGTTTTCCTCACTCCTATTTTAATAGGCTTTTTTATTCTGTTTATTAAACATTTGGATATTAGAAGACAGCAACAATCCAGAGAGAGAGAGGAGCTGTAATGTAACACTGTTCTGTCCAATTTTCCTTCTCAGAGACGTGAGGTGGCCAAAACTGTGTTCTGTCTGGTACTTGTTTTTGCCTTGTGTTGGCTCCCACTTCACTTAAGCAGAATCTTGAAACTCACTATTTATGATCAGAAGGACCCCAACAGATGTGAACTTTTAAGGTAAGAATGCAAAAATTAAATGTCTGTATATTGTGGGCATTCTCCATAAGCGTATTTGGATTTCCTATTGAACTGGCTTACTCTGTATGTCTAGAGTTGTCCCTGCTTCTTCATCCAGGACCCTCTGGTTTCACTCCAATAGCAGAGAAAGAAAATTGTGTGGATTTCCCTTTTTTTTCCCCATCTTCCTCCCGATCCTTTTTGAGACTATTCTTTTGTCATGTGGTGCTATGAGAATAGAAAGGGTTCCTTTCTTCCCTTTCAACAGAGCAGCTAGAATTCAGTATGTGCAAAAAGATCTTGTGAACATCTTCTTCCAAAAGTTAAGATGGTTGGATCTCCTGAAATTACTTTCACAAGAATCTTCTGATTCAGACTTTGTTGCAAATAACACTTACCTGCATGAGTTAATCCTGTTGATTTAAGCCCCATTACTATTACATTTAATAGCTAGTCTTGATTGGGTGAAACCGAGTCCAATTTCCACATCTGTAAACCTCTACTAAGCCATTACAGAGCAAATGAGAAGTCTCACTTTAATTTCCACACAGCTTTTTTCTTGTGATGGACTACATTGGTATTAACATGGCTTCACTGAACTCCTGCATCAATCCAATAGCTCTGTATTTGGTGAGCAAAAGATTCCAAAACTGCTTTAAGGTAAGTGGCTGCTGGGAACTGCTTCTCTGGTTAAAAGATGATGTCAGTAGTTCCTTAAATTTGTTCCTTAACATGCACAAAGTGTTTTAAATGGTCATTACATTTTACTTTAAATTTTAATTGGGTTATGGTAAATGTTTTCTCCCTCTCCTGCTGAAGCTCCGTCTGAGGGAGCTAAGGTTTGATGGGAACCAAAAGAGAAAGCAAAAGAGCAGAGTGTACAATAAACCCCCTGGGGACCATGCTGATCAGTGCTACATCACTTCTTGACTGAAGCTGGCACCCAGCTACTTCCAGAGCACTGACAAAGCAGACTAGGGCTGTGCTGCAGAGATTCACGTAGCCATATCCGCTGCATCCTGACAGGGAGGGTGCTAACCCTGGCCTCCCTCATCCTGACTGAGCACTTCAGTCAGTCATGTAAGGCAGAGGGTGCAGATCTCTACTTGTCCCTTTCCAGCACCAACATTTTGTGAGACAGACCTGTTCGTGGTTCTGGCTTGGTCTGAGTGAATAGAGCTGGGCACTAATTATCCACACAGGATTTCAGGCTCTGGAATGCATATGGTTTGCAGCCCATCAGTCCTTCAGCCTTCATGTCTGCTTGGAAAATATGAAGATTTGGGCTTTTTTTTTGTGAACCCTTACTGACGCTGTATCAGAGTCCTTACATTGCCTATGGCAAATAATTAGATTTTTCTTTTCTTGCCAAACATTTAACCACTGGCCACAACTACAGTTATTGCCTGGCTGTTTAAATTCCTTACTAGCAAGACGAAAACATCTTTCAGTCAGAAGCCAGGCAGCTCTACCTCTAGTATTGTTAATGTATTTGCCACATAATTGTGCCAGCACAGGTTGCAGATGTCTTAGTATTGATCTTGTCCTCCCTGTCTATGCTTCTGGCTCCCTGAAAGAGTCACTGGAGCTGAGAGAACATAAGAGATCTCCAGCATCCTGAGAATGGAAGTAAGTGGGTGTGAGGAAGATATTTCCAGCGCCCAAAGGCCAGACAGGACCATGAGAAAAAGGTCTGCAATACATTTAGTAAATGTGTGAATTGTATGTCAGTTTTCACCCTTCTAACTTCTCTTTTTTCCACCTCAGAACAATGAGCTAAATAGCAGCATTGTGCTTAGAAAGCACATTTTTCTTCCCCAAGAAAGATTATAGGAGAAAAGACAACAAGGAGTCATAATTTCATTTTCAGAAGTATTTAGAATTGCAGGCCAGATCTGAAGGGGTGTGTGTGTGGCTGTTACTGTGTATAACTACTCAGTATAACTCTTCCTGTACTCCAGCAGTGAATTTGCTAATGGTGCCATTTGAGCAGCTCAGAGTTCAACCCCGTTTCTGTGCTTTATGCTCCAGTCCCAGAACAGCAGCTTGCACATTTGCCATTTCCTACTCTACCCCTGAGAAAGGGCAGCTTTTCAGTGCATTTTGCCACATGTGCAAAAACAGAATGATGTAAAATGTTTATTTCTTTTATTTTAACAGTCATGCTTGTGTTGCTGGTGCCAATCCAAAGATCTGTTGTCCCTGGAGGAAAGGCAGTCCTGTTTAAAGTTCAAAGCTAATGATCACGGATATGATAATTTCCGCTCCAGTAACAAGTACAGCTCTTCATAAAACAAGCATAAAAGGTATATTCTCTTACATTAATGCTGGTGCCTTTTTAAGTAAAAGTGGCAATTACTTTTAACAAGATGGTAACATCCAGAAAAATCTAGTTTTGTATTTGCACAAAAAAAAGAACGTTAAAAAACAATTGCCCTAAAACTGTGTCACGTTGAAAATCATGGACATTTATGAAATCATCATTTATGGAACATGAAGAAAAGCATAGAAAGAACAAGTCATTGTTAGCACTTGAATACTTCTGAATCAGCACTTCCAAATGATCCCCACTTCCTGTACATTAAGCAATCATTTGTATTCTCTGTAACAGTTGTAGGAACTGAAGTCACAGTAATTATTAAGCAGCATAATATCAAGTTAATTGGATCAAAGCCATTATTATATATAACTCAATGTATTATATTTTATAAAGCAAATTAACCACCATCGCTATTGTGAGTTTTTTTTTAAATAAAACATGAAATACTGTGTAATAGAAGTCTAAATGTTAAAAAGTAGAATTTTTATCAGGTATAAGTTAGCTACTGACAATATTAAAGGATGCAGTAAATCCAAAAGTGCATTTTACTTTGATGATTGTTTTTACCTATTATTGTAAGAAGAAACCTCCCAAGGGCTCTATAAATTCCTTTCTGTAGCCACTGTGCGTCTTCAGTGCATTTGCCAGCACTTTGAGTATGAGTATTTGAGTTTACTGATAGCAAAGGAGAGAAAAACACACCAAAAGCAAAAAATTAATACTAGTAGAAACATACAAACTACAGCTATTATTTTGGCTATTTTTAGTTGAAAACAAATGGATTGTATCCTGTGTAAAAAGTGGGCATTCCAGAGCCTGATGGTTCTTTACTGGAGATACTTTTGTGACAATTTACAACAGTTTTTGCAATCCAAATACTACCTTGGGGCAAATTATTTTAGAAATACTGTGTGGAAAAAAATGTAACCAAGGTAAAAAGAGAGAATTTAAGCTTCTATCTTGATTTAGATTTAAATCATCATAAAGAAATAATTCATGAACTGTACTTCTAGAGAACAGTACTATGTAGCATACTCACCTTCATACTGTTTTAAAATATATTCTACTTCTGTAGTTCCATATTTATGGGTGTAAGAAGATGTGTGATTAGTTTCTGCTTCTGTAAATAGTTTAGTGAAATGTAATTAATTGTAAACTATTAAGATATGGGCAGGACCCTGCAAGAACAGAAAAAGATAAAGATGCCTGTAGTAAACACGATGTGCATTGCCGGGCTCAATGCATGTTTTGTATATACATGACAGGTCCTTCTTTGACTTTTCATTTCCTATTAATTTGTTACAGATGTCCCCAAAGACTTATTAACATATTTCATGCTCTAAGGCATGAGTTTTTCAAGAAAAATTGTCATATAACATGCTTTTATAAAAGACACATTTTCAATAGGCTTGGTATTTTATTATAATAAAATTATTTATCAAAACTCAGGAATTTTTTTCTTTTAAATTTCCAGATCTCATATGTAAGGATTTTTGCCTTTTTTTCCAGTCTTGATTAACTTCAGATTTTTTACTAAAGTGCCTTAAATGTGCTCAGGATGAAAACAGCTTCTATTAAAATGTACAGCTGATGTTGCCTTAGGTGGATTTCTGACTTTAGGTAGCTACAGCTACCTTGCAGACAACTAAAAACGGGGCGATGAGCCCCATTCCTGATGTTGCCCCCATCAAAAGCTGGAAGTGAATGCTTGTATAATCAAGCTGAGGAAGACCCCTGCACATGCATTTGAGCATGGGCACATGAGTGTGTGTGAGTGTGTGGTGTGTGCCATAAGGTTGCTGTTACCATCTTGCTGCAGCACATCCACTCAGCTGCTATAATGCTGAACTTTAATAAATAAAAATTTATTTTAGGTTTTCTTCTTTACATTTTTACCTTAATTTTCATGGTAACTTTCTCACGGTAAGCCATGAACATCACTTCACATCACCCCCTACCTGCATCTATTTCTGTGAAATGTGTTTCATCTGTTAAGGATGAATAATAAGTGAAATCATAGATTTGATACTGATCAGTGTTATTTTCATCAAGTTCTATCGCTGCAATATTGTACATGTATGTTATTGTTATTTTTATTTAAAATATAGCTGTTGTATTTGCAACTGTGTAACATACTTTTCATTTTTTCCTAGACTAATTCTTTGTTAAGTCTTGCTAAGTCAGATATTTAGGTTTTGCAAATAAAGACCATATATACTGCCTCCTTCTTGGGTTCATATAAAAGTACACTCTGTTATTTTTTCAGTATCATCGAAAGCACTATTTTTATTGAATATTTCATTTCCTGTAATAAAGCATTTCAGAACTTCTGTTCTTACACAGTTCTAAGGTCAAATCTCTTAATACTCCACACAGGTGTTTTCTGAAATCCTCAGAACAGGTTTGTTCCTCCATTCACTGAAATCAGTAAACATTTAACCATTCAACTCAGTTCAAGCAGAATTAGGGCCCAACACAGCTCTTTAAAAACTCATCTGATATTTGCTACTTTGAACAAAAAAAGAGAAAAAGCTAAATACTTTTTTTTTTTAAGGAGTTGATTAGAAAACATAGGAAAAGAGGGTGAAATCAGCTTGTGGGGTAAGACATCCAGTCCAATGCTCTCTAATCCTCAGACAGAGTCACAGGCAGCAGAACAACTGCACAGGGACACAGGCGTCTTTATAGGAGTTTGACGTGCTTGCCCAGAGTGCTGTGACAGAGTAAGAGTCATCTGTCCCAGTGGTCTGAAGAGTTCACACAGCATGGCTCAATGTAAAAAAAAAAACAAAAAAAAACCAGCCTGTAAGAGCTACATCACAACTCTGGGTTTTGGCCTTCAGATAGCAGTTAAGTTCTCCAGCTGCTCTGAATTCTGCCAAGACTGAACTGAAACACTGCTACTAAACCTCAGAGAATCAAATGAAAAAGTTGATGGTTGTAGAGCATCTGCTGTGAGCTGTGATGTTTCAGTGTCCCAAACAGGTCTTAAGACACAGCTGGCTTAGCAAGAGAATATTGTATGTACTGAAATAATGTTTAAAGGATTTTTAAAAATTGTTCTGTATAGCTATGTAAAATAATTCTATATTTCATTTTCTGTGATCACTTAAAATAGCAACTTCTGTGGATCAAGCAGTGTAAACATTCTAAATTACCAATAAAATATTTGTAATTTTGATTCATTACAAAAAGATGTCTGACCTTTTCTCTCCTAGGGGGTCCTATTTAATTGTTAAACAGTGACAGTGATAGAAAAAGAAGTAAGCAATCCTAATATAAATATCAAAGCTTTTGGGTGGGATGGTTTTATATAGCTGTTTGAAAATTGGAGTTCAGACTTGCATATGCATTGCAAAATTGTCTGATGTTTATTGGAACAGTCATGCCTATCTTTGCTCTGCTTGTTTTTGCTCAGAATGTCAGTCGCAATCTGTTCTCTACACACCCTTATATAGTCACAAATTCTCTTGTGTTTGGGACATCACAAATAAAAGGCAAGAAGCTTTTAGTTCATTAGTTTAAAAGTTTATGTATTCAGTGCTGGAATATGCCACATAAAAACCATCATCCTTTTGTATGCTGACAGTGTAATTTTGTGTATTTTTTAATTTACCTTTCTTGAAGCAGTGGGAAACTATCAGATTAAATATGCTGTAACTGGTCAAATACATGGCTCTATTTGCTTGTGGTATCTGTACATCCCAAAACATGTTTGATGCTACTGCTGTTTTGTTCCAAATAGTTAAATTTCCTTCTGTTTACTTGGTGACCCATTGCATCCACGTAGACTTGACTTTTTCGTGGTCCCAGGACCTTTAGCACATACTTTCAAATCTCCTGTGCCTGGAGCAGAAGCACTTGTGGAGATGAGATCCCTTGTAAGTAAATGTTCTACTTAGTATCTCTCATAGCATCTTCACTTCCTTTCCCTCTATCTTGTGCTATGCTCCAAGGTCTTCACCAGCCACTCATTATGAGGAAGCACTTTTTATTTTTATTTTACACTTTCTTTAAGATCCTACAGCCTTCTACAGATAGGCCATAACTACAGCATGTTGTCCATTTTCTAAATGTGCTAGAACTTTCCCAGCATTGCGCATGTACGTGTATCTTACATTCTTCAAACACTGACTTGCTCTGAGCACTCCTGAGCAAGGCAGATTTGGTACTCTGGTGTTGGTGGAGCAGGGTGGTCCGACTGCTAACCTGTGGCTGGGTCTGGTCCACAGAGTGGTTCACATTTTATTGCACTGCCCTGCAGCCTGCTGCTCTGACCACCACATTGTTGTACTCTGCTCAAGAAGGCAGCAGAGTTCTCCATGTACATGCTGTGCTCTTGGGTTCAAGTCTCTAAGCCAAGTTGCTGAACAATTCAGAAGATCAAGGCAGACAGAAGGACTTAAAAGTGCTGTCATTAAATAAAACCATGACATCTCTTTGGTCTTGTCAGTCTTCTACATACCATCATTTATCTATGCAGGCAGTGAAAAGGCACCACGTGCCCCTCCCCTTACTATCAGTAGGAAAAATCTACTGTCATGAAAAGTAAAACCTTCATAAATTACTAATTACCTTAGTGACCAGTATCCTAAATCTTCCTGAAATTGCTGTGACAATCCAAGGATGTTCTGATTGTAGAAGGTAGTATCTGGAAGGAATTTTAAAGTACAATGTGGCAAGTAGCCTGACACATCAATATCTATATGATACCTATCAGTAGATATCTTCAGAGTTGCTGTAAAACTTTGTATCTTGTGTAGCCACCCTAGAGAAGTGCTTTGGAAAAAAGTGGGAGTCAAATCCCAAAACCCAGTAAAATCTGAAAGGACACACTGATAAGCAATTAGGGTAACTAGACCTTCTTCAGGAGCCACGTCCTGCAGAAGTTGCTTTTGCTTGTTTTGTTCTTGGGTGAGCGGGATGAGGGGAAGCATTTGTTGCCCTTTTACCTCTTCATGATCTTCATTTCCCAGAGTTTGTGTAAGTCAATTATTCAGGATTACCCTGAAGAAACAGATCAATGGTGAAACCAAGGGAGTCAGACAATGGCTCTCATTTGAAGCTATCAGGAAAAAGAATAATGACAAATCCCCAGGAAACTCACATCTTCCCCAGATAAATGGGTTAAACACATGCAGCCTTTGCAGGAGCAGGAGAGAAACATGCCAAGTTAACAAAACCAAAACTGGTGGACTTCATAAGTTTTAGTTGGAGTTGCAAGTGAAATGGCAGATTTCAAGCAAACTGGAATTAATTTTTTTTTAATTAAACTGGAACAAACATCATAATTGCTAACAGGTATTCACAGGACCAGAGTGGGTCTTGCCAAAGACATGGGGAGCTTCTTCCTGGAATGCACCTACAGCAGGTAGCACATCCTACAAATTTGGCCCCACTGGTCTCAAGGAATTAGCATAGATACAGCATGAAAGGTGTGAAAAACAGATTGTGAAATGACCCATGGCATTAATGCTCTTTATTGAGCACCTCAGCATAGGTTACAAAGACACTTCCTGTCAAACTATCTACTAAAATTCTCTTGTTAAATTTGTTTGCCCAAATTTCATGTTAAAGAGCAAATAGACAAAGAATATGGCAAGCTTCTTGATATATTCTTGATACTAACGCATTATCTAGTATCTGGAAGCATTTGATCTTTATAAGAGTGTTCATACAGAAGTTGAGATGTATCACAAATATCTGCAGAATAAAAACAATATGTCACAATATTGTAATATAAGGTGAGGCCATTTAATATTTGTTTACATATCCACTCAGTTTATGCAAGAATTCAACAATTTATTTTTAGTTGACTGAAAAAGAATAAATTGATACTGTAATAATGTGCAAGTCAAATGCCTTTAAATTACTCTGTAAACATATCCATGCATATATGCATTTTTACTTCTGTGTGTGTAGATATCTACACAAATATACATAAATTATGTAAGTCAGGGTAATGGTCACAATATAAAGCATACTGAAAAAACTAGAGCTGGGGCTAAAAATACAAGAAATATATAGCATGTGTGATTTGCTGAGATTTCTACTGTGCTTTTGCCTAAAAATCTTACAGCTTTCAGCTAGAAGTAACCAAATTTTCCAGCTCATCAAGGTTTGACTATCCTTACTCTAATCTTCCCAATGAGTTGTAAAACCTGCATCAAGGCACTCCTACAAAAGAGCAGGAATGCCAGCCATGGTGGCATGGCCAAATTCCAAATTGAATAATTATAGTCTGTTCCCTCTCTTCCTCTCTCTTCCTGCCAATTGCAGCATGGGTTAGCAGAGCATCCTGCCCCACTCTTCAGTTTCATACTCTGCATAGACATCTGCCCTGTCATGTGCTGGACATGACCACATTTTCATGCTAGAAAGTGGGAGCCTCCCAGATCTGTTGACAATTTGTAAAGTATGAATGAAAAGCAAAATTTAAATGTAAAATCAGTATCTCAGGGTTTCTTTAAGCATACGTCAGTCAACTCAAGGTTAAGTGAATCTAAATCACCCCTTTTTTACTGACTTTGTTAATTTTTATAAACATGTCCTAAAAGGCTTCTAAAACTTTTTGTATCATTTCTTTCTATAGTTAGAGAGATTTATTATGATCTGCAATTTTTTAAATAGTGCTCAAATATTTGAAAAGGCATTAAGAATGTCTACAAGGGTGAGTGTAGAAAGCCATGAGCTGCAGAGATCAGTGTTCTCCCAGCTCAGGCTGAAGTAGTTGCACTGCTTCCAGAGCAAACCAGACTAATTTCTATTCAACCCAGAAATTTCATAGACTGGTTTGGGTCAGGAAGAAACAGCACTAGGCAGGAACAGCATCTACTAGACCAGGTTGCTCACCACCCTCACCACAAAGGAATTTCTTCCTAATATTCAGTCTAAACCTGTAGTTTCAGTTTAAAGCTGAATTTTCTGCTTCCATCGTCATGTAATATGTCGATGTAAATAGTCCCTCTCCAGGGCCTCTCCAATATATTCGATTGCATTTGTTTGAAACAATCAACAAAGAACTGGCAATATTTGCTTTAAGATATCTAATTTCTTAAATGCACTTTTGGAGGATTTGACAGATAAGAAGTTGAGAGAAATGGGACTCCATACCCTGGGGAAAAGAGGGCTTGGGAGGATATAATTAATGTGTATAAGTGCGTGCTGGTATTCAGTGGATACTTTGGAAAACTTCTCTTAAAACACATCAAAACTGACTTAATTGTGAGATAGCCAGACAGCTGAAATCAATGGACATTTGGCAGACAAATGTGTTGAACGTTCTTAGATAATAGTTTCATTTAGTTCAGTTTAGTTTAGTTTAATTTAGTTTAGTTTAGTTTAGTTTAGTTTAGTTCAGTGTGGGCAAATGCATATCAGGTATTGCTAATAATACAAGGCAAGATATTTACTTTTTATTTTAAATATTCAAAGTCTATGTGTCTTCTTTCTGTGGACTGTCTGGGGTTTGTCTACTTTTTTATATCCTTCAACAGGAATTAAGTTATGATGGTGTCTCTCACTGCATTATTATTTCACTGTATAGGAAATATAAAGCCCTGATCTCTCAAGAATTTCTTTTTCTGAATAGTTTTTTTCCTATTAATTGATTAAATAAGATGAACCTCCTGCATCTTTGAGAGGGTGAGAAGCAAAGGCATATCTTATTTGTAATGTGCCACCAGTGATAGTTTTACACTCTCCTCCATTTTGTCTCATAAACAATTGTACGCATTTCAAGTGACGTTGAAGTAGAAATTCTGTTGTTCAGAAACCTTTGATTTTGTTGTAGTTCTTGAAAAGCAGGAAGGAAGTTGTGAAACACACATCACATATATACAGATGTCATGTACAGTTAATGAAGATAAGCAGATGCATTTCTTAATAGCAATTAAACAGGAGGAGGGAACACACTGTCTACTTTGATTAGGAATTTTCTTTTCAAGGCTCCCTATCAACAAGGCTTGTCAGTTCCTTTACCTCATTTACATTAATACACTTTTACATTACTCCTGAAAATATATACCACATTAAAAAAAAAACCACCAGACGTCTATGTAAGACCGGATCATAGATTTGCAGCTGCAACTGCAGTGTAAGTACCTAAGCTTGTGACATTTTGCTGTGATACAGACATTGACAAACTACTGCACAACATTTGAAAGCAATTAAAATCAAAGTTACCTCACACTGGAACTTTACAAAATATTTATCATACGTATGATTCTCCTGTTAGTATGTCCCAGAATGAGATTTTTCTCTCCTTACAATAATAAAAACTTTAAATTATTTTTATACATTGGTCTGATCTTTGCTTCTTGTAGCAGCATATACTACTCACATTTACAAAGTTTCACAGCCATGGCTGCAGCCACCTTAGCAGTCTGTGATTCATCAAGACCATTTTGAATTCTAGTAGCATCTTCCAGACTGCTTCCAGAGTCTATTTCATACTCAATTTCTTAAGTGCACACTGTGTGTAAACAGCCCAAAATATCAAAAGTGCTGAACAGAACCACACACAGAAATAAATATCTCAAAGTCTTCCTTGAAATGATCTATCAGCTTGACAGAGATAGCTCCTGCTTAAGAGTGGTTTTAGAACATCATCAGTTCAGAACAACCTTAGAGTGATTACTTTTCAGACAAATCTTGTTTGGGGTATTCAAGAGGACATTATGTGAGACAAGGTCAAGGAAAAGTTGAAGTCCAACCTCTAAGCTAGTCCTTATTTCTGTCTCACATAAATCAAATGTATCATTGCTCAAGCCACCATTGAATATACAGATCTCTTGAGCAGACCTTTCTTTCAGTTCCTGTTCATGCTCTATCCAAGTGATTCTCTGGTGCCTTCTGCTGAAAAATACCTTCCCACTCTGAGTTTGGACAGTAAGATTGTGAGACACAATAAAAAAGGACTGAAAACAGTCCTACGGCAAACCCTGGATATCCCAGCAAGACACCCCCTTTAAAGAGCTGTTTTCTGGGGTATCCCTTTCTCTGAAGCAGAAGATAAGCAAAATTCGTGTCCCTGTCATGGCTACTACTCTGAGCACAGTCAGCTGGAGGTTCTGGGTCTGAAGAAATGTCTTCTTATGTGTGAGAGACAGGATTCTCACTGCTGAACTGAATAGTATCCAAAGGAGGGGAGGGGAGGGGAAGGGAAGGGAAGGGAAGGGAAGGGAAGGGAAGGGAAGGGAAGGGAAGGGAAGGGAAGGGAAGGGAAGGGAAGGGAAGGGAAGGGAAGGGAAGGGAAGGGAAGGGAAGGGAAGGGAAGGGAAGGGAAGGGAAGGGAAGGGAAGGGAAGGGAAGGGAAGGGAAGGGAAGGGAAGGGAAGGGAAGGGAAGGGAAGGGAAGGGAAGGGAAGGGAAGGGAAGGGAAGGGAAGGGAAGGGAAGGGAAGGGAAGGGAAGGGAACTCAAAAATCCATTTTCAGGGCTGCCACACGAGCAGCACACTCAGTTCATGAAACTATAACAGAAATACCTTCTTGAACAAAAAGGACAGGGGTGGGGGGAGCACTTCCTGGTGCAGCTAGGTGCTCTGTAGATTATATTTTATACCTCATAGTCCTCAGGTTTCAAAAAGCACAGTCACGGGACATCACCACTAGTATAGCACAAAACCCACTTGGGTGACACAGGATTTCTCAGCAGCCTTATATTGTCACTTGTCTGTCAGATATGCATTGGGCATGACATGGTCTCCGGAAGTCCACACATTAATATCCCTGCCAGACACTAGAGGACACTTCAAATGGAGATTGATTTTGTTTCTTGCAAAACTAATCTGCTTTGAAACCACTGAAATTGCCCTAAGGATCAAACGGAATCCCAGCATGTGAAGAACATTTTGGGGCTTATTTACAAACTGCTGTAGACAAGAGACAAAAGCATTTACTTTAGGAAGCATAGTTCAGGAGGCATCTTAAATTTAAATACAGTTTACTTCCTTAGTCTACCATGACTTAACCTACATATGTGTACACTACTTTTACACTCATCCTCAGACTTCTCACATATTTTTTTGTGTAATTCCTATTTATTTTTCAGTTTATTAAAATGTTTCTGTGTTTGCATTTAGTGAGAAGGCTATAATTTAAATTTTGAGTTTTCATTATATATTTGTGAATTGGCATTGTTTAGGGAAACCTTTTTAGAAAGATGTTGTAATGTTCCAAGTGACTATAACATGTAGGAAACCCTTGTTAAAGGCAGAGTATATCATATACACCCCTAGCCCACACAGGTATCATGGAATCAGAGAACATCTCTGGAAAATTCCAGGGATGAGACCCAGTAATACAAATAATTACTTGCATGTTGCAAATATTTATCTGGAGTAAATAAAGAGTAAGAGAGGTTCTGGTGCAATGACTCACCTACTGACTGATATGATAAACAGTTACAAACAACTGTAAAAATGTCTCCATTAGATTTTTGTCATTTCACAGTTTTTTACAGAAGAGTTATTCATTTCCTCATCATCTATTTCCTCTTCTCAGTATGAATAATGTCACAATAAATCCCTCTGTTCAAAGTTTCTCATTAAATGATACAAGTAGGAACGTCAGAGCCAAAAAAACAGCTAAGAAAACCAGGAATAATGTGTCTTAATGTGGCTGATATGCAGAGGGAACAGACACTCTGTAATGTCTCAGCTATATCTGCATACATAAAAGAGTTTAAAATACCACAATACAAGTTACAGTAATGACTCTACCTTCATTAAAGAGTGAAGCACTCTATTGTCACCATTTTTTTAGTACATGGAAACAAACTTGCTTAGGGTCTATATTGAACTGTACATACATCAAACAGCTGCACAACCCTGGACTGTACAGAGCCAGCTCCACAAAGAGAAGCAGCAGAGTCACATTACCACGGATGATTGACTGGTCCTTGTGCGTGACACAGTTAATTAGCCAGAACTCATTACCAGAATAATACTGCTGTACTGTTTATCAGATCTGAGGTAGCATCATCCCCATGTCATGACATACAGATAACCAGCTCTCTCAGGGCACATATCCATACAGTCTTAGATAAAGAGCAGCACAGCTCAAATACCCAGTCTGATCCCATCAATGACAGAATCCACAGTCTCACACGGTTCTTTCTGCTTCAGGATAAGTGAACTTGCCTTTTGAGACACACCCAATCGAGATTTAAAAACTGCCAGTGCTACCAGACTTCTTCATTGAGTGAATATAGCCATTAATTTAATGGATTACTAAGAAAAATAGTGTCTTATTTTTTGTTTGGGTTTTAACTTCACCTTTTTGACAGAGGAGCTTGTCAGACCTCTGACTGCTGGACTGAACAGCTCTTCGCTATTTGTCCTGTTTTGTGTACCGTGACCAGTTATCCTTAAGTCATCACGCTGATAAACTGAGTAGATTGCACTGCTGGAGACTTTCCAGGTCCTTAATATTCCCATGGCTTTGTGTTGACCCTTCT
Organism: Cyanistes caeruleus; assembly: GCF_971803275.1. Taxonomy (NCBI): domain Eukaryota; kingdom Metazoa; phylum Chordata; class Aves; order Passeriformes; family Paridae; genus Cyanistes; species Cyanistes caeruleus. Next base: position 48,417,027 of record NC_141703.1, read on the forward strand.
CCAAATTATTCACATCCATCATGAATTCTGAGCACTAGAACTGGACACTCTATTCCAGTAGCAATTGCTTCTCTGCCAAGTGTGGCAACCCTGTAACCTTCCACTTCTGCCTGGTGGATATACCTAAGGATACTATTTCCTAATTTTTTCCCATGTGGTCTAAGTAACATGTCCCCTTCGGAACCTCTATTTCACAGGAAAGTCCTCTCTCTAGTTTTTATGGCTTACATGTGATGTCCTTTTGCCCAGTTATTGGTAGAAATACTCAACTACATAGAGCAAATATTGTCCCCCGGCACATCTTGGAAAGCACAGTTAACCAAACAAGACACAGACATACTCATATTTACAATTATGTTTGGAAATAAACAGGTTTGCATCAGTTGAATGTGTGCTGCATTGACTTGTTGTGTATTAGTGAAAATCTCACACAGTTCCAAAGTCAAACCTCTACCAGAATTTTCTCAGTTGTCCAACAAAACTCAGATCTTCATTCAAAATATTCATTAACTTTGCCAAGACATATTTCTCTCAATTTTATTGAGAGAAATTTTATTTCATTGACTGAAATGAATTATTTGAACATATTTTAATATTTTTAATCTGTGTATGTATACTGCTCCATTATTTGTCCTAATACTGTGCTCTGGCTGCCAGACCTGCATTATTCAGGTCTGGGCTTTTATCCATTTTCTGTTTTAAAATAATGGCACAGTGTTACCTTCTCTGCAATCTTCTGGAAATTCCAAAGCTTCTTGAAAAGCAACCAGAGGTTCTTTACACTAATCTCAACATTAATCTTGACAAGGATTTGGTTGCAAGATTATTGGAACTGCCAACTTAAAATCATGTGATGTCTTGCACCTGCTAGCTATGCTTAGTATCACTGGAGGATATTAGATCAGCATCATCCAACAGGAAGATACAATTTATTTTTCTCTTCAGTCCATAATAAAGAACTGAAGCGCTTATGGAATGCTTCTATCTTCTCTATGTCAGTCAATGCAATTCTACTAGGGTCATCCTGCATTTGTTATTGTTGGTATTGGTCTTGTTTAGATCTACTCAGAAAATACTTTATCTTTAACCCAGATGGTTACTCTTCCATTCCATAATCTGTTTTCATTGGTTTTCTTTGCTTGCTGGCTTTTATGCTTTTCACTGACACCACTCATAAATATATCTCCGATATCACTCATAAATATGTCTTCTTTTTTATTATTTGTTTGCTTTGATTTCTCATACATCAAAACTTCTTGTTTTCTTAGATACAACACTGTTTTCTTTGGGATACTGTAGCTTTTTCAACCTCTAATAACATATTTTGAAGCAAGTCTTAGTTATTCATGTTTCTTTTCATATTTTTTCTTCTAAGTGATATGTATATCATATTGAGTGGTAAGAATCAGTACTATGCATGCAACTAAGAGATGCAGACTGAATAGCAAAAGCTGCCACTCCCGGATGAATCAGACATCCTGCCACTCCAGCTATCTCCCAATGGACCAGCACAGGTTTAACAAGAAGAGACAACCTCAGAAGGATCTAGTTACCACTGCCTTGTACAGAAAGCAGTGAAAGCCTCCCCATCACCAGACAGCAGTACCACCCTCATGTCAACCAAAAAAGACATACAGAAAAGCTTTGCTGGCACTGAAGAATTAAACTCATGTAGCATTCAACAACTACATCTTCATAACTTCATAATGCATACACAAGACCAGTGTCAGATATCAAAATAATAAAATTCTATTAAAAATTAGTAGTCTCTTTAATAATGTGTACTGTTTGTGCATCCTTCAAATGTGTTTTATTTTTTTTTATATTTATTGCCTACTTTGAGGCAATGAGAGCAAGCAACAAAATAAAAAGAAAAATGCCTCATACAGTATTTGGTTTGTTTTTTCTCTAGTTGTGGTAACCAGAAGCTTTTGGACATAAAATGAAGGCTACAACTTACCCTGTTGTCTGATCCCAGGAAAGGGCAGAGTATCATTCCATTCTTTTTCTTGGCTCCACACATCTAGGCTGCCAGCACGAACACTTCCTGTAACACTGCTGCAAAAATGAATTCAACGGTTACAAATCCCAGTTGTTCTTTTGATGTGTGGCTCTGGTGTTCTTCCCGTTAGCCTTCCATGCCAACTTGCTTTCTCAGCACCAGCTTTATGACAGAGCAGCATGGTGACAGAGGCCAGGTGGAAATAATCTCCCTTAAGCTAAAACCACAGCTTTTGTTAAAACTGAAATGTTTTATTCTAGAAAAAGGATGTGCCTATACAGAACGTCTGAGATCCTTGGAACAGAATACCTCCAGTGAAAACTGTTACCATCTACTATATTGATTTGGCAATCAGCTGGTAAGAAAATGAAGAGTAAACTGAAACATAAACACTTACTCATCACTAAATAATAAATTCAGCAAACCAAAACCCTTCATGTTTTCTCATAGATTAAATCTGTCAATTAAATTCATGTATTTAATAATAAAGAGCAATATGTTTCAGAAAAGTTATGTAATACATTGTCTTTTGCCTTTTTATAAATCTCTTTCTACATGCCAGTGCCTACAGAGATCCCTTCCACTTTTTTCAGCATTCCCACTGCTTTCCCTTTGACAACACATCCAGACATTCTATTATGGCAAGGCAGTCAGATTTGGCTAGGCATGATTTACCCTTGTTAAATCACATTATTTTCCTCCATGTACCTGGAAATGGTCTCCTGAAGGATTTGCTCTGTAACTTCTCCACAGGCTGAAATGAAATTTACTAGGCTGTAGTCTCCCAGATTATCTTCCTTGCACTTCCTGAAGGTGTACATGACCTCTGTCTTTCTTACATCTTTAAGAACCTCCTGCACTCTCTACTGCTTCTTAAAGTCCATGCTGAAGAGTATCCCAATACCAGAAACCAGCTCCCTCAGCAATCTTTGAGGCATTCTGTCCAGCCCCATGGACAGAATGCACACATCCAATTTGTTTAAGTGGTCTCTAATTCCAACATACCCTACTACAGGTAACAGTTCTCTCACCCCAGATTCTGCCACAGAGATTTAGGAAGCTGCAAAACAGACCTTGCCAGTAAGAGCCAAGTCAATCTGTCATTCTCTCTTTATCCTTCATCAAGTCATCCATCCTATTCAGTGGTAGATTTGTGCTTTTGCTGGTTTTCCTTCTGCTCCCAATGCACTTATAGAAGTCCTCCTCATTGCCCTTCCTATTGCTCACCAGTTTAAACTCCAGCCTGACATCATGACTTCACCCCTTCAAGCTCAAGCTACAATTCCCATAATTCCTAGCTGATCCCAACTTCCATTTTCTGTGTATTTCCATTTTGTGTTTGAGCTCAGCCAGGAGTTCAAGTTCCCTGTTCAGCTGAGTTGGCCGCCTGCCACACCTGCTGTTTCCTGCACATCCGGATGGTCCTCTTGTGCTTTGAGGAGTTGTCCCTGGAGATCATTGCCCTGCCCTGCTCCTTTGAGTGAGGTCTTGCTACGGAAGTCACTGCCAAAGAGTTCAGCATTTCTACAGTTCTGCTTGAAGAACAGTTTATATTAGGGTTTCCTAATCCACTTCAGACAAAGCAGACCAGGTAAACTGCTTAAACTAAAGAAATGAATCCAATCAATTTTTCCTGAAATGAGTTAAGTATTCACAAATTGCTTTAGGGCTGGATATAGGACAGTAAATAGCATAGAGGCAGTAACAAACAGCTGGAGGGAAACAGAAAACTGGAACTTGGTGAATCTGTGTTTTCAGCCCAGGCTCAGATGGGCCATTCTTAGAGGAAAATTAGGAAAGGTTGATCTGGCACCAGTCAAAGTGAATGTTTTTCAGGTTAGGTGGAAGAACTCCCACCTCAGCACACAACTTTATTTATACATATACATATACATATACATATACATATACATATACATATACATATACATATACATATACATATACATATACATATACATATACATATACATATACATATACATATACATATACATATACATATACATATACATATACATATACATATACATATACATATACATATACATATACATATACATATACATATACATATACATATGCAGTTGTTGAACAAATAATTTAAAATTCATTTTAATATTTTAAATACCTTATATACCTCTAGATACCTGGGGTATTTTAATACTTTCATGCATTGTCTTTTACTAACACAGTTTCATTTACTCTTAAATACTTCACGCGTGGGAATGAAAGGTTCTTATAATATCCCAAACATGGAATTTCAGCCAAATGAGTGGCAGGAGTCAAGATCATCTCAGGAAAGGGTAATATGTTGAAGTTGCAGCTTCATGATCTGGATTATGGGATAAGGACTTAACTTTTAGGAAAAAATAAAAAACAAGTAGAAGCACTTTTTAATTTATCTTTTTTAATGGATAAAGCCCTGAAAATATCGGAAAAATAAAAACTACTCTTGTAGCTACTAACTGCTCCTGAACTAAGTGTATCCCCTCCTTGCAGTCCTGCTGGATGTCCGTACTCATGGAGCCTAGTGCACAAGCACTCCAGCAGTGATTCTGGTGATTTCTGGTTGTCCTCACCTTGCCAGCAGGCTTGGAAAGGTTGAAGAATAGTAGAGCTGGAAGAAACTCTCCACAGTTACACATGGGCATTGTCACTGTGCAAAATCACAGCTCCTGGCCTTTAATGTGCCACTGCCCTGTTGCTACAAATGCTTCTCTGAGTGGAATGTCCTACTGATCACAGATACCAGTTTTGTGGTGGATATCCACTTGGGAAATGGTTTCTCCCATACTCTCAGCAGACATGATACAGAACCTTTACTAAACCCGTGCTGGTGCACCTCCATCATGGCTTTCATCATGGGGACCATGAGTGCTGGCACAGCAAGCAAAAGTTGGGGGAAGCTTAATGACTTGTCCCCTGGTTGTGGGATACACCAGAGGCCATCTCAGCACATAGGTCCCATGTGGTACCTCTGCCAAAATCTCAAGAGATGGACAGAGTCCATCTATCTGTTCCCAACTAAACAACCAAATTTTGCTAGTTGCAAATGTAGGTGTGCATTTACATTTACATTTGCTGGCAAATAACCAAACTAATAGGGGAAAACATTATTCAGTTCCAGCCTTGTATTTATTGCAAAACTTTATAAAATTCAGTCACAAATAAATTATAAACATCAGTGCTTTGATAAACAAAAAAAAAGGCAGAAGTTTTCCTTTATTTCAAATACATACACCTTTTTTTCCCAGTTATTTCCTGGCTAAAAAATCTAATATTCACTCTGCCACTTGTTTTTCTTTCCTAATGATTTTGCCATTGTTAAATCTCCTCCCCTTTACTGGAAATACCATTTCATTTTCCCTCTCTTCAAACATCCTACTCTGCAGATGAGCAGGATACAGAAAAAGGCACACCTACTCAGTGAATCTAAACATGCCTGAGTTATCATGACATCTTCAAAGTGCTCCTCTTCCTTCCACTCTTCCCCCCACCCTTGTTGCCACATACATATTACAATTGCTTTTGATGTCAATGTGTCTGGATTCCTGGTTCTAGTGACAACCATCATTTAGGATACTTAAAAGAAAAATTGAAAGAGGAAGAACGAGTCAGACTAGGCCTAGGTATTGTTGCAGAAAGCCTTCAAAACATAAATCATTTAGACACAGAAATAATTAGATTAAAACCAGGGGGATTTAACCCATTTGTTTTAAGAAGCTGTGAAAATATGTTACAAGCTCAAGTTCTAAGGGTCAAAGCTAGATCCAGGTTTTGCAACCAGAGCATAACTTGGTATGTTGAGGTATACTGGGAACCAGGAACCAAAGAGCAGATTAATGGTATCAGCCGTGCTAAGGCTCGAATAGAGGTTTTCAGTTGCTGAAACACCCGTGAGTAGAACAGCTGGAGATGTCCTGCCTGCTCTCCCCAGTGTCTTCTTGTGTGGCATAGTTGATGTGTTCAGTGTAATGTGTGGTGAGACACCTCCCTGAGGCCTCTGGGTCATCTCCCACAGATCCCCTCCCCAGCCACCCTCCCTCCTGCAGTTATTGACCCAACAAACAACTCTACCTGGGCAGTAACATTTTGGATACGGTCCCACATCTACACCACTGAGTGTCCTGTGACAGTCTGCATCTTAGCAGGCACAAGATTGCTACTATTTTGGCACAGCTGAGCAGCTCCGCATATATCTCATGTTTATGCACAATTGGGATTTTAAATTATGCCTATTTTCCAAGAAACCCAGTCTGGCAGGTAGACTCTGTGTACACATAACACACTTCTAAGGTATTAACTCCATGAAGAATACACCATGACCACCTTCCCTCTAAAATTCAAAATCAGGGTATTTGCTATGCTAAAAAAAGGTATTTATTATTAAAAAAAAAAAAAAAAAAGTTTTTCACTGTCTTATTTCTTCTCAACCCTTTATAGAGCACCCCAAGAGACACAATACCTTCTAAACAGCAGGGGATGACAACACTGTTTTCAAATGTCACTTTGCCTTTTCTCACCTTCAAAACATGTACCAAACATCAGGCTGCAGGCTGCTTATGTCAAGAAACAAAGCTTATCCATCCCTGATGTTCATCTGTGCTACTATACATAAATCAAAAGTGCAGCCAAGATTGATTAGTCTGGAAAACAGCAGAAAGCTGATTACTCTTCTCCAGCAATTAGGACACTCACTCACAAATATAGGCTGCTCATTCCTACTCCAGTGTCTGCATTTGACATGAAACAGTCACTAACTATCATGAGCACTGAGTACATTCATAATTTTATTTTCTTGCTAAATCTTGCAAAGCCCTGAATGTAAAGGAAAAAAAAAAAAAAAAAAGAAAAAACAGAAAAATCTGTCTTTCCTCACCAGAAAACCTCATCAACACATTTCAGAAGTCATCACAAAATGTAGGATTTGCTGTCTGAGACTAAATAGGATCTATTCAAGTCTCTATTTAGAACAAGGATGGTAAGGTCACAGCAAGTCAGTCAGTAGAGATATTTAATTTGGAAATCAAATTATTTTGGATTCCTATTTGTATTTCTTTTTATATATGAAAAGCGAAGAAACCTATTAAGCTGCAACTTGTGAGACAGGCTAGGTATTAGTCCTTAATTCAGATTTTTTAGGGTGGCATAGATAGTAATGATACATCAGTGTTAACGTTGGCACAGATACACACAAACCTAAAATTGTTGATGGAAAAAGTCTCATACTTTTCTTAAAACAAACTGTAAATAAGATGGAGTCTACCTAAATGCCATATGAAAAATCTGGGATTTCTGTCAATTGTTTATGTATTTTTTTTTCCTTCTGCACTTAGAAGATTTTCTAAAATGTGTCAGGGGTGTGTGTGTAATATTTTGGGCATCAAAAAAAAATTTTTAATTCAGTTTCATTTCCTGTACCATATATTATTTCTAAAGCAAGACAAACAATAAAAAGTCTAAAATTTCAAGCCTAGAATTGCACATGTGGGTTCTTTTTCTTTTAATAAATTTATTAAATGTTTTACAAGATCAGTGGAGAGCATTACGACTTCTTGGTATACAGGTTCTTTGGGGTCTTTTAAATAGGTTAATTAACTTAATTTGAAAGTGTGATATAATGGGTGTTTTCAGTCCCAAATTCCAAATGTAGTCAATCCATATGTGTGAGCCTTTCTGCAGAACATCACACAAAACCTCTGGGAAAATCCAACCTCAGCAGCCAAGGGAAACTCTTGTCACCTTAAAAACAGCAATGCTCAGTCTTATCTATGTTGGCATCTGCTCTTCACTAAGGTCACAGAGAGCAGACCACAGGCAAGCACCCTACTCCATGAGAGAGGACCATTACTTCCCAGGCTGCACATTACACACAGTTTCTGCCTGGTCCAGGCAGCCAGTGGAGAAGTGTGCAGGATCTTTACTGTTCCTCAGAATTCCTGAAAATACACATAGTTATTAATGGCCATGTTGCTTCACACAGCTTCATTTTCTGCCTGGAAACTTAATCATGGTAGACGTAAGGGAATTTAGTGTGGAAATCCTGAATAATATCCTGATCTCCTGTCCACGCAGCCTGGATTTGTTTGCAGCATGACTAGAGATCAGCTGCACCTGAGGCTCACTGAGAACATGTCCCATTTGCAGCACGTTTCATCTTCACTTTCACATTTCAGACTGAAAGAGGGTGGATTTAGATTAGATATTCTGTTTACTCTGAGCATGGTGAGGCACAGGAATAGGTTGCTTGAAGTTGCTGATGTGCCCCCCCCACCCCTCCTCCATTCCTGGGACACAAGGAACACTCACATTTCTAGGACATTCTCAAGATCAGGGATGCAAATGCTCCCCAGAGGAGTTTTTGTTATGGCGCATGGATCAAGCTCTGCTGTAATCCCTTTATTAAGAAAAGGTGGTTGAGCAGTCCCAGCAGAATGGAGCTGAAGCCTGGATGCCCTTCTTCCGCAAATTTCTCTCTCCTGAGGATTCAGAAGCAGCGACCTGGCTGATGCCCCCATTACCTCACAGACACTGCCGTTCTTGACAGAATCACAGAAGAGTGAAGGCTGGAGGGGACCCTGGAGGTCGTCTGGTCCACCATCCCTGCTCAAGCAGAACCATCTACAGCTGTTTGCCCAGGACCATGTCCAGACAGCTTTTCCAGTGGCAGAGACTCTATAACCACTGTGAGAAGTTTGTTCCAGTGCTCAGTCCTCCTCACAATACGAGGAGTGTTTCCTGATGTTTGCGTTTGTGCTCATTGCCTCGTGCCTTCATCCCTGCACAGAGATTCAACTTTAAGAACAAATGAGGACCATCCTTGTATCTTTACTTTGGCAGTGATTAATTATATAACAGAGTAACTAAGGATTCAAAGCTCTTTGTAAAAAGAAGGACTCAGAAAAGAAAGCTCCCATGTCCTGTTTCATGAGTTCCATGTCCTGCCTCTATTCACACAGCAGAATCAACAAAATGTTTTCCATGTGCTCAGTGGAGCACAGGCACCTATCAACTGCAGAGGGCTTTATCTTCATTTTGTGCAGTTAGCTAAGGATTTTCCAGATATAGAAGGGCCTACAGTTCACAGGAATCACAGATACCTCAGCTGGAAGGCTTAAAATAGCCCTACATGTTCTCGTTGGCCTGTAAACGGGTCAAATGAAGCATCAATAGAAGACAGAGATTCCTTGACGTATCAGATGGTGAAAAGTGTCATATAAAAGAAATTGTTAGTAGTATCTAGCAAACACATCATGTCTTAAATACTATGTTACTTTATTGGAATGTAACAAAGATTGGAGGACATGAATACAGATAGCAATTACCTTAGTAATTTTGTTTATTGCTTGCTGAGAACTTGAGTCATCCTGAAAGAGACTGAATGACCAGTTTGGCGAGTCTCTCTGAACTTAACATTTAACAGAAGCATTATTAGTTTGCCCTTTAATACCCCCTGTACTTCAAACCTGACAGCAGTTCAGCATTCAGCCTCCTCTGCACTCAATCTAAATCCCATTAAATTCAATGCAAGTCTCTCCCATTTTAATGGGATTTAAATCAAGCCTTTAATTCTCAGTGTCTCTTGTCCTTTGTGTCATTCACAGACAGAAAATTATGAATGTGTGTTCATGATGTAGATATTGCTGCAATGGGAGGTGAATGATAGCCATCAGTGCAACTTACTGTGAAAAATATACCTTTGTGTCTCTTTCTTATTGAGAGCAGAGTATCCTGTATACTTTAAGAAAAGTTAAAGAAAATATTTAAGCTGTAAAATCTTGCAGCCCTTCACTCTGCTAAATCTACGCCTCTGAAGGGATTCATCTGCATTAATAAACTCGCCTAAATATTAGAATCTACTCCTTCAAGTTCCCTTTACAGTACAAAAGAGTCACCTTCAGAGGGCAATTCTTCTGATCTGTCTCACGTGTATGTTTTCAGCTGAGATGAACAGCTTTCTTCTGCTGCTTATGTCTTGCCATTGATCATACTGGTTGAATGGGTAACTCAAATATCTCATGTTTAGGTGTCTATAATTAAGGCAGATATATCTCACCCCTTATAGGGGATTTTTTTTAAACCATAAGAGTTACCCTTTAAGCCTTGAGAGTAGGTAATCCATCTCTGTGATGGTGTTCAGTTGCATTTCTAAGGCTAGATGCTAGGAGCATAACATGCTGGTTTTAAAAACTAATTTTTTCTTTAAACTCAAGTGCATGTTTTAGGGAAAAGCAACTGATTTTATACATGTATTTTGAATTACAGAGATATCATCAGATGACTTGTTAAGTTATTGCTACGATTAATTATCCTTACTACTAAATATATCATTCCAGCTCTGGTAGAACTTCATAATTTCTTTAGTATCTGATGCAAATCCTCTCTAAAAATTTGAAGTCCATGCATGCAAGGCTTGCATTTACCCTTTTAATCACAGGAGTATGTGAGGAACACATACATAATTTGTTCACTGAAACTCTTAATGCTTTTGGGCATGTTGCTTTTCAAAGCATGTATCCTTGAATAGTAATATGGTCTACATTCACTTTTCCACAGTGAACACTTCATAATTAGCTGTACTATAAACCTGTTTCTCTCTAGTGAGGAGAGTCTGTGAATTTGCTCTGCTAGCAGAGCTATTTCAGCAAAACAAAATTGTGAAGGTGTTTTTCCACCAGTGTGTCCACCACGCCTACTTTAATGATGTTCACTAAGCCAAGATTAGAGAACTGCATATTGTGTGGACAGATAAATGAGTTTAGGGTGTGTGATTTTTTTTTTCCCCCAGCTCAGCTGAGACATCATACTGACAGAGAAACTTTCCATCATAGACCATATCCATACCTAAAATTTTGCCCACAGAACTCTATTAACAAAACTACACTAATGACAAAAAAGCAACCAAACCAAAAAAGAAAATGTAATGTACATATAGCTTTACACCAGTATTTACACCAGGATAAGAAATATTGCCTCCTTTCATTCTTACAGAAGTATTCCGTTCTTACAGAAGTCCCACCCCAAAATCTGTCCCTTGATGCTATCACAGTCCTGAAAAAATTGTGTGACACATGTTTGAGTCTAGAATGCAACATGAGCTTCAGGAATGAACTTTCCTCCTCACAATTTAACTGTTAATTCTCTGTGTTATTGACAAAATATGACTGCTATAAAAGCCTACTATTATGAGAGTTCAGTTGTGGATATTGTGATGAGGTTCCTTTGCTATACCCGATGTAATTATTGAACCATGAATTCTTTTGTTCTTTTCCTGACTTATATTTGAGGGAAAAAAACACTAAACTACAAAGTAGTTAAAACTGAGTAGAGGGAGGTCATCCTTTTGCTGAATTTTCTGAAAGTATAAAAAAGATATGGTTAGGACTAAATTTCCCCTTATAAACTAGACACTTGTTAAAACACAGGAAAAGTTATTAACCTTTGAGTCACATAAAAGATGTATAGCTATGAGAAAGAATGTTCTTCAAGTCACTAATTTTTACATATAGCACATATATCAATGGGCATGTTTTCATCATGTTTTCAGCTGAGGAGAGAGTTACAGTGACATAGAAATGTAAGGATCTTGAACAAGTGAACAACTTAATATGAAAAAGTCTTTTATACAACTCAGAAAGACTTGTATGTGGTTGAGACGGTCTAAGTTTTTCCTAATAAAATCGTTATCAAGCAAACTACCCTTGAGGGGAAAAAACAAAGAAATGAAACAAGTAGGAAGAGTGAAGTAAACAAAGAAAATTGAGAATCAGGAGTCAATTTTTAATTTGTGGGACTACTTGAGTGCTTCCAGCTCTCAGCTACTGGCAGATGTAACCACAGCAGTAGCAGTAGGTTGCTTGTGCCTTGTCTTCACAATGCTTCCTTTTGTGTGATGGCTGCAAATGTTTGACAGTCATTAGAAAGTCATCCAAGGAAATACTTCCTTTCCATGTACAAGATCCTTTTCGTGGGTTTTTAACACTGAGCATTCTCAGCAATTCAGCTATCATTAGCAAAAGAATAGTTTCTTACAGCCTGCCTCTGCCCTTAAGGGTCTTTTATAAAGAGGACAGAAGCTCTTTGTTGTCACTCCTTCACACATTATTAACAGAGGTTTACCAGAAAGAAGAGGGGCTTGTTACATGCCCGCTGCAATTTGTTCTTTTTTGGGTTCATTCAGATTTCATGATGTCCAACAGAAGATGGATTAACCCAGATCCAGGGAGACTGTTTCCATACTGAATAGAAAATGAATTCAAACAAGACAGACAGAATAATCTCTCCCTGCAAAGAATCAAATCAGCTAATGAGATGGTGAATATTCCTGCATGCCAGACAACATTTTTATAAAACAAACTGCTGTTCAACAAAGGAAAGTAAACCCCAGTAAAATATATTATCTTGATAATTTGATATGATCATCGTTTTGCCATCGCTTTTACTTTTTTGTCTCTGCTGCCTAATTCTTTCCATGCTACCTATGCACATCCGTTGCTGAGCCTCCCAATTGTTCTGCACAAAGCAGTAATTTACGGTGATTGCTTCCAATCCCATCACATTTGGGTCTGCATCACTGCTGGATAGCTGTGATGAGGCTGTCAGCTGGTGTAAAATGGGAATGCTCTACTGATGACAGCAAAGTCGGGCTGACTCAACACTAGCTGAGCCACAGCTTCTTCAGTTTAGCCTTTGGCAAGGTCCAGACCCCCACAATGACTTGCTGCTTTTAAAATTCTGGCACTATTTTTGATGAATTTGGGACTATGTCCAGTGTGAATCACACAACTCTCCAGTACTGCTGCTCAGGGTAGGAAGCTGTAGATTTTTCCACCGTGGCCCAATGAGTCATTTAGGATTTTGTGAAAATTTCTGTTGGTTCAGAATTTGATAAAGGGACACATAAATATGAAAAAGGAGTTCACAGTAACTGTCAAGCCAATGCTACATATGTCATGCTGATACACTAAAAACTCTACTAAAAACTTATTTTAAGAGTATCTGAATGCTGAAGCTTAAAGACAAGATTGCTTATGTGCAGCTTGTCCAGGAAAAGGTATCTAACCTATCTTTTCCTTAGAGCCTCTAAATCTTCCATATCAAGAACGTTGCAGTGCAGGTCTACTGGATCAGTTCACAGGGAACAATTAGAGGACACTCCCTCCCTACAGGTAAAGTTGTTCCAGCAATTGGATGGGTTTGAGCAATCTCCTCAATTCAAGGAATGTAACAGTCTCAGAGCCAGCACAGATTTGGTCATGTGTTTGCAGTGCAAGATGTTTTTTAAAAAGCCTGGCAAAGAGAGCCAACAGTGCCATGGTGGAGCCTGTGGATGATATTAAGTCATTTGAAGTAGTGTAAGCAAAGAGAAACATCCTAAGCATCTGAGCAGTAAAACGGCAGATGGAATTCAATGCAGATAAATGTGAAGTCATGAGGAAAACCATTTGGAAAAATAGACCTGTTATCACATTTAAAAAAATGCATCACATGAGATGATGTATTCTGCAGAAAGATCCTGAAGAAAAGCTTAGGCTAGATAGTACTGTGAAAGCACCAACTCAGTGTTCAAAAGCCAAGTAGAATATTAGGAAACAGTAGGAAAGAACAACCAAACATAACAGGAAAATCTTCATGTCATTGTTTAAATCAATCATTCATTCACACCTTGAATAAATATTGTGTACAGCTTTGATGCTTTCATCGTAGAAAGGATATTAGGAACTGACAAAATTTTGGCCAATTTTCCCTCCCTTTCATGTCCAGACATGGACATGGGCACTGGTAGGGCAGGGTACTGTGCTAGACAGACTCTTTGAGTCATTCCTATGTCCTTATGTGAAGATTATTTTGTGACTGAGAGGTACAGCTTACAATTCTGAAAGATGAGTGTTGGCAGCCAGTTCCAGCTGAAAAATGAAATTTGGCAATGGTTTACCTGTTGTATACTCAACATCATACTTCTGTGTGGGGATGGAGGAGAAAAAGATTCAATTACAAATTTGAAGTGCTAAACATGTAAAGTTGAATGCTTATGCACATGGAGGTAATGCTATAGAATGCATTAACTGCTCAGTACTGTGATCAGGGTTAAAAAACAGCTCAAAATCTTTGCTGTCTGTGATCAAGCCATGACAGGTACAGACACATATTACAATCATCTAAAGCAATGCTCTAACTGAGTTATAAAATAACCTAAGGCTGCTGCACAGACAGATGCCATTCTCCCATGTCCAGTTCAAGCCCACCCCATCCTTCCCAGAGCTGCATATAGGGCACCACCAATGCTGGAAATCTCACAACGAAATTTATCTGAATTCTCTATTAATGGTTGCAAATCCCACAAGAAGCTGATTATTCCCTCTTTGTTTCAGCAATATTTGTGATGTGGGAAAGTACAAGCAATTCAAAGGATAAATTTCTGTTGCTATGCCAAAATAAAATGTCGTTTTCAGATGTCTGAAAATATCACAGACTCTGGTAACACCAACAGTACCCTATTGTTGGTGGTAGTCGCAAGTAACACACGCCCCATTCACTTGACTGCTCAGACACTAAGAGAGGTATTCTTTTCCTCATTCTCATGCTTCCCCTCCACTCAGCTGCTAAAATGACAAAAGGAGGCCAGCTGAACACTGTGGGCATTTTTACGGAGTATAAAGCTAATGCCTTCACATGGTCTTAGGAAAACAGTAGTGCAGACGCACTCAGCCACGCCAGAGACACTGAGCAATATGGAGATGCAAGCTGGACTGAGAGAGATCAGCATCAGCTCATATCAGCACTGGCTATGCTGTTTGCTGACCATGAAAAAAATGGAGCTGAAAACCTAGATGTTGCTGACAGTCTTTTCCCCAGATTTTATTTGGATTAGGGCTCACATGCAGTTTGAGTAGCTGGTCACCCCTAGTACTGGTATTTCAGGTATCAGCTGGGAAAAACGGGTGCAAAATTAAGTTAGACCTTGATCAAAGCAGTGGTGAGTTACGGTGGAAGAAGGTCTGCCTGGTCTAGCTGGTGGGAGCAGGGAGACCAGTTTTTCTGAAATGGGATTTGTGTACAGTATTTATTTTAGAAACAAGGAGAATATATAACAGTCACTGTGTCAGTAGCCATGAAATACACCCTGAGGTATCTATTAAAAGATAGGGCCCACTGTAAATGAAAAGCTACATCCATAGGTAGGTGTCAAAAATGAAGAATAATAGTAGAAAATAGAAGAATGATAGTAGAAAAAATAAGAACAGTTACCTCTGTAATGCCATTCACTATACGGTCATCTTAGAAAATCTGACAGCCTGAACAGCATGCATGTAGTTAATAAAAAGCTGCAGTTCATCCCTATACTGGTGTCTTAACCCAGCATCATACAGTGAAGGGAGAGGAAGCCACCAAAAGCATAAGAAGCTGGAAGTAGTTCCAGTAAGAGAGGACCGAAGTCCCAGAGATATCTTCAGCCTCAAATAGTCTTCATGCAGTGCTACCACCTTTGTGTGTGTTCAAGTGAAATTAGAGCTCCCCAGGTGTGTTAACCAGACTGGTCATGGTAAATCAGCCTCCAGGAGTTCAAGTTCCCACAGGTTGGGAAACTAGATTGGGAAACTTTTGAGGTTACATGGGATCCTGAGTTTTCAGTTCTTAGGGAACCCTGCACTGCAAGTCTAATAGAATTAGAGATTTGCAAGGGCTGTAAGCTATCTGTTGCAGACATCCTTAATTTTTCTTTTGAATCTTGGCATTAAAACTCAACCTGAATCCAGGTGACTACATCTCAAATCTCAGTGTGAACATTCTAATCCAACGCTGAGTGTGCCTTTCCACACCTAAGCATAATCCTAAACTATACCAGTTCTCAAAAAGTACTAAACAAAATTGCACAAATGTGTTGCTATTGCAGATAAGGTGGTACACAAGAAACTTCAGACATGTTCATCTGGTGTTTTTCTGTCTTCCATGTGGTAGGTCTTAAAGAAATCCTCCCTTAAATTATGACTAGATGATACTATAGATATACTACTAGATACTATATTAGTATGACTAGATACCTGAATTCATGTGAAATAAACCCAGAACATACAGCCTGGGCAAAAGGGTGTTCACAGTGAACAATATCTAGCAGAAAGGCCACTTAAGTTTCTCAGTGGATAATTGATTGGATAATCATAAAGTACTATTCATATGCAATATATATGTGAGTATGAGATATACTTTCTATGGAAGAACATTCACTGCTGCATTTCTTCAAAAAGCTGAAGCAGATAATCCTACCAGGCAGTGTTCAAGTTTGAACTCAGAAAGGAAAGCAGGAAAAAGAAAGAAAAACAACAGTAATGACCTCCCTCTTATACTTTAGGAAATACTTGTTTGGAAGAGTTGCATGAGAACATACAGAATTAGTGTTTTTGGTTTCTTATCAGGCTGGACCAAGCTCAAACCAATGACCTCAAGGTTAGAAGCCCTACATGTATTTTCCATGTTTCTAAACAATCTAACCCTTCCTACTAATAAAATACCTTATTTGGAAATCCATACAGCTGAATTACATACAGCTTGTAAAAACAACTAAGTCTAGACAAGGATGTTGTGAGGTTATGAAGACAGAAAATTTTAAGGCCCAAAGCCTAACTAGAACTTAATGCAGTTAGTGCCATAAGAGACAATTAAAAAGGTTTCTATAAATAGGTGAGCAAAAAAAGGAGCATTGTTTTCCTTTATTGGATGTATATTCTGGCTGGTTGGATGAGCTCAGAAGGTTGTGGTGAATGCAGTTAAATCCAGTTGGTAGTCAGTCACAAATGGTGCTCTCCAGGGCTCAGTTCTGGGGCCTGTTAAATATATTTATCAGTGATCTGGATGAGGGGACTGAGTGCACTTTCAGTAAGTCCACAAATGACACCAAGCTGGGTGGGAATATCCATCTGCTGAAAAGTGGGAAGGCTCTGCAGAGGAATCTGAACAGGCTGGATTGAGAGGCCAAGGCCAGTTGTATGGGGTTCAAAAAGGCTAAGTACCAGGACTTTCACTTGGGTCACAACAATCCCTTGCAGAGCTACAGGCTTGGGGTAAGTGGCTGGAAAAGGCTCTGGCAGAAAAGGACTTGGGAATGCCAGCTGACAGTAGCTGATCATCAGCTGGCAGTGTGCTCAGGAGGCCAAGAAGGCCCATGGCATCCATGGCATCTTGGCCTGTCTCAGAAATAGTGTGGCCAGCAGGACCAAGACAGTGCATTTTGGGTGACCTCAGTGCCCATAGGTATGTCAGAGGTTGGTGTGAGCAGGAATTGCTTTGCCAAGAAAATGGGGGTGCGTATGCATGTATGAGCGTGTGTGTGTGCGGTGTGTGTGGGTGTGTGTGTGTGTGTGTGTGTGTGTGTGTGTGTGTGCACGCGTGCTGGAGCAGAATTAGGCCAAAATCCATTCTGGGGAGGTGTACTGGGCATAACTGGCAAGGTCTGGGTAGCAGGAGTGACTTGTCTGGGAGAAGGCCATGAACTATCCTGTACAATCACAGCCTGGTCCAGCCAGCTCAACAATCCATCCAAGCTGTGCCAAAACCTCAGCTGGTCAGAGGAACACACAGTGCCTCTGCTCAGACATATTTAGGAAAGGTTAGGAGCTGGCAGATACCCAAAGTGCATGTGAGGAGAGCCAAGAGGAGTCATAAGAGGGGACAAGTGAAGATACAGGAGGAGGGCAGAGAAGGGGACATTTTGAAGGGCATAGGGGAAGACGCACTCGAAGGAGGCACTACTTGCCAGAGGACTGGAGCCCATGGATAAACCAGGGTGGACACGTCCATCAAGGGACAGTGGCCTGTGGAGGACCCCACACCAGGGCAGAGCAATTAGAGCAAGTAAATGTTTAGGAAAAACTTGGCCTGGGTCAGTTGGCAGTGTTTCATTGAAGTCCAAAGTGTGATCCAGATAGACAAGCAGTCTGTTCTCAGTAGGTGTAATTTAGACAGGGAGTATAACGAGGCAAGTTACAACTGTCCAGAGTAAAACACAACTTAGTCTGCATAAGTCCAAAAGATTCAACTGCATCAACATCAAAGAGTAAGTCCACCCCATAACAACTTAGGCATTTCTGAGATAGGCACTTTAAAATGCTTAAAAGATATATTGTCTTTTATGGCTCTTTTCCATGTAGCCACACAAAAAAGCCAGACTATTTTGTTATGTGAATTAGCTTGACAACTCAGCTGGGTAAATTATAAAAGAAGTCTTTGCATCACATTCTGCATACCTGAATTCTTGTAATAGAGTTGCTCATTAAGGCATATACTGTATCTGAAAATTTGAATTTTTTTCAGTTTAATGAAATTTTTTGTTTTACTAATTCAGTTCTCGATGTTTGGCTGTAAACACTGTCTATATTAATATTGAATATAGTTTAAATAAAAATGCTGTTTAATTACCCAAAATTTTACTTTATTACAAAGAAAGGTAGTTCAATATGTAGGAAAATGAATGTGTAATTACTATGATGTACGAAGATGAATGAGTTGAGGGAATGACAATAATATTATAGGGACACATTCCAAAAGACACTAGTTGAAAGAACTTTGTGTCATTAACATTTTTGGGAGCTCTTCCAAAAGACTCAAGTTGAAAGAACTCATGCATTAATATATTTGGGAGTCATTCCAAAAAACAGTAGATGGAAAATCTTGTTATAGGTTGATTTACTTGTCGGCTGAAGCAGATAAGTTAATACCTTTTTGTATTAGATGCTGGATTTTGACAGAAATTCACTCTACTAATGGCTCTTGTAAAGGAAGCTAGGGTTTCCTGGACTAATATTCATTAAATGTTGAAGTTAACTGCTTGAAATCAAGTAACTTTTCTCCTGTCTTCTCCAAGCCCCTTTAAATATTTTTTTTATGACATGAACATAAACATTTATTTTCTTGATTCTTCACAGCTCAGTCTTTCTATACTCTCTGTGTCTTGTCATGCCACTGACATGTGTTGCTACTATTACTTTTTCATTTGAAGCATGCTTTTTCTGCCATAACAGATCATGCTCCTGCAGACAAGTTCTCAAAATTTTTAATTTACTGCCCAGTGCTTCTGCACTGCTAGTAGTTTGAAATGCTTATTTGTCTTCTTCCACTTCATGACTGCCTGAAAAAAGTATATTCTCTGTGGTACATAGAGTGAATCCAATACAAGGAAATTTTCTGCAGTCTTTTACATAACCAGGGAGATAGCTCACATATTTGTTATGCTGGATAATATTGAGTCATAGCTCCACTTCATTTTCATATCTTTTCATACCCTTATCTCAGTTCTTTTCTCAGATAATTTTGAGTCAGGATTTGTGTTTTCTGTCCTTTTGGAAGAGCACTGAATATAGAGGAGTCCTGGACCCTGCTTAATTCCAAATAATGTCCTATCTTTGTAGCAACGTAGAACAAAGTCTCCCACATATCTTTACTGTTGTGTTGCTATATCCCATGTTTCACATTCCAGTCTTAGTCTATTGATCTTCCTGGCTACATGCATGTTGTTTATCATCCAATATTCCTTGTGGGGTCATGTCAGAAGGGGTGAAGCCTAAAGAGTTTACTCGTGGAAAAAAAACAAAAACCAAAACATGCAAGCATGAACTGGAAAACAGTGAATGCCAGAGTTCCTATATCAAACATAAAAATAAATCCTGGCAGATCTGGTTCCTTCAGCCTGAAGGCTTCATGGCCTTATGTGTCCTTACAGATTCTCATGCTATAGACCAAAACAACATGCTTTACCTTGGCAACACGCTACAAAACATTCCTGTGTTAGATTGTGAGGCACTTGTCTTGTTTGTGTCCATTGCTGAACAGAATGGTGCCAAACAGCATTTAAAGAAGCAGCAGCTGGAGCCAAGAGGAGATCAACACTCATGGTGTCACCACTTCAAATTCAGAAAACATCATCTGAAGCCAAGAAAAGAAGCAGGAATTCGAGGGAAGTTTCAGTATTTCCAAAATATGCACAACGTCTTGGAGAATTAGCTATGAGACATGCCCATGTGCTCAGGCCACACCCTGTACAGAGATGCCAGAGTCCAAGAGATAGGTCTGTGTCTTGGTATCTCCAGACTACCCAAGGCCCAGCTGTGCAACATCCTGCAGGATTAGCCTCCAGATGGTGGTAACCATGGTGATGAAGGCCCCAGTGATGAGTGGACAAGAACATGGTCATGACATTTGTGAATCTCTTCACTGATCATCAATGCTTTTCAGGATCAGGAAGTGATGCCTCTACTGACTCACACAGTTTTAGGTCTTAGCACTGGGAAATTTGTGGGAAAGTGTCCCTTTAGTGTCTTACATACACAGTGGGAAGATGCACTTATTGCTTCAGAAAGGTCAAGAGCCTAAAACAGAGAGGATAGGAGAAGGGCCTTGCCTTACCTGTCCTCTGAGTCAGCTGATTTAACTTTCTCCAAACCATTGTGGGGTGGACAGCTCTCCAGGGCCACTTTCTGTCCATGACAGAAAGGTTCTGATGATGTCATGTTGCTGCTGCAGGGCACAAATGAACTCCCCCCTAAGAACTTCATTGGTTCCCATTCCTAACCTCAAGTTAGGAATGGGAACCTCAACCATCAAAAACTGTTCCTCAACGACAGTCTACGGCTGCCCTCCTGACAGTGAGTCCTGCAAGTGAGATAAAAGGTTGTGTCACCATCAAAACAGCCTTGTCTGAGAGCATTGGAGACAAGGGGTCCATCTTGTCAAGTTCTGCTCATCCTCTACTAGACATCTTTCCTCCAACAAAGGGGATGTGAACAAACCTGAAATATTCTTCCCAGTTAAAAGCATAATACTGTCAATAAGAAATCAGGAGCCGCACCAATGGACAAATTACTTAACAGGTCCAAACAAGAGGCTGAGTGCTGGTCTCTGTCATACAGAGAACTAGATATATTTAAAACCCAAATGGACAAGACCCTGAGCAATCTGATCTAAGCTGACACTGCTTTAAGCAGAGAGTTATATCAAAGAAAATGAAGAGGCCTCCTTCAGGTTAAATTACTCTTTGATTCAGTGATTCTAACATACATCTATCCTAGAATATCATCACACTCATGTGCAGGAGAAACAATAATCACCTAGCTTAGAAGACCAATGTGCAGTCAAAATGAAATAATTGCTAGTGATTGTGATACTACAATATAAAGCTTGGAAGTGCTTCAGAGGCTGGACATACCATCTTTCTCTCTGCCTTCACTACATATGTGAAAAATAGAATGCATATAATAAATAACATGGAGTAATTTTCAAATCACTTTTTATGTACAGCATTTTTCTTTGCAGTTAATCATTCACTATAAAAGATACATTCTGGCAAATAATATGTGTAGCATGAAACCCTGATTTTTTAATGACAGTCTATACCTTGGACTAAATTTAAAAGGAGAATGCACTTATCTGTAGACTTACACATGAAATCCTGTTCTGTGGTCTGTCTTCCAAGACTAAATAGTGTAACAACGTGCATCTAAACACAAGAATACATATAAAAAAACCAATTTTCTCTCATCCAACACAGAGCAAAATTCTGCTTCCTTTTGTCATCTCAATTTCTGACTCTGCATTCTCTCCCTCAGTTTGATTTTGAAATGCATATATTTGGTAAGCATATAGTGTGCAGACCTGATAGAAGCTCATACTGTGCCTTAAGAACCACTAAGAAACATGTAATTTACTATACTTGTATAAATATACAGTCAGAGAAAATACCAGGATCACAGAACTCAGAAATAGCATACACAAGACAGACAAAGGACAGAGGAAAGGATGAACATACGGGCACAGCAAACAATGTGGTAGTAGCAAATATTATCTCTGTTAGCATTGCTATTATTTGCTTTATTTGTTGCTTAAATCTCTTCAATGGAGGTCTGAGAGGAATTAGGTAGGTGGAAAAACAAAAGTATAGGAGTAAATCTATGACAGCAAATGGCAAATCTGTATGAACAAGCTATATGGAGTTAAGACAGCAGAAATAAGCCTTTAAAGTCATCACAGCTTTCAGCTTCCACAGTTTCAGCTTTACTCTTTCAGCTTTACTGTTTGGCTACTTCAGGTTTGCTGCTTCTTTTGTAGATTTTAAAATCTGTATGGTGAAGGAAGGAAACATTTACCCTCTGTCCAATTTACCATCAGTGATGTACTCCCAGATGTCCACATGACAGTCTGTTTAAGCAGAGTAACTTCTGCTCAGTCTTCATTCCTGCTTCAATTGTAAGCCAGGAAAGCTGTGTCTCTCCATCACCTTAGTCCTAGATGCACTAGTAAGCCTGATCATCTAGACATAGCCTAAGTTATTCCTAGTCCATACTTCTCAATTTGGAAAGTTATACAGCTTTACAGAAGTCTTGAAGCATCACGTGCCTCTGCAGAGTATACAGCAAGGCTGAGAATCAGCTGAGGATAAGGCTTTTAAAAAATAACAAATACAATTAGCAGAGGGTGGTCTCACCAATCCTGTAAGAGAGAATTTCAGACTGATGGAATTTTGGACAGAAAAAGGAACATTTTTGCACTCCTGCTTTTACAAAAGACCATACAGGTCATTTAAGGACTGAAAAAACCTAAGAAAACCAGAAATGCTTTATATTGGCTCAGTTGAACAGAGATATTGAGCAAACTTTCAAGATGTGTTGTATATGCCAGACAAATAAGCCAAGTCAAGCAAAAGAGTCCCTATTGGTGGCACAGGAAAAATTGTTTCCTTGGAGCAACATAGGCTTAGATTTGTTTAGATTGGCCAAGAAAATGAACGTACTTTTTTTTCTGGACTAAGTTCACTAAGAAGCAACATTTTGTAAGTTTGGGTATAGACAAGTTACTGCTAGTATGCTATATGCTAGTATTGGTCATAATCCAAGTGATTTTTGAAAAATTTACTACAAATAAATTTCAGGATATAACAACTAAACACAGATTGTCACTTGTAGGTATTTGTTTTAGTAGACAGGGAAAATTCTAACACTTTTACTGATGATAGAAGTCAATGGCAGAGTTTTGTGGAAGTATAAATACAGCTATATGCAATATGATCAATCACCTGACTCAAAGCACTGCATATGCACATGATGGAAACTAATGATCAGAACACTAAGGAGAAGGAGGAATACAAAGTCCAAGAAAAGTGCCTCATGCCATGCACTCCAATCATATGATGACTGACCAAATTTCCCCAGTTTCCCACCTTTTCTTACTTACACTGTGGCTAGACAGAGATGGACTGTGATACTGTTGTTCCACATGCTTATGAGAATGACATCAGTACACAAATTTTGCAGCCTCCAGTTTCAGGAAAGGATGTAAGAGTCATTCAATTATTTTTCTTTTTCTCTTCTAGTCATGCTTAGACAGAAGTTACAACAGATAAGACATTTAAAACCCAGGTCCTTAATACAATCTAAATAAAAAAAAATTACCACTTCCAATTAGCAACAGTTATGATATTTCAAGAGAGACCTGTCATTTCAGAGACTAGTCAAAAATACCTCAACACACTGATAACCAGTTTATGTAGTAGATTAATTGCAAATATTTGGAAGCAAGCCCCATATATGTATCTTAAGGATTAAGTGTTTTGGTTGGGATGTTGAGCAAAGATCATGCTCTGCATGCATGCAAAATCTCTTAGCTTATACCTCTTTGCTGGCACAGAGGGGAAAGTAAGGAAGCTGGAGCAAGGAACAAAGGGACATCCTTATGTATGTTTTATGTGAATTTCTTGTTGTATATCTACCTAAAAATTCATACTAAACACAAAAATATTATGTGACTGCAACTCCAGTAAAAGGCCTACTAATTCTTCATCCTAAACTGGGAGATATAATAGAGCCTTGGCCTTGACACCTGGATGGTTCAATAGTGACAGACACAATGAAAAGTAAGAATCAAGTAACCAGAGCTCTGAAATTCTTGGACTCAAACTAGAAGCTGTGTACTTCAGGGAAGAAGATGTACATTGTTTCTGCTTCTTTGCCTCCCCTTCTCCCCTTCCTCCTTCCGTCCTTTCTGCACAGTTTAGCACTGTTTAATCTATTAATTTGTTTGGTTCATCACAAATATCGGGAGAACTATTTTCCCAGACAAAATATGTTTATTCTCCCAGGTTTCTAGGTGGATATTCAAATCTCTTTTAGTAAAGAAACTTCTAGCAGCCTTTTTTGCTACCAATAAGGCCCGAGAAAAAGACTACTGTTGTTAAGTTTCAGCTTGGAAAATAAACTGTGGTGTATGAAGTCTTACCTTTAAGAAGCTCATCTTGGAAAGTGTGTCACTGATCAAAAAGGATCTCTCTCCATTACCATAAACCCTGAGGTTACCTGGTTTGCCTGCTGACCACAAACTGTCCAAGAAAGCACGCCACTTTGGCTGGCACCAGCATGCTTACCTCAAACTGGCTTACACTCATCTCCTAGAAGCATGTCTAGTAAATGGCTGGTTGAAGCAGTCCAAAAGAACAACAGGGAATGAACTAGGAATTAAACAATGTAGGCTGTCTTGGGTGTAGTGCCTGAACTTCTTCCTCAGCTCTCTTCTTTTCAGCAGATAGAAGTCTCAACTAGGACAGAATAGAGGTAGTATCTCTGCTAACTCTTTGAGGATTGCTCCTCAGAAAGCTTTGGTTATTCCAAGCTATCACCTGTACAGGGATACTTGTACGTGATTTTTAACTAAGGCTGTCACACCAGCCTTGCACCACAGTTTAGTCCTCTGCATGCAGTGTGTTGCACCACTCATAGGACACACAATAAAGTCACAGGCAATCTCCTGAAAGTGGTTCCCAGCAGCTGACACCAGCACAGAAGTTCCTGAGTCTAGCTGTTAGCAGGGCTGGCGCTGACAGCTCTTTGGAAGGGCCTTATGATTAGGGATCTCAAGACTGTCAGCCATGCCCAGAGGTGGTTTGGAACCATCCTATTTCATTTCTCTTTCCAGAACCCCTTTGAGATGGATGGTTTGTTTATCCAGAAAATGTCTGTTTAAGAGTCACCTCTTTTTAAGAGTCACTGTCTCTTCTGCCAAGGCAAGGAAGGGACTGAGTTGTTACCTCAAAGCCTGTTCTATACTCAGGCTTTTTAGGTTTAATGCAGATTTAAAAAAATGCTCCAGGAACTATAGAACATCCAAAGGATTTCTAGCCTGTGACAAAGCATATTCCTGGACCAAAGCTGCTAGAAGTATTATGTTACATGAACGGTCAGCTGTCAGTTTGTATCCAGTTGTATTTTCTTTTGGATATGGGAACATAGCCATTTAAAAAATAAAACCCAAACCACTCTACTGTGTTGGTCATACTTCTTACAGATGTTATTAACTGCCCTCTGTGACAGAAAAATAATTTTCCTCATGAAACAGTCTCTTACAAACATGACTTAGAGATGATTTTAAATAATATTTTTATCACACTATCAGGCATTAACTTTCTACAACATGATGGCATGTATGAGGTGTACTGTCATGTCACAGAATACCATATGACTAGCAGTAAAAATAAATTGATATATGGAATATATCTGTTCTGCAAAATTTCTTCAGGTACTGCATAACTTAATATAAACATCCTAAAATATATAAACATGTACTCATTAAAACCTACCACATAAAAATCAAACAAATGAGAATGAAGTGAGCATGAAGCAAAGGGTTTATGAGCTAAATAAACCACAAGTCACTGTTATTTAGTTTTAACATAGTCTCATTTATCTAACTGGTAGTGAATCGATTATTTTAACACAAGGGAACTGCGTACCAATTGGAAAAGTTCTCTTAATAAATAATTCCACTGCTCTCAACTAAAATGCCACCATATGCCTGCTAGTGGAAGAATTTGCCTTCTATAAGTCAGATCAAAATCATTATAATCAGCAATCTATTTTTCTGAAAAATATCTGTTAAATTCTAAATAATGTCTAGCTCTCCAGACACCACTGAAAGTAGTAAATAAATGTGCTTTGATTAGAAAGGGAGATTAGACATGAATTCATTTGCAAGCATTACATTCAGGCATCTACAGCATGGTACTAAATCCCACTCCTAAATGTTTTAAGTGATGAAAACTTGAGAATACAGGACTTGATTCAAAAGCTTAACTACAACAGGGCCTCCTGCCTTTTATTAGGGAAGAGCACAGGCCTCCCACAAATTCTGGTACTTTATCTACCTGTCTCATGTGTATAGCTCAAGGTACCTTATGGAGCAGGCAAGTATGTTTAGACAACTGAATTGGTTCCCACATTTCAATTTCTAGATGTCATGAACAAATGCCTGCTTTTCTCTACTGAGTATAAAGAAAGAATAACAGGCAGCTCAGGTATCAAAGCTGAGCAGAAGAATCCCACAGTAAATGACATGAATGTGATGTGATGGTGATGTAGCAGCATAAGAAGGAACTCTTCCCATTTGAAAAATCCTAAAGAGAAGTTCAGTATGTAAAGTTCAGCCCAGTCTTTGTGCATATCCAGAAACAGTTAATCTATCTGAAAAAAGAATTGATTATATCATCTTGAAGAGAAAACAAGGAAATTAACAATATAATTTCCTATCTGTGGCTCATCTTGCGGAGAGAAAATTCTTTTCAATACCAAGCTTACAGTTCCCTGTACATTTCAGTGCTTCCATGTAGTAGTGATTGATTACCAGCTCACAAAAGCTCCTGTACTGCTGTTTACCCTGCATGTTTTCCTTGGCCTTACAGCATGACTGGTGCAGGTACTCTCCATGTATAGTCTCACCCCAAAGAATGTGGTCTTGGGCCAGGGGAAGATGGAACCTGCCATTTCCAAAGCTCAAGTCTACCAATGAAGATTCTGTCTTTCAGAAGGAAATTAATTTTCTAGGGAATCAGTATTAAAAGACACTCAAAATAAAAACTCAAGAACAACAAACAGCAAGATGTGTCACAAGAAATCTCACGTGAACAACCTGTTCTTACTAAGATGGGTTTTGTGGTGTGTTATATGAGAAAGAAAGGGTACACAAGGATGGGGAAATCATGTAAGTTTGTATACACTGAAAGTAGCTCAAAGCTTCTTCATCTTCATGGAAAAATACTGTGAAAACCAAAGTAAATGGACTGGAAATCTGTGGGTTACACAGTAAAGATCACAGTTTTATTAAAAAAAAAAAAAAAAAAAAATCAGAGCAAAAATCTTTCTTCCACTGGGTAATTAACATGTTGTATTAATCTCCAGAAAAGCTGGTATTAGACCTTTCTTTTGCATCTTGACACCTTTTCAAGCTAAGTTTTTTTTAAATTTCCTTTACCTAAGTGCCAAGAGTTTCCATTTTCTACAGCCAGTCTTCCAGAGAAGAGTTAAAATTCCAGTACTATCTTTGCTCTGAAAATCATAGTTCTCATTCTTTCCTATTGTACTGAAAACTATTGTTTTTCATTACTCTCAGTCAAATCTTAAGGGGAATTCTCCCACCTTGGAACTATTTTTGGACAGATAATTTGTTTTAATTTTACTTCGCTGCTTTCTAAAAATTATTCTGCGTGATCCTCAGAGTCTTTTAATCAATAGCTCTTTCCTCTGTAGTAACATCATGGATAATGCAGAGTATTTCTACAAGCTCTCTTTTTCTCAAATCCTACTTGCTGTTGGTTGCATTGGATTCTCTGAGCTTTCAAAGCATATGATAATTGCTATATTTTCCAGCTCCTCATCAGGGACATCCTTTGTCCGCATTTGATCCAGCACTTTGTCAGAAGGCATCATTAAACATAAAATCTGAATGTGCAATGATAGAGCCAGGATTCATTTCCCATAGTAATTAACATTTTGGTGAGGAACTGAGAAAGAAGTGTAAATATTTGATGCTGTAGTAAATGGAGAGAAGAAAGCATTTCATAAAGACTGAATTACCTTCCTGCTAAGTATATCCCTCTCTTGACTAAATAGGAAATGAAATTCATATTTTAGATACTGTAATTAGATGGCTGACTTTCATGAGAATACCTCCAAGAAAAAAAACTAGAAATTATACTTCTAGTGTAAAGTAAAATGGTGAAGTTAAATCCAGGAATCTCTTGTGGAGGTACCTCTACTTGTTTTGCATGTATTAGAGTAAAAAAAAACCATGAATGTACTGCTATTAGGCTGAGGTACATAGCTTGATTACTGTCAAGCCTTGAATTTCAAGGTAACATCTTGAAATCTTTGAAAAACTCCCTCTAGTAACTAACAGAAAATTAAATCATGCAATTTCCTAGTATATTACTAACATCAATACAAAATTTATACCTCTTTATTGTTGTGGCTCTCCCTCAACAAAATTCTGAAATAGGTAATAGCTTTTTTGTACTGGATTCTAGTAAAAAGAAAACTCAGTTTCCAGAAAACTTCTTTTTTTTTTTTTTTTTTGTAATAGAGACAAAAGACAGACAATCTAATTTTCTTCTGTTATCTGTTAAGAGAGCACTGCTTCTTGTATGTAGCTGTTACTTTGCAAAGCCACAACACATCAGCATGAGATGATTTATTCAACATTTATATCTGTTTAGGAATGCACTAAATGGGAATTACTCTAACTACCAGGGAAACAAGTGGTTCCTATAACTCCAGGAATCAGAAGTAAACAATTTGTGAGCTGAAACCACAGAGAAGCATACTTGTGTAGTGGATGAGAACAGCTGTAAGTGATGACAAATTGACATTTAAGGATAAGAAATATAATTTGCAGAGAGAAACTAAGAAAGTCATGAAATAAAAAAAAACTGAGGACAAATGTCCTATTCCTACATAATTAGTGTGATGGGTGCCTCCCCTGTTGCCCATCAGCACCTTATTTCTACACAAACTCCAGTGGTTATTTGAGCAGTTACTGTTCATCATATTTGCTTTAGCGTCTAGAGTGACTTAGCAATCAGGATGCTTCAGACAAAAAAAGCCCAAAACTTGTTTACTATACAAGTGGTATAAACATTATATGTGAGTACACACACAAAGTAGAAAGTTCATTTCCAGCACCATTTAAGTCTTTCTGAAGTTTCCCATGGGCACATATCAAACCCACCTTCAGAAGCTGTCACTGAGAAGAGAAGCAGTGTTTGAAAGAAATGCACCATAGTTTTCTCAGCTAAATAGTCTTAATTCATTTAATATCAATCCTAATGTTCCACTGGCAGGAATCTTGAAAGCACGGGTGACACTCATTGCAACCATCCCAGAGGCTCTAGGACATGATAGGGATGTGTTAGACTGGGGACAGGATTCTTCTCATCACAGAGTGAAATCTAGTTCTAGACCCTCTCTGGTCCTCTCTGCTCTAATGAAGAGACTCTGACACTTCCATGGGGAAGCCAACAGGAATAAAGATCTTGGTGAAATAAAAATTGCTCCAAAGAGAATCTTATCTTTGTTGATTATGGGGAAATCCTGCATGGGATAGCTTGAAGGAGATACCTAACTTTGGGATGGCTAAATTTCACTTAAATACATCATCCCTCCAGAATTTATTTTTTTTGGCAATATATTTTTATATTTCAGAATCAGAGAAGAACAGATGAGAGAGCAACATCGATGCACCTGCAATGGTGTGGGACTAGCAGGAGCAACTGGTGTGTACAGAAGGGTTGTTCTCTATCAGCTGCCCCACTTGACAGTTTTTATGTGCACTTAGATTAATAAATCAAATAACCAAACCGCCTTTCTTGTTTTATTACTTGTTTGTACTGTTTTATGCGTTTACTGGTGCTGAACTGTGAATACATGAAAGCAACGAAAAAGCAGGCATATACAGTGGGCAAACATACAAATCAAACAAAAGAAAAAGGCCCCTTTTGTATTTGAACCAGCAAATTTCATTTTAATGCAGTCAGATCTGATGCTGGAAATTCCATCTCACACTGACTGGACAGATTATGCTGTTGTGCCTTTCAGATGTTAGTGCTGGCAACTGCTAAAATGGGTTTGCATTTCCACCAGCAAACTGATCATATGGACAGATTTAGGTCAAAACACTGAGGAAGCAATTGACACCTGGTCTGGAGATCTGCACAGGCTAATACATTCTGCTGAAAACCTTCACTGTATTTAAACTAAGTCTAGTTTTTTCAGCATTGTGGTTTGCTCACTATATGCTCTCACTAGATAATATATACTGCTCACTAGCAGTCATGTACATACAAGCTACCTTCTAAAAGCTGGAAGGGTTTTCCTTCCTACACTTTGTGTTTTAAAATTGGCCAATTGCCTTTGTTGGCTTTTGAGTTTCTTTTGTATAATTTAGCTACTGTTTCATGTAAAATCCTTAAAACTAATGAAAACAAACTTAAGAAGACATGGAAGTAATGATAATAAGCACCAAATTATCTCCACCAATGAATTTCCTCTCTTCCTGTGTTTCTCGTAAACTCTAGGGTATCCACATGCAAGAGCTATGTATATAGAAAGCATTGCAAATGCTGAACATGTTGCTTGTGTTAAACCAAAAATCAAACCAAAATGTTATAGCAGACCTGTAAGTCCTGATCATGTCTCTATTACAAACACAGGACACAGATCCACCAGTGAGTTGCCTTGTCCAAAGCCTCTGTCCAGAACAGGTACAGCAGTTCAAGCCTTTTGAATAGTTCCCACTGTGAGCAGACAGCAGGCCATCCAAAAGACATCCCAGACACCAATGGGAACCTTTGTAAAGTATTTTCTTCTTCACTTCCAACCAAACTTGAAAGAACTGAGATGTGTGAACACTGTGTTAGGTCTTCCTTTAGAGGATCCTTGTTCAGCAAACTAAGCAGCTGTGTTTTGCTCTAGCTGAGTTTCCCAGGTGGCCCTTTCAGTGCAACCCCCACTGAGAGAGCTTTCCAATGCCACAGCCCAATAAAATAAAAAGGGACACTGCTGTGGCTAGATCATTGCTCCAAAATAAGGCATACAAGCAATCCATTGAAATCAGAGTAGCTCCTTTGATTCTGTGGGCTGAATACTTTCAGATTAGACCTGAGGCACAAAAGTCAAAAACATTTCCACAACAATTTACCATTGTTATAGAGATTTTCAAGGGCAAATGAGACCAAATAAAACCCTTAGTAAGCCAATGCAAATAATGACCTTTTAATTTTAGGAACTTTTTCCAGCTGACTGGGTTGTCTTCTTCAACCAACAAGCAACACACCCATCCATACCTGAATTCAGGATTGCACCTCAAGATGGATTTTCTCAACCTGAAATCCAGTAGTCAGTACAGAGAAATGCTTGTTAGGAAGGGACATAAGGAGAAGTGGCATGAACACAGGGATATAATTATTTAAAGTTCAGGACAGATGTCATAGAAAGAGAGACAGTGGAAAAACCCCACTGCTTGGGGTAGAAATGTGGACAGAATTCGGGAAAGAGGAACACAGACATGACACAGGCACCTGCAGCCCTTCTTCCTGCACTGTGCCACAACTTCAGCCTTGGAAGAGCAGTGCTCAGGTGCTCCAAATCTAAGTCATTTGCACAAGACATGAGGAAAGAAAAGCAGAATTAAACAGAAAAGAAAATCAAAAAGTAATTTTTAAAGTAAAACTCTTTCTTAAAGAAATAGAAGAGAGTGCACTGAATGCAATAGTGTACTATTCTGCAGTAAAGCAAAAAAAGATACAAGAGAATTTGTATAAAAACAATTCTAAAGTAAATTAAAAATTCTTTATGATAGCCAGTAAATGGGAAAGATACACTTGGAATTTTAAAAAATCATCTCCCTTTAATTTTCTAACGAAAACCCTCCAAAATAATGAGTAAAGGGCAGGCAGGGCTGACAAACTTTATTAAAGATTAATATAAAAAAAACAAAAGAACAAAGCAAGTCTCTTTTCCTTTTTCTTTTTTTTTTTTATAAGAGTACTTCTTAAGCTGGAATTAAGGAACCCCACACCAACCATAGTGTTTCTGGTTTTTGAGTGTGCCTTAGTGGCAATCAATATTGAGAAGCATTCCTTAGGTGCCTTAAAATCCATGTATATTTTGGCTATTACTGCTCAGGACTAATCATGTTTCATTAGAGCCACTTGGGTATCATTTGGGTATACAGAATTGTGAGTCAATATGGTTCATTCTGCTCAGATGTTTGACAAGATACTCCCTGTTCTAAAGGAAATGTGATTTACTTCACCAAGGATGAAAGATCTGCAGACACACATTGAGACAAATTTCACCATCTGCTGAATCACTGAGATAAGGGGAATACCACAACCCTACAAACCCTATAGCTTTTATTTTCTCTACACCAGGGATTTATCTATTCAAAGGGGAGGGACATATGCATTTTACATGTTAGGTGGTAAAGTATCTGATTATCTCAGAATAAGAGTTTTCAAACTTGAGAATGTTTAATCTCACCCCTGTCCTTTGGGCAAACAAGATGCAGTGCAGTTTACTGGTGCTCTGGGGGGTGTGTCAATGCACAAAGCTTTAAAAGCTCCTGTTTATTCTGAGTGGACATTTGAGATCCTGGGACACAGATCATAAAACTAGGTCTTTTTTCTTTTATACTTTGCCAGCAGCAGACTGTTCACTCTTCTGTGGTAGCATACATACATATATAATAGCTTTTGGATCATCTGAAAGACCACATAAATGTAAGCTACAAGGAAGGCAGTGAAACTTGAGAATCACGTGTAGCTTGTCAGACTGGGAATTATGACAGCCATCTACTTTAAGAGTGAGATTATAAAGATCTCCTATGAGGAAATCCATTCTAATTAAAGCATCCACAGACAGCTACTCATATTTTTTTAAAAAAAACAAAATTAGCTGTGCAGTACTAGCAGTCCTAGTTCTAGTGAAAAATAAAATCAAAAAAACCCAAACAAAAACAACAAAGCTGTGCAGTATTACTGAGTCATATGTTAGTGTGACAACTCCTGTTTATCTTAACTTTCTGCAGCTCTAAACATGAAATCTAAGAGGGAGGAAGCAGGAAGACAATTTAGCGGTCAAGAATAGCTGGTGTGAAAGGAAGGGAGGGAGCTTTCCCCTTGGGCTGTGAAAAGATAACTTGCAAAGTTTTTTTCTTTCAAAATCCACTTAAAATTTGGGATGGTGATTTACTGAATACACAGGTTCTGATACTTAATAGAAATAATTTATGCCAACTCTTTCTTTTTTTTTCCAAAAAAATAATAATCTTCTTTTGGTCCAACAGATTTTTTTAGAAATAAACAGGTTCCATAAAATGAGCAGAAGATTGCAGGTGACCTTGTATATGCACTTCAATTTTGTGGTATATCTTAGAAACATAAACTGGCTTGGGTTAGAAGGGACCTTAATGATCATCTATTTCCAACACCTTTCCCATGGACAGGGACACCTTCCATTAGATCAGATTGCTCACAACCTTGTCCTTTTTCCTTTATTTTCTATAATGATTTTGAAATCTAATTTCTATAGCTCACAATAGCAAAAAAAAAAAAAAGCCACAAAAAATCCACACAAAAAAACAACAAAGCAACAAAACAAAAACAAACAAATGAAACAAAATGAAACAAAACAAAATACAAAAAAAAAAAAACAACCAAAAACCAAAAAACCCCAAAACCCAAAAATCCAAACAGTCATAAAAGCCCCTGGTAAGTTCGAGCAAGTTCTTGTCATTCAAGTTTAAAAAAGTTTTGTTTCCAGTTCTGCTTTTTAAAATGGTTTTAGAATGTATCTTTTGATATATTTCCTTCAGGGAAGGGGGAAGATACTCCAGTATTTTAGACAGCTGTGCAAATGTCCCCGTTTAGGGGTTTTTGCATTCAGCAATTGTAACAGGAGCAAAACTGACCCAGCTGTGATGCCTTGTACACTCACAGGGATGGATTTTCTCCCCACCACAAAACTAGCAACAAATACGGTACAAAGTAAAGCTCTGGATACCAACAAACAACATGTTCTACAGCTCTTCACACATCTGCATGATTTTGAGGACCTGTATAAGCCTGCAATCTTGCCACCAAGTGGAATGAAGTTTTAGAGCTGTGCACATTCATATATTCAGAAGCCACAGGAGCTGCTGCCCATGACATCCTTTTCTCCACTATGATAATTACACTGTTGTAGCACTTCCACTCCAAAATTCATTTCCATAGCTTAAAATGAAGCCAGCATGTGATTAAGCAAACTGCTATCTGTAAAAGAAAATTTGGAACTTCTAGTAAAATGCTCTACAATTATTTTTAGTGATGAAAAAGCCACATAATAGTATAGCATGCTATATTATGTATATATATATGTAGTTTTTATGTAGAGGCTTCTCAGGTAGACACTGTGACTGTTTGATGGGGACCTCTGATGTGAATGTTGCTTTTCCAGAATGCAGAGCATTTGGCACAAACCCAAAAGTCATGAGACTTTCATGGGACATAGACACTACCATCTGTACCTTCGACCTCTTTTGTAAAATGCTAAGAACTGCCACTGTTCTCCCTTGAATGGCTGCTAAAAAGCCTAACTAATCACTGTTAATAAAGTACACTGAGGCTTTCTCACAGCATGAGTATTTGGTTCTCTGGAACAGAAGAAAATTTTTAAAAAAAGAGCTATCAATGCAGAGTCGCAATTCTCTTAGAAAATGAAATTTTATTTTAGGACCACTAAGTAACACAGAATGAGATCCTCAGAATGGCAGCTTCATTGAAGCTTACTTACTTACTGGATGTAGCTCAGTAAAAAATATGGGCCTCAGTTTTTAAGAAGTAGAATTTTAAAAATGTTTGAGAACTGGAAATTAATGCATGAGTGCTTTGGCTCTTCAGATTCAGAACGGCCCATACAGAGTTTGCAATTAAGTGTTTATTAAATATACATTGCAATCAATGTTAGGCACATTTTCATACTTTCCTGAATAGGAGCAATACCTGTGTTATTTAAGAGCCTTCTCAGTCAGTTTCTTCCAGCTGCAGTTATTAAAACAATCAGATAAGGCTGTTTCTGAGGCTTCAAAACAGAACTCCATGTCCCCTGTGAGTAGTGAAACAATATCTATTTAATGTTCATTTTACAGAATACAAGCTCTCTAAACTATTTTTGCAACTGTATTTCCAGTGTTCATTTCCCTGGTATCTGGAGAGGTTAAAGAGCCTTGCTCATCTACAGCAAAAGCAATAATGTTTCTGCCAATACCTGGAATGAGAGCTGAAACAGCACTCAAAACACGTCTTGAATAAATGTTTAAAAACATATCCTTAGGGTAGTTTCCCTTGTTACTGGCAAATCAAGTTTGCATGTGTCTGATAAAATGGTTTGAACTGTGGAAGTTTAATACTGCAAAGAATGTTTGATGATGTTAGGACATGCCACATGACAGGAGCAACTCACGAATTCTCCTAGTGCGCCAGTTCTTGCTACTAAAAAAAAATCTATCAGTCGTATTGAGCTGGACACTCAATTTCTTCATCTTCCTGTTAACTGGAATGTTACAGTTAATTTCTGAAGTGTTGCCTCCTGCCTTTTTTTGGTAAGCCTGAGTATTTGTAACAAACTTGTCTTTGTTACAGTACATGACATAAAACTACCTGAACTATTTTTCCTAAATGATCAAAATGAGAGTCAATGACTTTTACATTACTCAAGTGAGAAACAAGACACATATTTTTGCCAGTGAGGAAGACAATTAGAAAAAGAAACCCTTATGGGGGAAAATTTACTGTATTATTCTCTCTCCTGAGCACTTCAGATCATTACTAGGTAACTTCCCAGATTCAGCTAAACACAGAGGTCAGTGGTGAGATAAGTGGGTAAACTTGTAGAAAACAGGAAAGATTTAAATCAACATAGAGTCATAAAAGCAAAGTAAAGCATACTAATCCAAGCCAAATGAAAAAAAAAAAGCTAGAGTATTTCTGCATTAAATAAGCTTAAAGCCTTTATTGAATTCTAATCGAACTGGAGGACTTTTCTTGGCAGAGATGCTCTTCCTCAACAGCCTCTGTAACCATCACCCCAGCAATGTTTTATGTTCACCCCAGTATGTAAAGTTCCACCCTGGAGTGAGGAGACCAAGCCAGCTATGTAAGACACCAGACACTGGAGGCTCTAGATGGGGAATATGGATCCAGTTTCTATTTATTTAATTCAAATAGCAACACCTAGAAACTGAGGAATTATATTGCACAATGCTATTTTCAGTTGCAGCATTTTCTACTTTTCAGAAACAAAAACTTTCCCAATGTCCTATTAGTGCTTGTGGTGGTGTCAGAACCATTAAGAACAAAAAGGAAAGCTTTTCAATTCTCTTTTGGTTTTTAGCCATTGAAATATTCAACTGGTATTTTGGCTAACACAGAGCTCAGGTCAAAAGAGAGAACAGAGAACTAGGATCATGCTAGATAACAAAAATTGTTGTTCAGAAACAGCTAGATTACATTAGGCTTGATTTGGTGGTGACTCCACACCATTTCAGGTAGCAAAAAGTTCCTTTATTTCTTCCAGGAAGCACAAATTGCAGACACTTTTTTTCTGGAAACTTTGCAAAACAAATGCATACTGTAAGCCTCTGAAAACTGAACACAACCTTTGTAAAGAGGTGCTCCATTAAAAGTATTTGCAAAATATTTGTGGATGGATGCATTTGCCCTTGGCTATTATGTTCCAGTTTGCATCTGCAGAGCAATAAAAAGAAGTGTGTTTGTTTGGCTTATGGCTTTAAGTTCAGCAACTAAAGACTGAGGCAATTAATATTAGGATTTTAAGACCGCTAATTTTCCCCTCCGTGATCTCCCCTCTTCTGGTGACATTTTCAAATAATAATTACAACTCTTGTAAGCCATTTCCGGGAACAAAAACCAAACTGGCAGAAACCACAGGTTCTGTCTGCTGATGCTAGTCACTACCACCTACATAAAGGTTTGTAATGCTGACTACATCTAACAGCTGCAGCCTCTTCCAGAAAAAAAGCAGTGGAAAAGGCTGGATTACAACAGAAGCATTTCAGTTTCTCCTACTGAACACAATCCTTTTTGTGATAACACACACGGCCTGTGACTACATCTTGTACCTGCATTTGTCATGACTGTTTTACAGTAAGCTCTTTGGGGATTTTTCTAAGCTTATATTTTTTTGGAAATAGAGACAATAAAAGGAATTGTAGGCATTTAAATTGCATGCTAATTCCTGTATTTAAGACTTTTTTAATCTACAGAAATAGTCTCAGGAGAAAAGCAACCAATCAAACTAAACCAAACCAACATGGTGTTTCCTTTCCCTCAACTATTAGCATTCGAAGTTATGCAAAGTTATTCTCTCTGGCCTGAAGTTTCCAGTAGTCTTTTCTGTCCAGTTTAACAGGAAAGGCTGAGGGAACTTCATGGCAGTGGCACTCTTTTGGAACCTATAAAATAGGTTTAACACTTCTTCAGGAAGCATTACAACCACTGATGGCTGCTTAGAGGGCTGCTGTCTTGGAGGCTCTTTTTAAGGCTGCTAGTTCTGTCCAGCTCTCACAAGGCACATCTTTACTGCTAAATATGAGAGAAAGGATTTGGGTTAAGCAGCAGGCCCACAAATAATGCACAATATTTAAACATTAGCTCACATCCTGGTTGCCTTTCGGGCTACTTCAGGTAACTCTCTCCAAGATAAATTTAGTTCCAGAAGAAGCCTCAGCTGTGCAGCCATGAACCAGTTTGTGCCATTTGGCTTTGAGGCCAGGAGTTGGCTCATGGCCCCTTTTTAATTAGCAGCATAAACACCTCTTCAAAGAACATATGTGGGTGTCAACTCTCATTAGAGGATTTGTGGTTGTGAATCCCAAGTGAGCAAAGTCATCTCTGTTGCAAAGATTTAATTCAAGCACCTGTAGTCTAGAAAAAAGGAAGGATTTAATTAGAATATTTTAGTAGTTAGCCCTAATGGGAGTACTCTGAGGTGCTTCTCTTTTCCTCAGCAATCAGGATGCTTCCTTACCTCACTTAGTATTTTGGATTGTTGACTAAGACAGGAATGCCAAAAGAAGACATCACATTTTGTATGATGTAGGCACCCACCTCCACAATCAGATCCACCCCTACACTCCTCCATGAAGGATTTTTCTTTTATGGGTTTTCACCAGACTTAGACTTAATCTCTTCTCATTCAGCCTCAGCAGATGCAAATTTAAATGAAGAACAGAAGCTTCCTGGTTGGAACTGCTTAGAAGTGGTTATGAGGCCAGGCAGGGCAAAACCTCACACGCTAGGAAAGAGTGTCACAAGATTTCGTAACATCAACTAACAGAACCATGTTCTTTTTCCTCTGCTGTTTTTTCAAATCATCCTAGGGATGCTATCCCTCCTGCTCTTCCTTTCCTCTTTAAGGGGTCAACATCAGCTCAGTGATAACCACAGTCGTGCGGTTGCTGGCTCAGAGTTCTTGATCTCAGAACTAATACTTCAAGACCAGTTCTTGTGGCAAATCCAAAAAAGAGGGTGCCAAAGAAAGTTGCCAGAGACTTTTCCCTTTCAAGTACAAACAATCTAAACCATATCTGATTTGCTCTATAAAAGTACACATGGTTTGTTTTGTTTAGTATTATGTTACTTTTTTCCCCTTGCTTTTCAGACTTTTAAACTCTTCAAGGCAGGAACCTGTTCTTGACTTGATCCAGTTTTACCTCCTGATCAACGCCATGTGCACAGCAGCTGAACTGATCCAATTCTGCACTTACTGCCCTGAATATCAGAAAACAGAATGGAATTTTTGTTGAGATACCGTAACACACAAAATACCAAAGTGTCTGGGCTGTGATGGAAAGGCCAGTGCATGCATAACTAATACTATCAGAACATCACGTGTTGGAGCCCAGACGCGATGCTCTAGTTCACTTTTACATTTGTGAGCCACCTCAGTATAATGTAATATAGTAACAAATACAGATAAACCACAATTGTCTTCCTTTTCTACCATCCTCGCTCCTTCTTCTCCTCGGTCTTTACAGCTGGATTAGCAGCTGACACCTGTAAGAGTGGACACAAGAGAACACTAATATTTCCTCCATTTTGTGCTACCTGAATTCAGGTCATACCTGTATCATCCTGCCTCTCCAACATTCCAGGAAAATCCACTGTCCTTCAGGATAAGAATCAGTATGTGTGAGATTAAGGATGAGTAGCCTTATAAGTGCTTTTGATGTCTCTGGAGATTTTTTTAAGCCAGTTCTCTGTTTACAGCTCAAAGGAAACAGCATAGGGACAATTAAGTGGCTCCCTGTTGTGGCTTTTTGACTGTTGTTGCATATGACAGATCAGTACCTCCAGTGGAAGTCTCCTTGACTTCAAACAAGGGCTGTTTGTTTAAATTACCTTTATTTCTGATTCTCTTTCTCCCCTTTCCTTTCACCTGTATTTGTCCAATTTTTTGTATGACATGAAAATACAAAACTTCATCAGCATACAGAACAAAATCTGCAACGTAACAAGCTGTGCATAATTATTTCCTTATGGATTCTTAAACTTGCTACCCAGACTGTGTTCATTGACTAAATGCACTGATAACACAAAATAATCTGATTTCCACAGCATATATCTGTACTACAATTTATTTTCAAATTTGAGCTATGAAGTTGTTATTCCACTGCTTTTGTTCATCGCTACCTGTGTTCAATAGAATCAAAAATTATTTGTTTCAGTGTAGTTCCCATAAAACATAAAAAGTGACTGAGAGTACATGGTAAGTTTGCTAAAACAAGAACTGTGTAAGGAGAAACTCAATTATGAACACAAAAATGATCACCCTTAAAGAAAATGTGTAGTGAAGACAATCCAGGTTTTCTGATTTTCAGTTTACTGTCCTGACAGCTCCTGTTTTGGAATCGGTTCTGCAATTCACTTGCAGCTGGAAGAGCTTTATTCATATGACAAGGTGCACAGATCTTAGGCAATGCCCTCACTTAGATTGCCAGCTGCTTTGGACAAGACTTTTTGGCTTCATTCCATGAAGTCCAAGTTGCTTGCAGCCCACAGACACTACCAGAGCACTAACGTTTAATCCCATTACTCAAGTGTGAGCATGTCAGGCAGGTTTTCTGGTACTACTGAGGTTTCAAGAAAATGCATTCATTTCTACTGCTTTGTGATTCTATCCTCAGGCTAACACATGCCATAAGACAGTTTTTCCCATATCTTTTTTCTACCCAGAGGAAAGGGGAAAAAATAACCCAAACTATTTCACAACAAACTTAACCATTCTGTGGAATTAAGGAAAAGTTTCAAAACAGAGGGCAAAGCTGCCGTTTACTGCTTCACAAAGGATTAAAGGAATATACAGGAGATGTATTTCATAAGTTCTCTTCAAGGAGATGGCCTGCTTTTATGTAAACTGCCTTTCATCTTATCATATATTGTTCACACTGAGGATATAAAGTAGACAGGATATTGAATACGGCTATGAAATGATGCAGAAGGAAATAAGGCCCTTTTCAGAAGTTGATGTTCCAAAACACTGCTGAAACACTCCAAGATTTCCACATCTATCTTTCTTGGAAACATGCTTGTGCTTAAGTAAACCCCCACATGCACCTGTGATTTATATTTTGAAGCAGGACATGGATTTCTTGAGCAAACTGTTAGCTTAATCTATATGGAGACAGTAAGTCTCCTCTTGGGAATGATGCTAAGGCTTTCCATGATGGAGTCCTCCATTATGTTAATGTCCTTTAAGGGTAGTTTTTGCTCTGCTACATTATAAGTTAACATGGATTTTTTATGAATACCTGATACTTTTCAATCAATATTGGCATTTATACTCAATTCCCTATAAAGAGATTGTGTGCCAAAAAAAATGATCATCCCAACTGCCTGGAATAGCTTGCCAAATAAATAGCACACTTCTTCCTGTTTCCTTTGGAAAACAGATCATTGACAATGCAAAACAATATAACCCACTACTTTTTAACAGAATGTTCTGTGCAGTGAGTTTGGAATTCCACAGAAGTACAAAATATCCATGCCTAGACTGAATTTTATTCCAAGACATTTTTACTCAATGCCATCGTCACATGTCATTGTATAAACTGCTGCGTAAACTTTAAAATACTGACTGTGAAAATACAGTAATGAAATTTCATTTTAAATGGGACCTCATAAGACAATATCAGGAAGATTTTTTCCCAGTGTCTAATTTCAGAGTTGCTACAAGTCTTACCACTTGAACTAGATGCAGTTGGGGCTGCAAGTACTCAGTGCTTCCGATAAGCATGCCCATTTTGTCAGACTGTGCATAATTACATTTGGCTCCTCATCAAAGAGAATCGCTCAGCTCACACACAAACCACAGGGCTGGGTAACAAAGCCACAGATTTGTTATCAGCTATCAGCTACCAGGCTGATAGTACTGAACATGGTAAGGCAGATGCATGGTCCCCCCCCAGTCCAACCCACCCGTGCACGGGACGAGCCAAAATAAGAGATGCCTCCAGAAGCAAGATAAGCTCCACTAACACACAGCCTCTGGACCAGACTGCACTTATCATCGAGATGAGAGCATAATTAAAAGAGCTGAGCCCAGCTGCACCAACCCAAGTAGCTGCATCTGTAAATTAAGTGGGATAAGATCCATTTTATATTATCAGTGATGTTTCTCATTGATTGAAAGGATCAGGTGCTAAAAGTGTTCCTTTTCATAAGGCAGAAGTAGGTTGTTTAATGTGAATTCAGATCCAGTGAAGAGCAAGCCATTGATACAGCTACACATTTTAGTCTGATGCTTTTTTCCTTCTTTCATATATAGAAAAATCCTTTCCATTGAATATGTATACCTACTCAAAGCTGCATAATTTACTGCAGTCAGTGACTGCCTAGATAAACATGGATCAAATCAAAACACATTTTTATGATTTTCTTTGGCTTAAAAAAACCCAGTTCTTTTAAATATTTTTTTTCTTCTGAGTTCCTGAACTTTCATTTCAATTATTTACATTTTAAAGGAACTGAATTGGATATTAGCAATATTTTTAAAGAAACTGTATTATACCCTGCTGCTAGCACTGGAATATCTCAGTTTTGCAAACAATATAAGTCTCCTAAAGAGGTTCATTATACACATCGCTGAAATTGAATTCAACACATTTATACTGGCTGAATTAATTTTATAAGAAAGGAAAAAGCACGTAGCAAGAGTTCCAAAAATGAAGTTAGTATAACCTCCTGCAGGAAGGCTTGAAAAGCAAAAGAAACATTAGCAGTACCTTTTCTGTTTTCTATTACTGCAAGAAAATGGTTTCAAAAATTTCAGTTTAGGTGTACTGAAGTTGACATCCTCATCATGTTATTTGCTGTTTCTATTACTGAAAACTTCAGTCTTGGATACAGATAATACACCTTGTTTAGTAACATCTGCGTGCAGACTGCAAAGTATTAAGGGTTGGCTGGATTGCTAGAACTCAGTTTGGGAATTTGGCCACAGGCTCATTCCTTCTATATGTCTGGCCACAAAGACAAAGGAATATTTTATTTTTCTAGGGGAACAACAGAAATGTCAGGGGCAAGAAGTGAACAGAAACAAAGAAATATTATTTCAATTTTTTTTAACACAGAAGAAACATTATTTTAATTCCTCCAACTAAAAAAAGAAATAGTCAAAATAGAAAAATACAGCACCAAATGCATGAGCACAGGAGAAAAACTCTAAGGAGCAGAAAGATCATGTCTGAAAAGGCAAAACATTGTATCTAACTATGCTCACGGAACAAAAATAACATATTTGAGTATCACTGTCTAGTTGGACTCTGCCCCAGAAACAAGACTCTTTTAAGCACTCAATCTTTGCAAGAAAGGAATCTCCTCTCTGGCACCTTCACATAAGGCAGTGGGCAGCCAAGACTACATCTGGGTGCCAGGTGTGCAGCAGGCACCTGTGCTCCCGGGAAACAAGAAGGCTACTGCAGAGCAATGGATCTGTCTGGCCAATCCATTCTGCATGGCCACGTCTACTCCACACTTAGGAGCCACAAGGCTTTTTTGCTGCCCAGCCACAAGAACAGTTCAGTCTCTTTCAGCTGTTCAATCCCTCTTCAGAGAGGGCTGAATTGAGTAGGCAAGACGAGAATACCTAACACGGCTGCCTTCATTTTGTGTATTTCTCACATTTTTTTTTTCCAAGTAAAGTCACTTAATAGTCTGTGAACATTATCTACTAACTATAGCTTCATACAATTTTGACATCTGCATCTGGGAAAAGTGTACCCCTTTTGACTGTGTTAGATGAACTGAACTTCACTTTGGAAGTACTTCTCTGCAAAAAAGTTTGAAATTAAACCACCATTCATTGTCCAAACTTCTTACCATGGCTCAGACAGCCAAATCTATGTATCTGTCCATTGATCACACGAACCAGTGAAAAACAAGACTAGCAGCTGCTTTTATATGTATCTATGCCTGCATTTATTCCATAACCTGTTCAAAGTAATGCATGAATAAGAAATGCATTTACTCACTTAAAGAATTACGCAAGAATCATGCAATCATAGGATCATTAAGGCTGGAAAAGTCCTCCAAGATGACTGAATCCAACTTTTGGCTAAATGAGAGAAAGCAAAATGTTTCCTGAGCTGCATCCAAAGCAGCATGGGCAGCAGGTCCAGAGAGGGGATTCTGCCCCTCTGCTCTGCTCTGCTGAGACCCCACCTGGAACCCTGCATCCAGCTCTGGGGTGCCAGCACAGGAAGGACATGGACCTGTTGGAGTGAGTCCAGAGGAGAGACACCAGCATGATTAGAGGGATGGAGTACTTCTCCCATGAGGAAAGGCAGAGAAAATTAGCATTGCTCATATTGCAGAAGAGAAGGCTTGGGGGTAACCTAATTGTGACCTTCCAGTACCTGAAGGGAGCCTCCAAGAAAGTTGGAGACTGTTCACTAGAGCATATAGGGATAGGACAAGGGGGGATGGCTACAAACTGAAAGAGGGTAGGTTTAGGTTAGATGTTAGGAAGAAATTCTTTACTCTGAGGGTGGTGAGGAAGGGCAACACTTGCCCAGAGAAGTTGTGGATGCCCCATCCCTGGAAATGCTCAAGGCCAGATTGGACAGGGCTCGGAGATAGCTGGCCTAGTGGAAGGTGTCCCTGACTGGTGGAGGCTGTTGGAACTAGATTATCTTTAAGCTCCCTTCCAACTGAAACCATTCCACGATTATGCCAAAATCAACATTTGGGCACCAAAGGATTCTTGATTGTTTGATTATGGGTAAGGGATTCATAATGCTTAAGGTCACGTAACAAAATTATGGTTTATATGAAATGGCTCATTTAAAAGAGGAATGAGGTTTCAAGAATAAGCTTACCTAATCACTCCCTTCAATGAGATAGTTTTATATAAACGTATTGTTGAACTGCACATGTAGAAACATCGTCTCTTGGGCCTCTTTAGGCCAAAATAATCCCCTCAATTCCCCTTGCAACAACCAGGTAGCCTGGTTACATCCAAGTGCAGAAGTAGGACCCCTACTCAAGACAGAAATTCAGATTAAGCGTAAGCGCTTACCTTGGCAGGTAGAGCTGATAGTCCCACTGATGGAGACAGAAGATACATTGAGGACTTGCTCCACAGGCTGGAGAGTGAGGAGCAGAATAACAGGGTGGGAATCTACAGGTGGATGGCCAAGAACTGCAACAGCTACAAAAGCCAGAAGAGCCACAAAAGCATGTGTAATCACTGAGAGAGATTACAAGAAAGGTTTGAATCTGGGGAGTGCAAGAGGTAGAAATATTGATGAGGGGGAAAGATGGCTGAGCAGATAGGCTGGTCAAATAGGAAAAAGAAAATTAAATCACACTAAGCAGAACATACCCTTTTCACCTCAACAGTGACAGTGAATGTCACCCAGGCTTAGTCACTTCCTTTTTTAACCAGAATTTCTGAATTAGTGAATCACGCCTGAAGATTCAACACCACAAATATGCTTTCAAGAGTGATTGTGCTACTACCCCAAATCTT
This sequence comes from Cyanistes caeruleus, assembly GCF_971803275.1. NCBI lineage: Eukaryota > Metazoa > Chordata > Aves > Passeriformes > Paridae > Cyanistes > Cyanistes caeruleus. The sequence goes on from NC_141703.1 coordinate 48,461,922, forward strand.
TTTAATTATGAAACCTCACCCATCATTCTCAGTAGATATTTAAATAGTGTTTTCTGTATGAAAATAATGATTTTTAGTATGCGTATTAGTATACAGGCATTGTAATGGTGGGTCTGAAATTCTACTGGGCTTCACACCTTAAAAGCCCAAAGGAAAAAGACAGCAGTCTGTGTCTCTAACAATTTGCAGTTTAGGTATAGCAATAATCACCAGTCAAATTTAAACTGATGGGCTTGAAAGCAGCAGATGACAACACTGGTAATTTAACTGTTGTCCTGATTTGAGCGGTACCACGGCAAAGAAAAAAAATATTTTAAGAAGGATTTGACAGTGAATTAAAAAATGGAGATGCCCAGTGATCCTCTATAGTGAGGGAGAGACGACACAGAAGGACCTAGCAGGTGCTCTTCTTGCAGCACACACAATGCAGTCTGGCATCATGGTCTTTGATATGGGAATTCAATTCAACACTCAATGAGAAACTAATAGTGGGGATGGGATAGTGTCCAAAACCTTGTAGAAGAGTACAAGTAGATCACAACAATTCTTTTCAACAGAGAGGGGAAAATCAGCAATACACATGAAGTGGTCAAAGCAGCAACACTGTCAAAGCAGAGAGAAAAACTATCTTAGCAGTTTTACTTTGGACAGATTATACATACTGAAGCCACTACAAGGTTGAAGATTACTTCAGGTGAGGAGGTAATGGATGAATTTCATTTGTAGGGATGAAAAAAACAAATATGTATCTTCAATGCAGGATTTAGACTTAACCAGAATATTAGCTTGTGGAAAAATCAAAGGCAGTGCCCCAGATTACAGGGCTCAAAGACTGGAAACATAGAGATTTTATCCCCGGTGACTAGAGAGGGGAAAAGACCTTTTACTCAAAGGTCATGACTCACTCAGTAGCTCAAGAGGTGAGCTCAAGATTACAGTTTGGACTGAAGGAGATGTATCATTTTTGGGATGCAGCAACAAGGAGGCAGGGTAGGATTTGCATTCATGGACCAAAAGAGAAGAACCAAAAAGAAGAGATTCCTCAAAAGCTCCCTTACACTTAGAAATTACTTTCTCCTTGCAAAAAGTAACTTTGAGTCTTTATTTTTAAAGATAACTGTGTTTTCCATTGCCCTGGAGGAGATTCTGCCTCTCACCAAAACTGAGCCTGACAGAAGTGACTTTGTGCTGCATATTCCACCCAGTTTGCTCCCACTGAGATTTGTGAAGTCTGTGACACTGTGCAATAGTACCCAGGTTCACTGATATAAATTTGAGGGGAGACATACAGCTCCAGCAGCTCCAGGCAAACAGCAGCAGTACCACAGCCCATGGTTGAAACGAGCGCGATCCTGTTGGTTCTTCAATCCAGCTGTTCACACCTTGGGTTTCCTCCTAGAGCTTGATGGCATCCCATGTGACAGATACTTGACAAAAATACTTAGAACAGAAAAGCTGTAAGGTCACCAAATCCTGGTAACCTTACAAGAGAACAGGGTAATTAAAATGGGAAACACTGGATCTTCTCAAAAAGCTCGTAATATTCAGAGCCTGGAAAACAGACGACCTACCAAAAAAGAAAATATTTTCAAAGTATATACTGCCCTCCTGTGTACAACTCGGTATTAAATCCAACAGCTGCAACCTATTTAAAAAACTGAAAATAATGTGGTGCTGTGGTGTCCCAGATAATGTAGGAACAGTGGTAAAATCCTGGCACTAAGGAACAAATTGAAGGCACAGTTCAGACCAGGGCTGTCATCAATGAGAAACGAATCACTGCCATGGGCCTTCATCCATCTTTTATGAAGGTGATCATGCTGGATCCCTAGGACCAGAAGCCATGCGAGCTGCAGAATTTCTCACAGGCAAAAGGCAAAGCACCCCCAAGCTGCCTCTGAACCCTACCACAATCATAGATTATCCACAAATGACTGACTGCTTTAAATAAAAGTAATTTCTTCCAGTTAAAGCTTCTAACAAACTATGTGAGTTTGGCACATTCCTGCTTAAATACTTACCTTTGCAGAGATTATGTCTCTTTTTTATTATTCTTGATACCTTTTTCAACAGTTCTTTCAGAAAAGAAAAAAAAAAAAAAGGATTTTAACTGTATTAAAATAACTTCAGTGTGAAAAATTAACTGTTAATTTCAGTTAAACTGCTATGCAGAGATCCTACTGCACTAGTATACATCACTTCTCAGCGCAAAGTTTCAGTCACCATTAAATACCTCTCCTCTGCTTTTTATTTTAGCTTGCCCTTTTCAGAAAAGCGGGTCCTTAAGCAACTGCAGAGCAAAACTGAGAGCAAATTCATAGCCACAGTGAAAGGTACACAATCTCTGTTTCCCATTGCAAGATGTATTTGCACTTTCACGCTCTTAACATTAAATTAAAATGGCATCTTAATTAAATTGAAAAAGTCTCTTAAGATCATAGTAAGGTTGATTTCAAAATGAATACATATTTTTCTTCTACGCATACCATGGCTTCTTAACACAATTAAAAAAAATAATTTTTCAGGTAACTCAGTTACTATTTGAAAAAATCCAGCATAATCCTTATAAAAGGTAAGTAGAAACTTCAGGAGCTTAGCAGATATGAGTAGCTGAATTTTTCACAATGTTTACATGGCACACTGAAGAAGAGCATTATTGCTGAAATAGATTCTTTATTTCCTGAAACATTCCAAAACAGCAGTATACACAGTTGTAATCAAATATTAAATCATATGCCATTGTAAGAAAGCATTGATTAGTGCAATTGGATTTTGTAAAAGATCTATCAAAAGATTTATTCACATTAAAACTCATTTTCCATAAGCAACTGTTAATAAAACATTACAATTTTATTCTTTGTAATAAAGTACTGAAAATCAACAGTAGTTTTAGAGATCACTGTACCTTTGTAAGTGCAATGTGATTTATGCTGCCATTTTAAATACAAAACACTATGACAATAAATTAACAATTCAACAAATGGTGGTAGACCAACAAAACCATGCTGACCCAGCTGGATAGCAATTTCCAGTGAATGCTACCTTTTTTTCTTTTGTGCTTCTGCAACATAAATATACTGCTTTGTATTGCCAATGGTCAGATTTTTAAGATATGTTCCTAGCGCTAAAAAAGTACATTACCCCAAAAATATTATTTATGGCACAGAAAAAGTTAAATTATCTCTCTGTAGTTCAAGGTCCAGGCAAGTTTAAATGAACTTAAGTATACAAAATAAAATATACTGAAAGCACTAGAAAAAAATTCAAGCACATACATAAGTACCCCAAAATTGAAAATAAAATGCGTGATGACTTTACACTGAATAAATTATCTCAGAACTTCAGTACGGCAAAGCTGCCCAAAAGCAAAATCTCCTAGTTCGTGCCAAGGAAATATTCTTGTATTTTGCACACATATAATACTTTCTTCAGCTCCAAATGCCAACACTGCCATTGTTAGTCTGCTAACAATGCAGCTGTTCAGGTAACTGATTAAGTGCAATATTTAGTATTTGATAAGATGTTCATTTTTTAAAAATGACATGGCATTGTAGATGGTTACAGATTAAGATCCTGGGGAAAATAATACTGTATGACCCTCCTTTTCCAAATCACTGTTACCCAGCCAGCTGGGTAATGAAATCCACATTATGTGTTTTCCACATGTTTCCATGATGTTGAGGGGCATCCTTCATCAATAGCAGCCGTCTCTCCAGTTCCCATCCCGTATCGTGCTCAGCGACGACAGTGGCTTTGGAGGCTGAAGAAAACTGTATTAACCAAATGACAGGGGAAAAAAAAGAAAAGAAAATGAGGTCATATTTCCTGTGAAAGATCAAGGTAAAAGACATCATTTACTTCTGCAGTGACAATGGCTTTGGGGCTTGCTTAGAGACATCCCTCTGGTGTATTTCTGGCTACATATTAGTGCACATATAAAGATCTATGGTGAAATTAAGGCCATTTCCAATGAGAAGAGCATGAAAGATTTGTAAAAAGGAATTGAGTGAATAATTGTAATCATGAATGAGATGCCTCTAAATAACAAGATTTGGCTTTTCAGAGCTAAAGACAGTAAAAACACATTTTTGTCACTAAGGGCAGCCGAGCTCTAATGGGAAACACTTTCCAAAAAGCTATTGTGATTAGCATACTCATGAAAAACCAGCAGTTTATACAGATACCGTGCAAGCAGCGAAGAATTTTATCAGCTGACCGAGTTCTCCTCCAGACCCTCTTTTATCGAGGACATGTGACGATGTGTTTCCAGAGTCACAAGTTCCAGCACTGCAACTCCTGACAGGAACTCACCATCCCCTGGGTTCCCACCCTCACACCTGGGCTGCATCTCTCACTCAACATCGAAGACATCTAAAACACTTCCTGACCATCTTCCAAACCCTCCAGGTTATTACTGAGGCAACTATTTCAAGCAAAATGAAAAAAATGAAAAAACAACCATCTGACTTGACCTAACTGCCAACACACTGGTAACACAGTAGGCTCTGTATTTAATTTGCCACAACTGTAATTTTGTCACTCCCTAATTTGCTGAAAAAATTGTGTTTCAATTTTGTGAAACTATTTCAACTTTTATAAAAGCAGACCTCAAGCCTTGTTTTCAAACTACTCCGCTTTTGTTATAAGATATTAATGCCTCCTTTCCAAATGCTGCTTGCTGTAAAAAGGCAGAGGTATCTTGTAGAGCAGGCAGTTGGTAGGCCAGTCATCAGAGCAGCTTCAGCTTTCTGCTACAACTGCTTTTTTAGTAGCAAAAACACTGCACTTAAGTAATAACAGTTGGCTAAAGTCAGATTCAGCCAAGCTGCTTTTGTGTAGCTCCATTTCAGTGTAGCACCATTTATCTTTGATATAAATCCAGTTACTTGAGACTAAGAACATAATCTGCCTTTGCTGTTTTCTGCAACTGCTGCTTTCGTTTCCAGAGAGAAAGGAAGAACGTATGTTTAATAATCTTAAAAAAAAAAAAAAAAACAAACAGAGAGGGGGGAAAAAAAAATAATGATTAGCTAACTTGAAAATAATTGTAAGAATACTGCTGTGTATCCAGAGGTGAATCTCTGCTACAGGGCACTGACAGAAAAACGTGCCAGCAATGAAAACCAGTTCAAACAAGCACAAGCTGTTGGTATGACATCACACTGTTTGAGACAGGAGCTGTGGAGGGGCCGTAATGCATTTCTACTTTTCCATCACCAGCTGGATAGCAGCAACTGGCTCCAGTACAAGGCAGCAGGAATAAGCAAGCCCTGGCTCCACAGGTATGCTTACATTCCTGCCACACTTGTGCCTGGTATCTAGCATGATCCAGATCCTGAGTTGCTCTGGCTTTAGCTGGAACCTGTCTCATCACCATGGCCTTGTCTGGAGACTGGGAGTGTTGGCTGACCCTGATCACCACCAACACTGCTCTAGGCTGGACACTGCAGGGCAGCCCAGCTGTCCCACTCAGCCCCCTGCTCACCCTGCCCTAAGGGCAGCTGCCCCCACTGCCCTTCACACTGCATAAAGCTAAAACACAGAGAACCAAAAGGTGGGGTCTGCAAGAAGCCCTGAGATTGGAGTTGGAAAGGGATGAGGGTTGTGTGGATCCTTTTTGCTCAACAGGAACAAAAAAAAAAAAAAAGGTGCTGACTTCTAAGGCTAAAAAGAGATGGATTACACCATCACAATTTCTTTAAACTGCTTGAATCTCTAATAGTAAGGAGAAAATCAGTTAATATTTAGCCAAGTTATTTATCTCAACTACTGCAATTCTATATTACAAATTATTTTATATTACAAATTATTACTCCCTCATCCAGTGTTTTATTCTATGCAGCAAATACTAAAGTTCCCTAATGCAACCCAAATATAATGTGTCTAAGAACCCACTTTATGTATCTGAAATACCAGCAACTTGGCTACTTAACAGTCTGGCCAAAGGTAGGAAGACAGATTTGAACATGCATTTCTCCCTGAACATCTCATTTCTTTAAAAAAAACAAAAGACCTTTCCTATTTCTAATCAAGTCATGACTAGCAACACTATTTAAGTTTCAAAGAAGCTAGACTCTTAAACTGATAATCAGAAATACCATTCATTAGAAAATATCACAGTTAAAAAAAAACTGACAACTGAATTCCTTCCAGGAAAAGTCTGTATGAACTGAAACCACTTGTATTTTTCCAAATGAATCAATAAAATTGAACGAGGGTGTTAAAGAACTGCAGGTTGAGCTCCAATCTACCTGTGCATTTTGAGTCCTATGAATTCTGCATTCCCGCTGTGCAAAGACCATCCATCTTCAACAGTCACTGCTTTGGCTCTATGGCAACACAGGATGCAGCTAAGGCACATTTGAAGGAATGGAGACAGGAGCCCAGACTTCCTGGACTATAAATAGCTTTGTTACTGATTTGAATCAGCTTCTAATAAAAACAGCATTGAGAGTACAGTGTCTCACTCTCCCACTGAAACCTCTTAATTTTGTTTTTCTTTAATATTGTCTGTTGTATGAGACATTACAAAATAGCAAGGGACTGGTCTTCATGACCCAGAAAGGCTTCCTCACATGTTGCTATGAAAGATTTAAGAGCTCTCCAGAAGAACATGAAGTAGAGGGAAGTAAAAAGAAAAAAGGAAAGAAAACCCTCAACTATAAAGAAGTCTAACTGAAAGAGTTTCCAGCTGAGAGCAAAGAAGGTTATAATAGAAATCTCATGGTACAGTCTTCATCAAAGAAGGAACCTGACGGCTCTTTATCAAAGTTTCACCGCAGTTGGTCAAAATCTGTTGTCAGTCACATCAGTGTAATCCCCAAGTAACTCAACCAAAGAGAGAATGTGAACAATTGAACTTATTCTGGATCTAGCCAGTATGTAGTGAAAAGCACAAAAATGATGAGAGCTAAACAGTGACAGTTCATCCAACAGAAAATGAGGTGGTCACACAGCAGGCCCTCACAAGAGGCGAAATGTGGGAAATGAGAAGAAATAGTTGGAGGAGTTAACACAAGTTGAGAGAAGTTTTTCCTTGAAAAGACTTAATTCCTATTAATTACAGAACATGGAGCTAAGAGTTTAACTCCCAGCTAAGATAAGGTGATTAAAACAAAATCTCTTTCATCAAGCCTATTATATTGCTTGACCTAAAAATAATTAATTTGAAGATTAATTTCTCTTTCTCATTTTTTTTTGCATGCAAAAATTTGCATTTGCTTAACAGTACAGCTTATTGCAACTGTGTGATATTCCAGGACTCCTCGTGTGCCTGTTGTCTCCTAGCTGGAATTGAAAAGATGCTGGTTCAACCCAAGACTGCACAATCCAGGATACTTCCTTCTTCACAACACTGCAATGGTACAACTTGCATTTTTACAGACTATTGCCATTTACAACAACAGGGATGCAGCTCTTTCTATGTGAACACTCTAAGATTGGCTCATGCTGTGACACTGAAATAGCAGTAGGCACAAGTCTGGGAAAAGGTAAGCCACATCAGTTAATGATATGAGGTTTGTGTTTGTTTGGACTTCTTAGTGACAGGTGGCAATCCATTCCTATTTACACGTGTTTACACACTATCCATTATCAGAGTTTCCTAGGGGCTACCAGCATGCATTGTCTATCACTATTTCTGGCAAGCAATCTTCACCGATTCAGTGACTCAGCACCAGGAGACAGAAGCATATGTTTTATAGATCCACATTCAGGAGGTAAAAACATTCCACAATTTAAGCCTAAGCTATTCACACAGAGACTGAGGCCAGTTTAACTCTCACCTTCGAACTGGCTGTGCAATTTTACTTCTGGGAATGCCACTCCCATTGACGGCCAGCGATGGTCTTGGAAGAGCACTGCGCCCTACAATGCCTTGCCCAGCAGTCTTGTTTGGCATTGGGATCCCAGTGTTGGAATACAGCTGTGAGTTGCTGGACACTGGAATACTGCTACTATTACTGCTCCCTTGTACAGTTGGGCTTACATAGGCAGTAGCTTTGAGAGGCTGTCTGACAGACACTGGAAAATGTCCCACACTGTGAACTCGGTGCTGAAGCTGTCCTGGTGATGGAACTGTGAAAAGAAAACAAAGCAACAAGGTCAGTATGCAACAAATAAAACCAGGTAGTAATGCTAATTTTTAAATAGATCTGAAAAAGGATAAACACATTATTATACAATTTACTTGCTGATTACAAACTGTTGAAAAACCTCCTGAATCCAATACTATAACATTGCACTTAACTAAAATACCCTGTTCCACCCCCATCCTGAAAATAATCCCAGTCCATATTCATCTTTCTTTTTCCCTTCAAAGAGATTAAATTAGCCATTATAAGCACACTAAATCCACCAACACACTTAGAGCTTTAAACAGGAGAAACTGCTGAAGGTATAAAACAGTCACTGTTAGGTAATTAGGTTTTTGTCAGGTGGCTTGCAACAACCACATCTTGTTTGAGCAACATTGCATTAAAGCATTATGAAGCATCACAGAAATTTAAGCTTTATGCATAAAAACAATAAAGAGGCTATAAAAAATCTTGAATGTAAGAGCATATTCCACAGCTGATGTTATGTAAACTATCATTTTATATCAACATTATGAGCTCTAGAAGCTTTATATATAGATTTTTCTACCCAATCCTGCCCTCTGGTGTACATTTGGCAGGCATCACTTTCCTAGTCCATGTACCAAAAGCAAACTGTCAAAAGCCTGAAGCATATAAATTAAGACACTACATTTAGAGCAATCCTTTTTCAAGTCCTTGAAAAAAGGACATCTTTAAACCATTTAAGGACACAGGAAAAACTGCAGGGGAGTGATTCAATTAAACTACACTGTCAGTATACTGTTATGGAACTCTTATCATAACACAGCTCCTAAAATACCGCAGCACAGCCACTTACTATAAAGGCCTTTTAAAAAAATATTTCAGAAAAATGGAATTTTACACACACACAAGTATGAACACACAAATAAATATATATTCCTAAAATAATTAACAAAATTAAACGCTCAACACATGACCATGAAAATCCATGTGGGAACTTGAAATACTTCCATTTTCATATTCAAACAGGAAAAAAAGTACAACAAAATTACCCGTCAGTCAAGAATATTTTCCAGAAAAGAAGCAATTTAATTGTTTTGAAGACATTGTAATTTCTGCTTAAAGTTGAAAGAAAACAGGAAAAGTTTTTGCCAACTTCTCCCTCCAAAATCTCACAAAAAATGAAGAGTCCAAGTTAAATCCCTTCTTATCAAATAATTTGTTTGTTCCTCTTTGTTTCTACCTGTGTCCAGTGAAATCTACTTTTCCCATTTCCACTCGAGAACCTCAACCACCGTGATAAAAAAGATGGGTTTGGATCTTGACCTATCTTGCTCAGATTCTACATTAATAATTCATCTCCTACATCAATACTCCCTTCATCCCCCCATCAAGAAGTCACCTAAATTATACCAATTATTTTAATTCCCCCACTCAACAATTATATTATACTCAAGAATAGAACCCTCTGTTTACTGCATTTCCTCAGAAGAAAGTGGCTCAACTTCAGTAGGAAAGAGGTCATGGATTTTAAGACAGTGTTTATACAGTGTACTATACAACCAGCATTGCATAAATTACCCAGAAAAACAGTTTTCAATTGTAGTATCAAAACTAAAAATGTGATCTCATATGAATTAATTGCATTTTTGGTGTATTACTATTTATTGTTACTATTCTTTCAGTTTTAATGCTGCCACAAGATAAATGGGCAAAGGAAAAAAAAAAGGGAAGAAACTTTCAATAACAACACTGACAGAACTTGCTCTCCAAAACAGAAATTTTGAAAATCCTGAGGTATATTACAATCTAGTGCAAAAAAACAGTTTGCTTTTAATTTTTCTTAGACAAAAGATCAGTGACAAGGACATGTATTCTACCCCTTTATTGATCCCTTGTGCTCAGCTGAAGAACACAGATACTTACTACACGACTGCATCCTTGAAATCCCATTACTAGCTCCATGCAAATTGGAGTCAAAGCTCTGACTATTCCTCACAGTGACAGGAGAACCAGCAAAGCCAGCAGTACTGCTAATGGTGGGGGTGCTTGGCATCCGAGCGAGGTTAGGCATGCTTCTGCGGAGTTTGTCTGGAGCAAAAGAAGACAACATCCATTAGTCAGGTCAGAATTTCCAACAAACACAAGCAGCCTTGGCATCATTTCCGTAGAAAATCAGAATTGTAACAAACCATTTCAAACGATAAACAAAAAGAGAGGTTTTGCTCTACCAGAAGAGTATGAATATGTTATTGACAGCTTTCAAATTGAATCATTTTGACTACTGTAACAGTATGATTATTCACAAGTTATTTTGAAGACACCAGTAGGCAGTACATTTGCAGAACTGCAAGGATTTAAACAATAAATAATGATGAGTTTCACATAGATGTGTAAAGTAGGTCAGGTGAAACATGCCCTAAATGCGCCTGTTTCTTTGCAGTGAATCCAAAAGCAGAGCTGCACCAGCAGTGAGACGCAGCTATTTACTCTGTGGATGTCTAAAGACAGGAGAGAAATCCATCCCAAGTGACTAAATCTTGCTTTCAGGTGCCAGTAAGATGCTAAATAACTCCATTCAGAACCTAACCTTGTTAGCATGTTAAGTTTCTGCAGGAAGCCACACGCAAAAACTGCCAAGTCCTGATGTTGTTCAGTTGGTTGGAGCCCTGTGTTGATACAAAAGAATTTTCAAATCTGGTGTTTCTCCCTCCTACCTCACTTGGGTACCTGATTTGGTAGGCATTTTCAGTGTAGGCTTTTTTGCAGAGCTTTTCACAAAAAGAAAGCTGCAAATGCCCCAAGTATTTTTGAGGCAGGTATAACAGCTAAGTGTCTAAGAGGTCAGAAGATGTCTGCAATCCCACTCACACCAGTTCATTTGAAGAGAGAAGTTGAAGCCCTCCTGACACCTCAAGGCAGCTTCCTAACCATGACATCAGGAGGTAATCTAAGGGAAAACTCTTCCAGTCTCTTCTGCTGTCAGGCCGAAGGGAGATGTACAATCAGAAGGGACTGGGAAAAAGGCACAGACTGAAGAACCTGGTCCTGTGACATGACAGACTTCAGCAAAGCACTGCTCTGGGAAAACAATGGGCATTTATTAAATTGTCACTGACAACATCAGCAAGGTTTGCCTCTTGGCCAGGTTCAGAAGCACAAGTCCTGTGCCCTGCTGAGGTGGCTGCGTCCCCCCTGATAACATGGCCAGCACAGGGGTTGCCAGCTCCTGTTCCTGACATAGGTTCCAATGGCTGGCAGGTTCTTATACTGCAAAAGAAAGCAGGGGTGTGCTTGTCTTGTAACAGCAGCTACTGCTGCTCTCTCCCACAGAGAGCAGGGCATTTCCAAACTGAAGTTTTGGTTTTATGCATAGAACAACACAGCGCACTGCTTGGAATGCTGGCATGGGTCGACCTCCTGACTCATACAGGGCAAGTTCAGTTTACAGAAACAGCAGATTTATTTAGAAATCTCTGTTGATGAGTCCACATAAATATACAACCTATTTAGCACCATCATTAGCTCCTCTAATCCTTAAAGCTGCTAACAAGTGAAAAGTAATACGACGTGACAGTACAGTTCTATCTATACAAGTTATGAGGAGTCACTGACAGTAACTTCAATATGTGACGCCTACTTAACTCCAGCAACTTGTGTCACAGAAAGGTTGTATCTCCAGCAGGAAAAGAAAATGTATGCTTTGAATTTCTGGAAACTAGGGTACAGCCAAATCCTAACAAAGAACTAATGTATGGACAATCTTTCACCAAACAAGTCAGAATTGTGCTTCAGTGATTAATTACTGACAGTGGCAGACAGAAACTGTGAATAGTACAGCAATGAACATTAGCAAGGGGACTACCACTGTGGTGAAGGCAGGTACTAAGTATTAATATCAGTGATGTAACAATGATAAAACAGTTACCAGGCTTCCAAAACTGTCCTGCGGATGCAAACAATAGCACCCATACAGCTACTGTATGTATATATTTGCAAAATTCTTGAATATTTTAGAAACTGAAGAGGGAACTGTCACCCTATGATGCAATCCTTGGGCAAGAGTGGCAAAAAAAATGAATACAGGATGTCTGTAGCTACAGTAAATTCTGGAGTCCTAGCCTACCCTTTTGAAGTCCTAGGGCCTGAAATCCTAATTCAACGTTACAGAACTTGGCTAAAAAAGGTCTGATGCATCAGGATAAGGAAAGCATCACTGCATAAAACAGCTTTTTAAGCATCGTGTTGTATAGCAGAATTCTTTGGACTCTACATGCTCTTCCACTCAGGGACTGCATCAGCCACCCCAATTATCTGTGAATTATCTGTGCCTTGAACTGTCCAGTGGGTGCAGCTACAATAGGGGAAAAATAGGTACAGAAGTAGCTTGGATTTCCTCCATGTCTTGGGTGGCCACATCTTTTGCCTCCTGTTCATTAGTCCCTTCTTGTTCCAGCAGTTTGCTCTGCTGCTGATTCATTCAGTCCTCAGGCAGCAGATTCCTGCTGCACCTGCAAAGTCTCATCCATCAAGCAGCTGTGTTACTTCTTTGATGGGTCCTTGTGTCTGCTGAGATAAATGGCCCTGAAAAGCAATGAAAATAGCAGGTCAGTTTTGTGTTTGGGGAAAACCCAGAAATGTTCGCCTTGATGGCATTTTGAAGCTTTCATCTCCTTGGATGATGCATTCTCTTTCATCTCCTTCTTGAAGTTTGTTCTGTCACCTGCTTCACTCCTAAGAACAGTGGAAATAGTCTTACAGATGCTTTGTTTGTAAATGAAATGATGGCTCTTATGAGCTTAATACATGGAAGCAAAAGGTGGGAATTACGTGATTTTAATATTATTTCAGGCCACTGATATTTGACTAGCTATGAACTTGCTGGAAATATATGAGAAGAAAACAAAAATATTTTTCCAAGATGCTTTCCTTTCCAGACCTCTTTGCTCTCCTAAAGACTCATGAGAAAATCAACAGAGAGGAGAAGGAGTAGCGATATACTCTCAGTTGAGAATGAATTTGCTCAAATAGCCCTGTTTGTGATGAACACTGGAATTTGCTACAGTTTCTGCTACCTTTTCTGCACTAATCCGGTTCAGAGGCAAACCTAAAAAAATCATCAGTTGCCTCAAATTTGTTTTGTTGGAAGACGTGGATAGTAACAGCAATAGGGGACTTCAAAGGACCTACACCTGCTCAAGAAATGACTGGATGCGGCACTTGGTGTCACGGTCTAGTTGGAAAGGTGGTCATCAGTCAATGACTGGAATTGGTATTTCCAACAGCATCCACAGTTGTTATTGTGAACCAAAGTATGCTGGAAAAAATAAGGTGTTTAAGTAGAACGCAGCCATATAAACCATCACAGGTGTATCTTCGCCTTTCCCAGCCTTCTTTGAGAAAAAACATCATGACCTACACACATCATATTGTTGAGGCATTTGTATTGTATTTGTGAAGAAAATTCAAGGATATGTCATGGAAGGGGAGTTAACAATTAGTTACTGGTTCTTACCACCTTCTAAGAATAATTCATGCATATACACATGTGCTTGTCATTTCATGAGCTTTCTTTAAGCAGCATACATTGCCCTTCCACATACCTGCAGCAGAATTGCCTACTGCATGTTTATGCTTCTCCATGTATGTGGCATGCATCTGCACTAGCCCATTGCTTTTACAGCACAAGAAAAGCTGGGAATTGTGAAATACAGGATCCTATGCCCTCAGCTGAAAATGAAAAGGCCACCCCTCAGCACAGATCATATTCACTACTGCTAGAAACAGGTCAAAAGGCAAGAAGAAGTCTCCCTTCTTTGTCAAACATTCCACAAAATTACAGTGAAGACAACAGTTCGCCTCTCAACCAGCTGCTTCAGTTGTGATGTTTTGCCAGGAAGTTCTTCTCCTGATGCTATTTCTTCTCTGAAGTCAGCTTGGGATCAGTGGCCCAGCTTCTTTCTGGCAGGACACCAGAACAGGCAGCACCTGCTTTCTGTCTTCTGATCCCCGCGCTGCTGGTGGCCGTCCCCGTTCCACTGCTTCTTTTTTTTCCCCTTCCCTGACCTAATACTATCACTGGCCGAAGATTTAATTCCATGTAGCACGCAAACAGACCTTGTCCTCGGAGCAAAGCTGCCCTAGAGGAGGTGCACTCTTGGTGGGCTGCCAGATGGGGACTTCTGTAGCAGTCCTTGGTCAGTATCATCTTCTATCTGCCAAAATGCCTCTTCCCATGAGGTTCTCCTGGCACGGAGGCTTAAATTGACTCTACAGTGAAGTCTCTTGAAACACGTTTATTCCTTCACAGTTATTCTCGGCAAGGGTTGTCAATGTTTTATTTGAATGAAAGGTCTCACAAACCTCACCAAAAACACAGAAGTGTGATACAATGAATCAGAATTATTAGTGTCTCAGAGAATCTGTATCATTGTTTGAGCTATGATAGATGTTTCTCACACATATTTAAATCCTTTGCACAAATCCTGCAAATTTAATTCTGCCTTATCTATACTGAATGCACAAATAGGTCAGGGTAAAACAGTAAGGAAAAAACCATGCCTCTCGATTTTAAATATGATGTTCTACATTATGTAGACATTCAGAGCATGTTCTGAAATCCTTAACAAACTTGTAGATTCTGTTACAACTTCTCTTGTAGACTCTATTTGGAGTCTCTTTATGGGATTAATTTCTCTTCCTCATCTCTCAAGACTTGAGATGAGTATCTGCGTGATACCTGTCACAGTTATAACATTTATGACATTCCAAATACACCAGGGTCTTTTTAATAGTCTGTGGAATCACAAGCCGATACAACAGAGACATCAGTGTGTAAAAACACCAACACAGATTAAAGCAAACCCTTCAGTTAAGTGGGTGATGCCATTCTCAATAATGTAAATACCCACATTTTATTCAGAATTATTATTTCATCTCATCCTGGCCCCACATACATATGTCTCCCACCACAGATAGTTAGAGCCAATTAAAGATTTTTCCATTAGCCTTCCATAAATTCTCCCACTGATCACTGTCCGCAATATAATCCAAGGTAGCAAAGAAAGATTATTTCACTCCTTTCCTGTAATAAAGTCTGCAACAATTTCCTAGAGAGAAATTTTCCTTTCTTACTGAGCAGGACAGGTTATAAGCAGACAGTATTCCATAAGTCTATGCTGAACCCATATCTAAACTCATTGTACTGCTGCTCTTCTATTTCTGCCTGGAGTTTGCTTAAAAACCCAAACAACAAACAGAAACCTCAACTGCAGCTTTCAAAATTAGGCAACTGCCAATGATGTCCAAAATATTTTTGAAGTGTAGGCCGGAAAGTTACTCATAACTAGTAATTTCTGGAAAATAAAAGCAAAGTTTTTCAGGTAAATGGTATCTGTGGCGTGTTTATCAAAGTATATGCCAAGCTAAAAACTTAAAAAGCATTGTAAAAAGGTAATAGAAAATATACATTAGGATTAACCAGACTGAATGCATTGCTACTCCATAAACCATGTATTTTTTTATCCATCCCTTCTTACTGTATTATAATAAACTCTTTCTTTACCTAGAATAATTTGCCCAAAATACAAAGTTTCCAATTTTCATGTATTACAAAAATGGACACTTTAAAATGCACATAAAATAAAAGGTGCCAGGATAAAAGGTTGTGAGCAAGCTGATCTCAGAGATGGAAAGTGGGCCTGAACACAAGATCAATCCCATGTACAGTATCTTTTC
This sequence comes from Cyanistes caeruleus, assembly GCF_971803275.1. Classification (NCBI taxonomy): domain Eukaryota; kingdom Metazoa; phylum Chordata; class Aves; order Passeriformes; family Paridae; genus Cyanistes; species Cyanistes caeruleus. The sequence goes on from NC_141703.1 coordinate 48,477,716, forward strand.
TATCCTAGATTTTGATTACTCTGGATGATTTTACAGCACTATAGTTAACCATTACTTCTGGTTTCAGAAAATCAGAAGTATAAAGGGCAAAAAATTATAACAGCTATTATAAATTAATAAAATTACTAAACAGAAATAAAATGTATTTTTTAAAAGTTGAAGTGAAAGTAGTTACTTTTGCATCAAAGTAACAAAAATAATGTGTATTCATAAACATACATGACAACATAAAGCAGAAACCAGACTTTTAATGGTATTTCTTATATGAAAATGATTATATACAAAGTATTCTTTATATTAATAGTTAGCAACATTTTAAGTTGCTAATCCCTAACTTCTTCAAATTAAACTAAGGGGAGAGACATAAGCATAAATCTTTCCACTGCAAACATATTAAAAGCTTTATTAAAGTATGAAACACACACTAACTAGACAAACTCACTTCAGCTAATTTTAATAGATACTTAACAGCTATTCACATCCTGTCTCTCTCATGTTTTCTTTAAATTATCTATTTCTGACCCACCAATCAATTACAAAACCCATGAAAATCATAATACCTTAAAAGGTTTACAAATGGATTTTTTCTGATGTAATTCATCATTACAGAAAATTCAGTTGATTTAGGAAGAGGGTATATTTAAACAAGGAAAACAAAACCAAACAGATTTCACACAAATCTTATCTATTACTATATTCTTGCCAGAACTGGCAATAAAACCTATTAGAAAAGCGAAGATAACATACAGACTCTACAGACAGTGGTTGTGGAAATTCTGTTTAAAAGGTTAACAAGTACACCCACAATTCATGCTGTAAGTGGCCCTGCATACACTTTAAACATCTTGCAAGATATTTCACATCTAAACATATTAAGATTGGCACACACCTGCCACTTCATGCTGGTGTTTACCGGGAGCCTTCCAGTACATCAAGCTATTGGGGACTGGCAGTAAATGTGACCGACACTATTCACAGGGATAAGGTGAGATAAAGAACCTGGACCTGAGAGTGGGAGTTACATGGTGTGGGGTGTGGTCCAGAAATATGTAATTTTATCTTCAAATAGATGTACAGCAATTTAAAACAGGGAAGAGTGTCAATATTACAGCAGGGGCAGTGCTTTGCTACAATTCATTGATAAGAACAATGTATGAGCTCAAAAATACAGCTTCAAACACAGCTGGAAAATATCTGGTGAGAGACTATTCTCACCCCCAGAAAAGGCAGAAGATCACCAGAAACTGCAAACTATTTATCTGGTTTTATCTATTGTCATCATTAAAATGCAACCCTGGGGATGAAGGCAAACAGACCTTTGGCAATAGTAAGCTATCAGACACCTGGTGCACAAGTCAGTGCCTATGTGAAGGTACCTCATGGCATCCCACAGATCTTGGGCTGTTCTCATGTAGCTCTACCCAGGCAGCTCAATTAGGTCCTTCATACACAGGTAGGCAACCACATCTCAGTGTTTAAATGCATGTGCTTCTCATCATGCAACCAGTATTATACTATATTATAGGTTTATCACATCTTCACCGTATTTTTCACATGCAGGTATTAAGTACCTCAACTAGAGGACCATGCCAAACATCATCAAAAGCAAGTAGGGCAGCATCCCTGAAAGTATTTGCCTAAAGGCAAAAAATTGTAATTAAGCTAAATATATAGACTAGTTTAGGGAAAATATTGGGTCAAAGCTAAACACTGGGGTTTTACCCCAGATTGAGCATCAAAATTCAACAGTAATTTTCTTCTTATTCTTTTATGTAAAGCTCTATGAATGCCCAGATGAAGCAGAGGCCAGACCCTTGATTGCACATACAAGAATGTAAGTGATCTCTTCTGGGGAAGACAAAGGAATAAAGATTTCAGAAGACTGTAGGAATGGCCAAGAGCAGCACAGCATGTGGCATGTATGACTTAATTATTAATTAGGGATCATGTTTTTCACATATACTGAAGGCAGAAACTAAAAGTTCAGTTCTTCCATCCACATCCTTCCTTCTCAATTGCCCTGGTAAACTAAGAGTGTGGAACATATCATCCATCACAGAGAGCTTCAAAAAATTCTTGTTTTGCAGTCTACCTCCATTTCAGGGTGTAGGCACTCCTGAGAGACAATGAAATTGTTGCCAAGAGGGTAAGCGCTGATGAGAAGATGCTGTAATACTACACAGACATATTCAGCACAGTGAACACTTGACTATCTCTTTGTCTGCCAAAAGAAGACAGTCGAAGTAAAATGTTCTTTTGGAATCTAAATATCATCACCATCAATATTTACCCTTATGTGGATCAGAGCTGCATGCATTAGAGGCTGAAGGGGTAGAAGCTGAGGAGGTAATTCCCTTCTAAAGACAGTGGTACTGACTGTTTTAGCACTGTTTGTCATTCCTGTGAACTGGTAACTGAAGTCACATGCCCAACTTCTGGGTTATGCCAAATATATTATCCAACATCTCAAAGTTCTTGAGAAAAAAGTCAATCAGGTGATAAAACTGGTGATCTTTTACACATAGACACTCTGTATTTAACAAACTAGGAGCCTAATGTTTTTAGTGCCTTAAAGGTTTCCATGCCTTTCCATGCAGGAAATCCAATGCTTAAGTTCCACTGATATGGAGCATGAAAATAATCATTCAAAACACATTTGGGAGCCACATTAAAACACAGCAGAAACATATCATTCTCTTATTCCTGAACAAAAATGCCCCAAAGCCTTCCTTTCTAACTCCTAACATTTCTGCAAGCCCAGCAATGCTGTCACACTCTTGCACCTCCCTGACAAGAGAAGTAACATTAAAATTAATATGGCACAAATTCTCTACCAACAGACACCCACGCTGCTCTACCCTCTGTTAACTTCACCTCTCCTTCTATATTGCCACTTGTCAATTATACTTCCATGCCATGGCTTACTTCTATGTAAGCAGAATGTAACTTCCACTAAGTGGTTTGGGCACCAACCTGTCATGTCTTGTTTGTCAGAAAAGCAATATGCATACCTGAAGCACCATAAATAGCAACTATGTTGTTTTGAACAACAGATTTCCTTTCTTGCCCAAGGGTGAGCTGTAACCTGTAATGTTACAAACAAGACTCTGACTGGAAATGGACTATTTAGAATTAACTTGGGAGAAAGACTGAAGGTATTGAAAAGTGAAATACAGCAGAAAGAAGAAAATTGTTATTATGATACAGAAAGAAAAGAATGTAAGAGCAACAATGGAGGGCAACTTAAATCATGAGTAAGCACTGAGAGACAAGTCTTCCAGATTCTGGAATATATCTCAAATGTGGTGCAAAAAAAGCAGTAGTATCTCAGGACAGCTTGGGAGTGACATTATCTCCAGCTATGTTAATGATCAGCCCTATCAGATCTGGAACAGAAGCAAGGTGCCATAAGCATTCCTCACAGCACAGCTGCATTAACAGCAAACTCAGGAATAAGAAAGAAAATTAAAGATCTGAAAACCGAGATCAGTATTTTACTGCATCCACAATGAACATCAAACTTCTTCTAATCAACTATTAGCCTGCTAAATCTTTAAAGCCTGCTCTTCTTTACTTTTTGTTTCTTTCTTCACTTGTGGTCATCTTTGCAGCATTTTAAAACAGGCTAAAGCAACAACTTTCATGACCAGGTCATAGATTACATTTTGTAGAAAACTGCTTAATAACAACATCCTTTAATCATTTACACAGACTTAAATTATTTGTCACAATTTATGTGCAATTCATCTTTAAAATGGCACCAGCACTTGGCAGAGAAAAGACCACTTCTCAGAAAAGCATGCAACCCACCTCCATTAATCCTATTTGGTTGCTGCTCTGGAGTTTGGGCTTGAGGAGAGTAGAAGGGCTGCTGGTAAGTATTTGTAGGGAATTGCGGGGAAGTAGGGCTCCTCCTGCAGTCCCGGATACTGGAGAAAGTCTGTGAGTGAGGAATCCCTCTTTGGAAGGGGGAGCAGCGAGTCAGACGTGGCTGCGGAGGTGGAAGGTGGTCAAACTCTTCCTCATCCTCAAGACTATAGCGATCATATTCCTGGTCACTGCATGTCCCTTTTTTTCCCGCATGCAGAGAAACATTGGAAGTGTGCCTTGACACAGATGCTGAAGTTGAAGCATAATCTTGCCTAAGGCCTGTAAATTCCAAGAGGAGGACGATTCAGCTTCTGCTAAATGATTAACTCTTAATATGCACTTCAATCTTAAAAACTACACAGATAAGTAGACAGAATTTTACAGCAAGAATTGAATTTAAAATGTAATCAGGCTGAAGGTCTGACATAGGACTCATCTGATCTATCTTTCAGGCATCTGATCTACCTTTCAGGCATCTAAGCCTGAATTATTTCCTTCAAAATCTTTTTTAATAAAATATTAAAAAAGAATATAGGAATCTCCAGAAGATGTCTTAGATGCCTTTCTTAAGAGGAGCTACTCTCAGGAGGCACCTATTTCTCTGCCAATAAAAACTATATGAGTACTAAGTTTTTAACTTCTCAATACTCTTAATTAGAGGAATTACAGTCACATTAGTTTTCCAAGCTATTGCTACTGAACTTCCGTATTCATGCAACAAAAATGTTTACAATAACATTTCTTAAACTTACAAACCCATCTAAATCTTCTGCCTCTCCAACCTCCCTAAAACATTAGCTCCTGATAGCATCCAGTCTCATGGACAAGGCTTAGTGGTAACACAACTGTGTTTTACACAGGTACACAATCCTACCATCCTCTTCTCAGAATTTCAGGTTTTGAAACCCATCTCACTATAAGAACTTCCCTGTAAGAGCCTGTTTGCTCCAGGTCAAGTGAGAGGGAAACGTTCACATCCCCCTTGCACACCCCTCCTTTCTCCAGACACATAGCAACTAAAGAAAAAATACTGCACTTCCATGAGCCAAGTAAGTCTGACAGTAGCTGCAGATAACAACCACCCTAGACTTACAAGAACCCCTAATTTTTAACAGATGTCTTTGCTTCATAATGGGAACTTCTTAATATGCTTCCTCTCCCCCTTCTCGAGTGGGAGTTTCTATTTGTGGCTGCGAAGAGAGTGTGCCTGCGTGCACGTATAGAACTGCCACTTTCCACGGGATTAAGTGGTCAACAACTGTCACGTGCTCAAACGTTCTCCACCAGCTGCTACTACAAGGATGAGATACAATCAACTGCACCTGACACAGATTTGAAGAAAAATCAGCATTTTTCTTTCCAATCTGCCAATGCCCTGATTCCTTGAAGAGCTAAGTACCTGAAGTATTTTTTAAACCTCGCTCTGAAGGAGATGAGCACAGCTGTCATTTAAGTAATGCAATCCTTTGTAACTTTGACAGTCATAACTTTTTTTCTTTTTAAAATTAGAAAGCTTGTTAATTTTTATGCTGAACAGGATGCATGCCACCAGACACTCAGCAAGTTCTCCTGTTGACAGGTGATCACTCTGCCTGCTCAGTCTGGTGGCTTCACCCAGATCACAGCTCTAATATCTTCTTCCCATTTTATTATTTTTGTTTTATATAATAATTTATTACTTGGCATTTTTCAGGCCCTGTCTGTGAATTTCTCTTGCTTTTAATCTCATCCCTTCCTCCTTGATATCTCACTTGCCACTAACGGGATGCAGGAGAAATACTCCACTTACTGTCTCAGTGACCTCTAAGTCAAATGCCCTTTACTTCATTTTACAAAAATTACTGTTACACCAAACTATAATCTATGTCAAAGAAGACTCGAGGCTCAGATTTGTGCATAATTACTAGTTTTAAATCAAGATATTAAATTTAAAGGCCCCAATTCACTATTTAAGGGGGATTTAATTTCAAAACTCATCTGAATATTTGAGAAAACTGGAGGCAAAGAAAGCTGAGAGAGCTGCGTATTTTCTCCTTTCTCATGAAATGCATGCATGAGAAAAATGTTTCAGCATCTTTCCTCTCCAGAAATAAAATTATTTAAATTAATATTCAGAAAAACATAAAATCGAATTTTTAAAGATCAAGTACCAGCTCAGATTAACCTGGACCCAAAAATGTGCACAGCATCTCCATGCAGGTGAAGAATATTTCCACCTGCCACTCAAGAGGCAACACCATTAAAAAAAAAATCTACTTGACTTGGATCAGACTGGAGCAGTTTTAACTGTTAGCAGAAATCTTCCTCAGACTGTTATGAAAACCAAAGAAGTGCCACCTACTCTCCTCCTGTAGACGAGCCATGATCTGAACATCAGTGAGGTCCTGCAGCTTGTATCCCATGGAGATGGAATCATCTTCCAGCTCCGAAGTGCTCAGTTCACTGTCTATTGATGACTGTGGACTCAAAGGGGAACTCCTAGAAATGTACCCTATGTAAGAAAACATACACTTTAGGCTACAAATATGTCTGATGATATTCATGAGAAGCAGTAAGTGTAGGAATGGATCATGAGTTCCCCAGCTTGCTCCCAAAACAGCATTGCATAGCCCAGACAATGAATAATTTACCCAATACTGTTCTGACACAGCTCAGATTGGTGTAGTCTAACCAACATCTGCATTTGCATCTCTCTTATGGGACTGTGGTTCTCCCTACTCTGTTTTGAAAAACAAATGGATATGTGTCACTGACTTCTGCTCAGTACTCAAATGCTGCATCCAAACCACTTAGCTAAATTTTACTATTCTTTTTTAAAATTCTCTATAATTATCACATTAATCACAGCAACAATCAAGGTTGAACATTTTACAACAGAGAAAGCGTTGCTTCCTTCAGAGCTACCTTTTCAAAAGGCTCTGGATTCTACTTTTTCCCTGCATGCAATAGTAAAATATAAACTAATTTTCAATTAGTTGCATGAGCTAGTTGTTGTCCAACTTTAAAGAAAAATCTCATCAACCAAAATAGTAAATCATTTTCTAATATCCTCTGGACCACCAGAGACACACAGGGAAAGAACTGCTGTGACTAGGGCTCACCAGCTGTGCACTTCTATCACAGGTGTGTTTGCATCCTCTAGCACTGCTGAAAGCAGCCACATAAAATTCATCCTAAATTCAGCTATTTTCCAATAATATCTCCAAAAGAAAAGGACAGGCAGGGGATTACTTTGCTTTGGAAGGATTGTATGGAGTAAATGTGTTTGCTTTTTTAAATGTGCAAGTTACAGCAGCCTCTGAGTTTCTGCAGAGGTAGTAACAGCTGTGCTCTTTTGGAGCAGCAGAGGGAAGCTAGATACCTGAGGGTATCTCAAATAGCCTGAGTTCATTTAGGAACTAGGCTTCATCCCATTGAACAGGGAAGACATTTCACTCACATGCTACAGCAGGTGCTCTGTCTGGAGCTGGCTCTCACCCATAGTGCCCATATCCCTTAAAACAGGGCTTTCTGCAGCGATTTCATTCATGGTAAGGAACACTGCACACAGACTGGTATGACACTGATCACCAGCCCATCCTCAGCCCATGCCTGCTCCTGCCAGCAATAAAATGTTAATGCCTCTCCCCCAAAAGATTAGTTTCTCCACTGCCACAGAAGTTTAAGAGAAGTCACACATACAAACTAACTCCTGGTATCTGCAGTGAAGAAAAACACAAATCCTTGCAATTTACAGTCCATAGAAAGTTTTCAATTTCCCTAGAACTTCAGTGTTCCCTGAAAATCAGTGGAAACAAAATAAATCTTGAACATTAGCAACAATACCACCTTGAAAAAAGGCATGATTCTGCCAGCTCTTATTATAAATTCTCACTGCAATTTCATTACACAGCTGTACATATGTTTCTCTGGACACAAGGAAGGGGCATCGTGGGGCAGAAATGAGGAACAAAGCTGAGGACTGTTTAAGCTGACACAGTCACAACTGTACTACTGGGTATATCACTAGTGGTATTTACTAGCATCACTTTCCCATAATATGCTGCTTAGGACTTGTAGTTGACAGCCAAATTTTAGGTCATTTAAAAAAACAAAACAAAACAAAAATCTCCTTCTGTAATGTGAGTTCATATACAAGCATCCAGAAAGAGTACTGCTGTTAAATGCTAGCAGGATTAGATTCAATCAAGCACTTTTGTAAGCACCATAAATCAATAAAAAGATAAGCATTACCTGTCCGTTCAGGTGTTAGTATTGCTTTACTGGAAGTTTTAGAGAAGCTGGGACTATTACAGCCATTGGTATATGGGGTGAGTCTTGCAACAGGACTATAGGGAAAAGCCAAGGAGACAGGTGTAGAGAAGAGGTTCCGCCATCGGCTAGCTGTTAGGAATGCCAGGGAGGAGGGGGGGAAAAAAACAAGATTTACAGTTATTAATAGAAAAGTACATTCAGAGAGAAAAATCATCTCAATCTGTTCATCAATTTTTTTAAACTTATTACAAGAGGAAAATTAAGGTGAAAATTCAGCAGCAAATCAGAGGATCAATACAGTCTTCTGCACGTAAAAGTGAGCTCTAAAAGATTTTCTAGCAAATATATCTGCTGACTATATTTTACATATATAACTGTTTGGTATATATTCATCACATACATCACTGGGTGACCAACACACAAATAATAGAGGAATTAAACTGCTAACTGTTGCAGTTAGCAGAGAAATGAAAATGTAATTTGTAGTGCTCTTCAAGGAATTGTTCATGGCAATTAATCATCACACAATTGAATTAGCAGCTAAATTATCAGTTATGGGAGTTCAGAGACAGAGCAGTAAAAGACTCTTAACCATCAAGTGCTAAAACAAGTGCAATCCCATATCAAGCTTTTAAGCTACCATATTTTCTCCTCTCTTTTTATACCATCAAATTCCTGACTGCATAAGCAATTTATTTTTTTCTTTTTCACTGTTTCTGGAATAACAGAACAAGGCACCCCTTTTTCTACACATTGTTTACAAAAAGCTTGCAAGGCATCTGGTCTTTTAAGCAGTATCACAAAGCACTCAGAGTAGGCAAAAATAAAGCTAAAGGCTTATTTTACTTACATTTACATTTATTTAATTTACATTTTCTTACTCACCTGGTAAAAGTATTAGTATTTATTAATATTAATTAATTAATACTTATTAATACAATTAATTAATTTTGCCTAATTTTACACACCTTGAAAAAGTAACATAAACAAAATTCACGTGCTCTTCCAAAAATAAACAAATATTAGTAATAAAATTGTTTTAAGAAAAAGGAAAATTTTAAAGGATAAATTTCAGAGAACTCATACAGATACAAGTAAAGATGAAAAGCATATGATGGGATTGATTTTTTTTAACAGAATCTATTTTCTACTTATAGATGTTATGTACAGGGAGCCAGGAACATACTTATACCTAGCTTTGGAATCAATGGCATAACCTCAATGCTTAGCAGGTGCTCTTTGCAGTGTCAGATGCCACAAACTGGTTTTCAAAACCAGAAGGGCCCAAAAGCCCTCAAAAGCCCTTCTCCATCGCATGGCTATTTAATACCACAACCTGCTGTGTTACTTGGACTTCTTCATCTGGTCATTTTACACACTAACACCCATTTAAATAATACTCAAGTTTTCTGTTTTCAAACCTCCCTACCACCAAAATTATTTAGCAGAACACATGAACTTTATTCCTCCTTGCTAACATCAAGTAGCCATGGGAAGGATGTCTTGGTGGGCTGTCAGTCGCATCCTCACAATCTTTTGGAGTAATCAGTTTGTCACCAATCCAAACTCCTATTTCTCCTTCTATTTCTCTTCCTATTCTTTTTGCTTTGACCTACTTAAATGCATCCTGGGTTTGTAAGGAGTAAGAACCTTTTCAACTGTTCCCACAAGTGCTATTAAGCTTGGAGTGAAGACAACTGCCTGGTTCCAGCACAGGCACAAAGCAGTCTGCTGGGGACAGGGATTACCTGCAGGGCACAGGCTCTGAGGAAGGTAGGTAAGTACACATTAGTAATATATAAAAATTTAAACTGTGTTCTTGGCTATCCCCTCATTGAAGAGTTATTGCAATTCTCTTCATTTTTGGTGATTCTCGTTCCTGCAAGCTCAAAGAAACCCAAACTTCTGAGATCTTTAAAGGCAGCATCAGCACCACTTTAAAGAAACTGCTTGATGCCAAGCCACAAAACACAGACTTCCTGGCTGGATTGCTTGTCCTCAACATTCACTAACGTGATCAGTTCTAAAATGAAGTATTCAAGTGTCCTAGGACAAAAAAAGAGAGCAAACACAGATGAACATAACTCTACAAGCCTGCAATTAACGTGAGTCCCTGAGGATGAGATTAATTCACAAGGTATTAATAACAGCAAATTGATCTGAGGCATTCACTGAAAGAATCCATACAGTAAGAGTAGATCTCAGTATCACATCCACAGCTAATGTCTGTCATTTCCACCAGGAACCATCAATAAGAGCAAGGGATGACAGTTCCTTGAGATTTCATTTTCCTGCCTAGCACAAGCTACTGCTTTGTAGCAGCCTGATCATTTGCCAGGCCAATTAGTTGCCAGCATGTTCTCATCCCCAGATGTGGTCAGGCACACAGCATAAATAAACATCATTCATTACCCTCTACAATAACTGCTGTGAGCTGGCCCACTGAGCACAAGGCAACAGTTATTGTGATTCTGAAAGCAAGAACCCACACCAAGAATATAATTAGTATTTATGGCCAACCAGATTTCAAACTCCTCTTTCAAATAGCATGTGTTCTCAGGGAAAGGTAGATGGATGAGGCCAAGAAGCTCTATCTACACTAACCTCTATATATACTAAATCTCTAGGGATACCAATATCCCTAGAGGTATTGGTAAATATATCTATAAATATCAGATTAAATATTCCAAATTCTACAGTCTTCTGCCACCATGCCTAAAATAAAACTTTCTAGTTTAAGCATCAGGAAATGACAGATACTTTTTAGGCATATGAGTAAATCCATTGTTTAGGATCAAATATAGAAAATGGCTTTCATTAGATTTCAAATGGAAATATCAATGTACATATTGAACATTTTACCGTACTAACAAAGACAGCAAAATTAGACTTACTTAAGTCTTGTGCTAGTGCCAAAACCATAAGATGGTACGTAGGAAGTGAGTGCTACGGACATGTAGGCAAATATGTAAATTCATGTAAAATTTGTAAAATCCCAAAACTGCAATGGATAGTCATTTTACAACAGATATTTTGCTCTAAACTGAATATGAGACTGTCCTGGTTAGCGTGATAAGCACCAATCTACTATGCATGGACGAGACAATGTTGTTAAGACCTTTATTTTAAGTTTAAAATCCCAGCTCTGAATTTTACAGCATTTGTAGCTTCTTCTTAAAGCCCCAACGCCAGTTACCTGCAGATGAAGCAAGATGATCAGGTACCTTTAAAAAACAAAGGAAGTTTCTCATCTTTGCAGTTGAATAGAAACATAACTAATCCTGCTCTAGGTAACTTATACTGAAGATGCACTGAACGAAGAGATTCAGCCATGAAAAGGAAAACAGGGGCACCTAAAACAACAATCAAGAGAGAAGAAGCCAAAAAATCCAATTCTTTTACTGACATCAAAGAGGGAAATGCTTTCCATTTGACTTCTTGAAGCATTAAAGTGGTGGGACAAATATTTTAATAAAATAAGCATAAATTGTCCCAGATTCTAAGTAACTAGACTGCTGATAATGCACTGTGTTATACAGTACCTACTCTAATACATTAGAAAAAGAACTTTCAAATTGACTACGTTAGTTTGAAAATTTTTCCACTAAAAAATAAAATCAACAACAAGTGAAACTGCTCATACCTTTAAAATATTTATTAACAGAACTGAAGGTTTAAAAATTAATTAACCTTATTTTCATAACATCCCTGGAGATACCAAAATGCTAAAATAGATGAAAATAGTAACTCATATAAGAAAATATGAGCAGCTAATTAAAAAATACAAATATTCACCATACTGACTCCTGTGAATAGTCAGTATTTAATAAGAACTGTTGCAAAATTTCACATGAAAGCTTGAACAAGTAAACATCCAAAGAACTGCAGTGCTCAAAAGGAACCACACACCCTGCAAAACCAAAGGATTCTGTACTATCTTTAAAGCAATTCCCTTCCTAAAACTGATTCTTCATTTAAGCTACATAAGGTAAAAAAAAAAATCCTGAACATATACAGCAGCATGTTTTTTGAAAGGGATGACAAAACTTTCTATTTAAATTAATGGGAACGTTCATCATCTGGAATACAAGGTAGTAACAGGCAGAGATCCTCATTATGTTGTTTTAGTTATGAGGGGTTACATAGGTGTTAATGGGGACAGCTCAAGCACAGGTCCTCTACTTGAGGAATACTTGAGGAATCAGATACACCTAAAACATCATATGTGATATATCTAGGACATGTGGATTACCAAGCACTGGAACAGGTTGCCCAGAGAAGCTGTGGAGTCTCCCTCACTGGAGTTATTTGAAAGCCATATGGACACAACCCTGTGCAATGTGTTACAGGATGAGCCTGCCTGAGCATGGACGTTGGACCAGATGACTCAGTGTGGTCCTTTCCAGCTTGACCCATTCCATGATTCTGTGGTTGTATTAGCCAAGACAGTAAGGCTTTCCAAGAAACCAAACCAAGTACATGCACATTTTAAACACCTTCCTATTTTCATAACTCCATTATGAAACTCAGTGAGCTCAGTTTGCCAGAACTAGAACTTACTTTCACTCTAAACAACACAAACAAACAATATATTTTTGCTATCAAGACAGAAAACAATAAAATCATATTTATCAGTGTTGTACTACTGACTGAACATGCTAAATTATTTGAGGCATTATCTGCTTATTTATCCACTCAATTAGCTTAAATTTTGTATAGGCCTCCAGGCAAAGTCAAAAATACTTTTTAAGCTCAAGCTTAAAACAAATTATATTGCATACATACAGCCATTTAAATATGGGTTCTAATTACATAGCCTGAACAAAATCTTCTTTCAAGACAGCATTGGAGGAACATTCACAATACTGTCATTCCACAGTACAGCAAATAATTTCCTGACAACACAATTTCTTTAGAGTAGAAAACCCAAACCACTTCCCTGGTGTATTCTGCCTATGTGTGGTTGCACAGCAGTCACACTTAAAAGAAAAATATCTCTCATGGGAGTAAAATACAGAGACCTACATGGAAACCAGAAGCATTTAGCTGATCACAGGACAAAATCAGGAGTACTAAAAGGGAATTCAAAACCCTCTCTTTACCTCTCTTTCATAGGCATAAGAATGCCTATGCCAGCTAAGAGGTGTCACCTCAGTGAGGAGTAACTAATATCTCCCTCCCAAAGATAGGTATTTAACCTTCACTTTTGGTCCCTGTAAAAAAGCAATTCAGAATCTGAAAACTATTCTTGCAGTCAGATATACATCTGGGAATGGCTATGTGTCTAACATGCCTGAAAAGACTGACAGAGGAAAACATGAAGATATTCCCTGCTACTCCCTGATTAGTGCTGGTATTGGAACACTGGCTCAAGGAGCAGGAAACGTGGGCTCCCACTACTCAGCAGCCTGGAGAGATATACGTGAGTCACTCAAAAACCCAGAGTTCCCATAAGAACTTGAAGCAATACAAGGTAGAAGACTGGTGCTAGATACTTACCAGGAACCACCACTGTTGCTCCTATTCAATAAGAGAACCTCAGGGAGCCAAGCTTCCAAAGAAGCAGAATCTGTATTTCAAGTACCTCAGTAGCTCCTGAACACATGGACCTTAGAAGTACAATCCTTTGGACTGTTTCACAGGGTGAGGCATTCAACTTCTGTTCTCAGAAGGACTGTAACAGCTTCCACAATTTATCAAAACACAGTGCTTCTTCAAAGCTTTCCTCTGCAATTGTATGTAATAAAATTCACTTTTTCAAAAAAAAAATGGGTTTATCATTTACAGGATTTTAAAATCTGGGTTTAAGACAGTGATGTTTTCAGTTCTAATAACTGAGTAAAGAGTATTGAGTTGTACCTGTAAATCTCTAAGTTAGTTTGGAGGCAGGTCCATTTTTCCATCTTGTTGAATGTTATACAGCAAACTTCTTGACTTTTCAAGCAGCACACTTCTAGCTCCAGTCTCTCACAGCCATCAGCTTTGGTCATCCCATCAGCTTATTCCAGTCTGATTTCCTAACCACAGCTGTAGCTCAGTCACCCATCCTACCAGTGGCAGAAACCTTGCCATCAGGCACAGTCACACCTCATATGCTTAATGTACATTTGCAGTCACACAAACTGTCATTGCCCAAAACTATTTTTCCCTGCCCTGACACACAGAGCTCACAAAATGCTTGAGGCCTGTTTGTCATTTCTGTCCGTTGATTTCTCCATCACAAGAGGGGGAGCACCCCCTCATCCCCAACTGCATTGAGAACATAAACTCCCCAAGTACAGACTGTACAAAGGGACTTCTTTCAAGAGTCTAAAAAATTGAGGGGTGGAGGAAAGGTGTTTCAAGATTTGGCTTTATTTTTTCATTATTGTACTCTGATTTGATTAAATAATAAAATGTGTTACATGTACATTAACATTAATAAATAATGTTTGTAATGAAACAAATTTTTCCCCAAGTAGAATCTGGTTTGCCCATGACACTAACTAGTGACTGATCTCTCCCTGCCCTCATCTTGACCCACAATCTTCCTCTTATTAAATTCTCTCTCCCCTGTGCAGTTGAGGATGAGAATGATAGCACAGTTTTGGTGGGCACCTGGTGTCTAGCCAGGGGCAATGCACCACATGGACAAACAGCTATAACTTAGGAAGAAAATTAATGGAGTGTCCACTTGTCTCTAAGCCTAGGAAAACTGAAAAGCAACTTTAAGAGTACATGAAAACTTCAGTTTTAAAAATGTGAGAAACAGGGACTACCTGGAAAGTTTGTTTCCCAGTTCATTCATATGAAGCACACCCTTTTTTGAAAAATTATATTAAAAAGATCTAGTATTAGCATAAAATGAGAAAGCAGTTCAGTTGTTACGTATCAGTATAAAACTGCTTGATTTACAAGAGCTACAGCATATACTTCAAGAGCTGTCCTAGAAAAACAGTGCAGACCTCTTTTAAAGGTGGAATAGGAAAGCCTGTCTAAACTGCAGGAGTTTGTAACTTTCAGCTGTCACAGCAAGAAATGCAATCAGCACTGGTGTCTGGCATACTGCTACTGGTGACAAAAACATAAACCTGAGATTCAGGACTAATACTTTGCAGGACATAGTCCAGTTGTGCCAATGACTACCTATCGCTGTGAGCAGGTAAGTTTCAAAGGTAAATGTACAACTACTCTAGTTCAATGTATTCCAGTGAAAGGCTGACCTGAAAATTGGTTTTGTACATTGAATGTGAAAACACAGCCATAGCACTGTCCACCTGCAGTATGCTGAAGAGCAAGGAAACTCCAACTACCTATCTCTGACCCCATTTTGTCACAAAAATGATTTTATGACATCAAAGAATTCAGAAGACTAGAAAGGAAATGGAATTGCAAGGTATAAGCTACTTCCTACAAATCCCAAAAGAGGATACTACATTTTAGCTATGTGCTTTGGAGGGTAGGGTTGTGGTTTTTTTCTTGATTTGTTGGACTTTTTAAACTTGGCTCTGTTTTTTTAAGGCAAACCTTTTACTGTACAGCTGTGTAAACAGACAAGCATAGGGGCTTTGTGAAAAATGCAACTGTCTCAGCTTTCATTTTCATCTTGGGTGCACAACTCTACCTGCATTCACACACCCAAAATCAAATTCTCTGATTAGAGCTAACAACCAAACCTGGCTTCCCACCTTCCCTCTTTTGAGAACCTGGCCAAATACTATGCTGAAATATTAAGCCTTAGGCATGACCTAAGGCCCAAATCTCTGTTTCCTCCCCAGCTCCCAGATTTTATATAAAAAAAAGTCAGTCTGATGTATTTTCATTCTATTTGGTGGACTGACCAGAACCCATGAGTGTCGCCCTGAAAACTCAGCTTCTGAGCTTGCTGACATGGTTTTCTAAGGACTTTCCAAGGAGAATAACTGTAAACACAGATATGTGTACATTCTTTCTGTTACACGTCTTGTGATGGGCATCTCTCATGGCCAGTGCAGTGAGAGAGTGTTATCCTGACCATCCAATCCCTGGCTGTGGTCACAAGCCAATAAATCCTGGGAGGAAAAATAAACACGGCTCTTCTTTCACCACACCTCGACCTGTGTCCATGTGATCTATTCATCTTCAGCGGCGACACATGAGCATACATGAGTAGCTCACATTTCAGCTAGTTTGAAGTAAGATAGACCTTTCTAAGCAGAAGTCTCATTCTCATGTACCACTACACAGGGTAACCTAAAACCATAAATAGCCCCAGAGTCTTCTACCAAACTATCAGTATCTCACTCATTAACAAGAGTGTTTACCCCACTTAATTTTAGAAGCCTTCAAATAAGGCATTAAGAGCCTTCAAAAAAACAAGATTTTGGTAAGGATTCTTACCAAAGGACTGCATGAATTCAATTAACATGGGAAGACTACACAAACTCACAAAAGAGGAATCCACCAAATGTTAATAAATACGACATCTAATTCAGAGTTCATATCTGGTTCTGTCAGTCACTGAACTAGCTATACAGCTGGGACAGTGTCAAGGCAGGCATATATGCTATTTTCCTATATTCTCTCTCTCTTCCAGTATCTATTTATAGTGCTTTAGGACACTGGATCCTATGTCCCAGACACAATGAAGGTGCTCTTAATGTACAGACATTGATGGCTGACCCAGTCACCTCAGGACACTATTTATGCCCAAGAGGAAGGACAGGGCATGATTCATCTCACCTCTGCTTGCAAGGGACATGAGCTGTGCCCCTTTGTCTGCTCTGTCTACAATGGCAGCCCAGTGTGACTGGCTCCAAGATAGATCTCTGCATACATTCAAACGAAACTCACTCTGACTGCATTCATTATAAAGAACAATAAACAGAGCTTAAAAACAGAGTTCAAAGACTGCATTCAGTTTTCAGTTTTTCTATGCAACTGAAAAAGACAACTCTCACAGTACTAGAGCCCTGCAATGCTTGGCTATAACCTACTGAAACTAGCTTGTATTCAAGTGAAGTCACCAAACAACTTCCTCAGCAGCAGTTCCAGTTAGAAGAGGACCTCTGTTAATTAATTTTTTTAAACAAGGAAGAGTTTCTCAATCCCCTTTACCATTAAGACGAAGCTCACTTGTATCATCACGTTTCAGGGAGAGATGGAGAAGTGAAGAACAGCAGCAGAAAGATGGGACTGCTGAAATAACACTGCCTCCAAAAGAAACACATCAGAGAACAGCCTCCAGAATATGTGAAAGGACAGGTGAGATGAACTTAGTGTCTGACACCAGTTGTTTACTCACCCACACACTGCAGAGTAAAGCAAAAGCAAAGCATTTTCATTGTATTTTAACAATTAGCAATAAAATGGTAATCACCTCATGTTGCCACTCAGTGGGTAAAGATCTACTACCATGATGTGCAGACAAGGCCACTGAAACATCTTCCTCCAACTCTTGCTGGGCCAGCTGGATGGCTCCAGCTATAATTTCCCAGGTCTCTGGTAAGGTTCACGCAGCAAGCACTGACTGAAATAGGCAGGAAAGTTATCATCCAATAATCTCAGCTAGTATATCTGAAAGGGCAGCAATTCCTGTAGGCACAAATGAAGAGCTCTGAAGAAGCTCTCAAGAGGCCAGTACATTGCTGCCGCTGAAGATGAATAGATCACACGGACACAGGTCGAGGTGTGGTGAAAAGAAGAGAGAGTTTATTTTTCCTCCCAGGATTTACAGGCTTCTGACCATGGCTTGCATAAACACTCTGAAACTCATCCCAACCTTGTTTTCCTCTTGAATTTGTTACCTGCTCTGTTTGTATTTCAGTGGCAGCGTGACACAGCAATATCTCACAAGAGTACTCTGGGAAGAGTATTTTGCACTCACTCAGAAAAAATTGTTCTGTTTGCCACAAAACTCCCCAAACAATAAAAACAGGTATATTTTGAACAGAGTAAGGTCTTTTTGTCTTTCTCTTTAAATGCTGGCCAGGTCTATAGCATCTCCCAGGTCCAAGAGACAGCGTGTCTGGGTCTCAGGACATCTCTTCACTGCCTACTTGCCTGCAGAGTACTAGCAACCTTTGTCTGCCATATAGCTTATACCTTTTAAATCCAGTGGAGATTTGCTCTGCAGACCAGTCTGACATAATCTTTCTAGGCCTAAAACAGTCCAATGAATGTCTACAGATATGCAGCAGCAAGGAATATGTGGCTGTGGGCATCACCTCTACAGCTGCCATAATTTAAAACTTGAAGCATCTTTAGCATAGATATCTGCCCAGGATGCAGCTCACACAATAAAATACTGGTGACCAGTACTTTGACAGCCACTGTGCCAGATTTGTTACCACCACAGTTCTGTGGCTCATGGCCATTACCAGAATTATGGCAGATCTGTTAGATCTAGGTAGATCTGTTTTCTCTAGCTCAAAACAGCCATACTGTCATCGTCTTGCAGAGTGGCAACCATCACCAGATCAATGATATAGCCTCACGGAGGAGGAAAGAGACAATTCTGGCAATCTCACCAGAAATTATGTTATTTGTAGTGTTTGCCACTGATTTTTAGGTCTGGTGCAAAGAGACAAAGAAAATTGAAAGTGTAAAGTCAGGGCCTGATCAAGATACTTAAAAAAAACCCCTAAACCAAAAAACAAAACAATAGCAAAATTCCTTCAACTTTGAGATGGAAAACAGCTACTGGAGCTGCTATTTTGCAAGACTGCAAACCACTTAACAGAAAGGAACAGGAGAGCTGTAGCTCTACAACCCTCCCTGGGCACATCTCTTCAGGCAGGCTGAGCCCTCTAACTCACAACTCTCGATAGCCAAGATTCCAGACCACCGAGAAGAGAAACCTAGTATCATATATCAAATTAATAATGTATGTTGGAGTGGGAGTTGCTTCTAATATAGGCCCATGATCATAAATCTGTGTACTTAACTAAGCCCCTCATCATCCCAAAACTTACCTAGTGGTGAAGCTGACTGAGAGAAATCTGACCTGCTGCTTCTTTGAATATGTTTATGTATTATTCAGAAACAGGCTTTCAAGCTCCCAATGCATCTGGTACATGCACTGCTTATGCGACTTTTCTTAGAGGTCCTCCTCTTCCCTAGCCAGACAGCTCTGTCCCTTGGAGTTATCCTTATATGAGGAGTTTGCCTCACCATCCAAGAGGTAGGAGAAGCAGCTTCATGAGGCCTTCATCAACCCCAGTAGATGGCCTGGTGCCTGCAGTGACAATTTTCTTCAGCTGCAGTAAAAGCTGCTAAATTAATTTTTGGATAGTTCTCTGTCAGATTACTCATTGAACTACTACTTATAACAATGCTGCTTTTCTTGGGCATCTGCCTTGCAGCTAAAAGATACTTGCTTCCCTAACCAGTCCACTCCACACACCCACTCCATTATTTGGACTCCTTAATATGAAAACCAAGTAAGCCTGTTGGTGAAGGGTATTTTGCAAATACAGTGGAATAACATCTGTAAACAACTCTTACACCACTGAGCAAATTCTTTATGAAACACTTTATGAAACAAGCATTGCTGTGAAATAGACAGGCTGTATCAAAACAAGGAAAAATTCCCAGAACGTATATACGTACCAGGGACTTTGGCCAAAGCAGGTCATGGATTTACATCTTTTCACATTGTTGATGAATAAAACTATGCTGCATTCACATCTTCAGCACAGACCTGACCTTCCCAACACTTGCACAAATGCCAAGAATATCATATGTAGCTCTGGTATGTGCATCAGAAGCAGCCCATGGTGTCTAGGCAAGTTTTGCTAAGCCCCCCTGAAGCAAAATCTCTAAATACAGGGTATCAAACTTCAGAGTTTGAAATTATTTGTACTGATCATTACCAGCTAAATCTAGAGCATAAAATTAATTTTTTTTCATTAATGTGGTAAACAATGCACATGGAATCTCAGCTTATCCCATTTTTAACCACAAATATAAAGCAGAACACTCGTCTCAAAGTTATTCGACATTCATCTCCAAAAACATAGAATTCGTAGGTGAAAATCCTGAAGGAACATAGAGATAATGCACAAAACCCAGGTAAATTGAAGACTTCCAGTGACTTCTGGATCAACATGGTCTTTTTCTTCCTACATTTCTACTAGTTTAAGTTTTCTACTACTTCTATTTAGAGCATGTTAAACATAATTACAAAAGATTTTTTAAATGCTATTTATTTAGTTACCTTCCTTTGTACCACAAAACTGGAGACACCTGCTTGTCTCAGGTTAGTCCTAAAGTTGTAGAAAGTCTGCTTTCAACAGATTTAATGCCAGTATACCACTGGGTAAGTAAAAGCTGGAAATTAATTTTGCTAAAAGATTAAAAATTCCTTTGAGAGTTACAGAATGGAAGCCAACTGAATTTCAGTAACAGAGGAGAAGCAGAACATTTGGCAAAATGAAGCATGTCCTCCATCTTTAAGAAACTGTGATCTGCATTCAGCTTAATTAGTGTACAATATTCAAATGTGACCTCCAGTCCTACCTAACCAATGATGCTACTCTCTGTCACTGGAGGAAGACAGATCTCATGCTCCAAAGATGTTTTTTCAACTAGTCACTGATTTCAAGCCTGAAGTTTAAGATGGCTTAAATACAACAGTATGAACCATATCTTGAAAGCACTTATAGCATGTTGAACAATGTTTACCACACAGAGAGACAGATGTGGTAACTAGAAACGTGAAAGTCAAAATGTGAGAGGTATCATGACATTCACTCATGCTGGATCCCAGCGACTGCCATACCAACATATATTATCCATTCAGCACTGCTGTGTGGATATATTTGAGCTAGGCTGTTTGGCATGCTCTGCAGGGTGCAGACAGGCTGTGTGCATTGACAAGAGCAACTCTTAGGGTCTTATGTTAGGTACACATGTTTTGGTAACAAGAAGGTGTGAGGTCTTCTGTATGTCTGGATACGCTCTGTATCCTTCAAGGCTACAAATAACACGAGAAGCTTTTATCTCATCAGCAAGCTACTTTTTACACAGCAAAAAAAATTACAAGTCTTAAGGTATTTTCTTAACTTCAGCCTGAGAAGGAGGCCTTTTTTCAAAACCAGTTACCTTATCAGGCTTTTTTTGGTGCAGAAATAGATCTCCCCCCTCTCTTAAAACTGTATGTTAGACACGCCCACTTCAATCAGCCAACAGCAGATTTAAAACCTCACTGATGGCAATTCATCCACTCTTTCAGAAAAATGTTCTCAGTCCTTAGGAAGTAACAGCTGCTTTGTAATTTCAATTCTTTGTATTGGTAAATGCTGAGTCATTGCAATCACAGAAATCCCAGAGAACTCTATTGGACAGACTCCCCTTCTGCAGCTTCAGTCTTGGAAGTTGAGTAAATGATAGGAGAAGACTAGAGTAACAGTACCATTGCAGAAAAACAAGATCAAACCACAGGTATGTAATAATCAGGACAAACATTCAATCACAGTATAGAAAATTTTATTTTAAAAAAACGTTGAATATATTTCATGAAGAGCTCAGCTGCTATTGACAAAAGGAACGAAGATGAATGGTGCCTTTGCCCTTTCACTCTAAGTCCACACTTAGGGGGTTCCTCTGGGACGAGAGCAAGGCTTCTCTGTGTGATTTAAAGAACAGGTATTAGTTAACTCCCCTTGTAGATCAGAGCTTAGCTACTACACAAGATACTCTCAACGCTGAAAACTTACTTATTCATTTAGTCTATACATTAGAGTAGTATAAAAAAATGCTATCATGAACTGCTCAGTGGACTTTTCAGAGATGGTAACTCCAGTTAATAAAAGAACTTCATTTCCACATGCCACATAGGACATACAACACCTCTCTTATGTGAACCTGTGCTATACTTCTAATCGGACATGTTAGCAAGAATTTGAACCAAAGGTGTATCTTTGCTCTGAACAAGTTGCTGGAGGAAAAACAAAGTTAAAAATACATAATTATATTTCCAAATTCAAATTTTCTGGTAGCTTACATAATTATTTTTTTCCTTTGTTGCATTACTATCGGCAAAACAGAAGCATAAAGGGTGAGGGATCCATTCTGTTAAAAACAGACTCACAGAGGGACAATTTCCCATTCTTCTCCTAACAGTATAGGATCTTTATTATAAACCAGGTAGAATTCAAATATTTCCATCTATTGGGATATAACACTCTTGATCATTTATGACAGATGAAAATACAGAAAAGATTAAATTAGTCCAATTAGTCCAAGACTGACCCTAAATTGCACTTCTCCTATCATTACTGTTTAGTCCTGAAATTCCTCTGCATCCCAGAAACATCCATAAAAACACTCTAGCTCCCCCTAAAACCGTATCTACTTGCAATCTGCATTCACAGGTTAAATTTCTGGCAGGAGGCTTTTTACCAGAGAGCTCTATTTACAGTTTCTACCTCCAGTATCGTTCCAAGATGCCACAGTTCCTCTTCTTTGTTCAAATATACCTGCTGCCTATATTGAGGCAGACTGAAAAAGCTGCATCTTGGACTCAAATCGAGGTCAAAAGCAGCACTTACCCTCCAGGAACCCTGTGGCTTTTGGATAAATATAGCAGGTGTCACAGTTATGTGATTATCATGAGAAACTCTTAACACTATTACCAAAAGCAGAGAAACAAAATACTTAAAAAATAAAAGCTCACATGAAACAGATTTTTCATACTTTTAAAATACCATACAGGAAAAAAACCATGAGAGTTTATGATTAAGCAAAGTTCTAACAGAAGTTTAACTGACTGTCAAATATAATAACATATTCAGTATATGTATCCTCACACAGAACGAAGGTTCAACACCAACCTTGAGTCAAATTAAGAAGCACTAACCAAAAAACTGCTACTACAAAAATGGGTAAAGAGACATATAGATGTTTGATATAGATATCATTATCATCACTGTCACCGGGGTTATGGCTTCTGCAACTATTTTTAAGCTAAGCAGACCAGACTCTTCGGATTCCCTTGAGAAAGGCCAATATCTCCTGGCAATAACTCAGAGCACATTCCTGCATTTATGCTTCCCTGGGGTGATTTCGGGTATCTCAAGGGAGACGCTTTAAGTAAACTTTGCCTTGCGAGTACCTTCCAGATGTACACTGCACCAAGAACTGTACAAGTATTTAACAGAGGCATTCTTTGCTCCTCACTAGCTGGCAGAGGAGGAGAGAGCAGTATAATATCACTCAAGAGCACAGTACAACAGGGAAAGCATGAGAATGGCACACAGAACTGAAAAGCACACAAATTGCAGAAGCACTATCAATACAATTATTACACTGCTGCAGCATCCTTCTGCCCCTGTCTTACTGTTCAGGATAAAAGGTACTCTGCATCATCTTTTAAGTGTATCCATCACCATAACCTCTCACGTCCACAATAAGCAGAAATACAAGCTTGGATAATATAGTTTGAGCTCTTTCTCCAAGCTTCTCTATAAAGAAACATTTTATTTCTTCCAAATAATTATTTCAGATTTATCAGCATGAACATAAACCAAAACCAGATAAAATATTTTTGGACTATGTCCAACACAACAATAATATATGTGCCTACTTACACAAAATTGAGATTTTTTTTTTTATTTTAAATTTATAAATAAAGATCCATTTGTGACTATAGCAAAGTATCACACCCAGTGTTTCAAAAGGCATTAAGAAACAACCATGATGCAGCCTGAACACCGGC
This sequence comes from Cyanistes caeruleus, assembly GCF_971803275.1. Lineage (NCBI taxonomy): Eukaryota > Metazoa > Chordata > Aves > Passeriformes > Paridae > Cyanistes > Cyanistes caeruleus. The sequence continues at coordinate 48,501,516 of NC_141703.1, forward strand.
TATACAACTGCAATACATGAAGCACAAATGACAAAAAAGAAAACTGATGACACCACAGAAGAACAGGCTGAAGCCAAGATTCTGCCACTCCACCCTGCCCTCTTTCACACTGGCCTGCAAATCAGTCTGTATATTCTGCCTTTCCTATGGGTTAGGAAGGAGGATTAATGAACATTAAGGTTTGCTGACATTTCACAGAGCTGCTTGAAGGACATGGTGGACTTCTAGGAGGAAAGAACATTAGGATGTTAGGATCTGTGCCTGAAGGCAACAACACAACAGATGACCCAGTTGTTATCACCCACGCAACAGCAGGCCACAAAACTCTGCCCTGCACTCACAATGGACTTCAAACATGTTATGAAGAAAAAACTGCCTGAAGACAAAAGTCACAAATACATTAAGTGCCAACTAACTGTAAAAGAAAACAAAACAATAATTAAAAAAAATACATGGTACCAGTCAGATGCAAATTCTAAAGACCTACTACTCAATCTTACTCTTTTATTAAGTCTACACTGGGGTAGAACCTTGCACCAGACAAAATCGGAGCTACGTTTTATAAGCCACTCCTAAAGCACAAAGCAAATTAGAGCTCCTAGCCCTAAGAGCTTGCTTTAACTTCTGACATAAATCTTTACATAATTTTCAAGTGATTTTAAATGAAGTGGCAGAAAAGCTAACACTAGAAGTCAACTTGCAGTTGCATACTTCCACCACATGAGTGATGGCATTTTTTTCTTGTGTGCTGATAATTTTTCAATAGAATGACAGCACCAATATAAAGTGCATATTATATTTTCTTATATGTAAAAAGCAATTCTAAACAGAAAAGATGAAACAATGCATACATGCACACACACAGAAAGGCCTACTTGTAGACAGCCTCATTTTAACACCTACAGTCTGGAGCAGAACCAATCCTTCAGCATAAAACAGCAAGGGCATGATTCAGTCATCTGAAAACAGAACGTAATGACATTTTAGGTGCTCCAGCTGGTCCAGTTCAGCAAGGCTGTTGTGCAGATCCTGTATCATACCCATCTGCCCACCTAGATACCTCAAGGACTCAAAAGAATGTCTGATCCATTTATCTTAGTGAAGGTGCCAAGCATAAGCTCAGTCAAGGTGACTGAACCTTCAACTATATATTAACTAGACACAAACCTAAAATTAGGTGGAACAAACCTGGACCACTACATGTTCTATGAATTCACAAATAAATACCTGAGACCCAACAACAAGGTGCTTACAGTAAGACACAAGAAGAACAGCTCCATGTCTGGAGCTAGAAATCGAGACACAAGATGTATTTCCAAGGAAGACTCAATCACACAGATGTTCCTCTGTGATACAGATGCAAACAAAGCAATATCCCATGTATCTAACTTAAGACTAGCAGACACGTAATATAATTTACACCATTTCACCAGTTACTGGAACGTGGAACGAAACTTTTGTGCCTTTCATAGAACAATACAGATAGCCAGTAGTATGTGAAAACACAAAAAAATCCACAAGCATTCTGTGTCTTTGTTTTGGAGAATGAGCTGAGCTTCTAAACAAATGATTACAAACAAGGTCACAAGTGCCATGATTGAAGAAATAGGAGACCATGAGAAACCATCTCTGAATGAAAGGCACCAGGGCTATTCTTGCAAAATGCAGCGGATATTCAAAACCTGCTAAAAATATAAAGTGATATTGCATCCAAATCCTTCTGATGCTAAGTACTCCAAGGTTTTTTTCTAATTAATGGAGAGAAATTACTACCTCCAGACGCAAACACAACTGCACAACTGCTTAAGAATGGCTGGGCAAACTGTCCTTTGGTTTCTTAAGAATCAAGAAGAATCAAGAATCAAACTTGAGACAGTTTCTCACAGGTATCTAGCTTTAATGACTAAAGGTTCAGCGAAATTAAGGGTAACATTTAGTATCAAAAAGAGGTCTTACAAATCCATAACTCAGAAACAATCTGTCCTCCATCCACTACAGACAAAATAAGAAAAAACAACTGATCTCAACTATGCAGCAGAGGACATAACTCATCAACATTTACAGAGGAATTTACCTGACTGCATGAGGGTATCTTCAAAGTTATCCACCTCTAACTCTCTTAACCATTTTAGAACTGTGCTCTTCAAGGTACAAGTCTCCTCACCCTGAATTAATACAGGGCAGGCAGCAAAATCAACACTGCTACTTGGTACTACCTAATGGAATAAGACAAGTGAATAAAAAGAAGCTGACTTTCTGGAAGTAAAACTTGCTTGCTCCAAGTTGGACAGCAAGTGCAATGGCCCCCTCTGCATTAGAGGGGCACACAGGGCTGGCTAATTTGAGCAAACAGACAACCACTTTCAAGCAAAAAGCTCTCTCAAAATCAGGTTTTCATATATTCTTCTGGTGTTATGAAGTGGGGTCAGTCTGAGCTCAGCCAGCTGTGCAGACTCGGTAACAGGTACTTTACATTGCAGAAGGGATAAATGTGGTCTGAATTTACCAGTGAACATCATCCGATACCTCTTTAGTCTTGAAAACACAACAGAATAGATTTAAAAACGCATAAAAGAGATAAAGCAAAGAAATGCTATGCTCAATGTTATTTTAAAAATTGTTACCCCATATTAGCTTTCCATGACCTTACATAGCCACATACTCCCATCATAGTATAAAATATTCAAGAACTTGTTGCAGTATACTTTGTGACTCAATTCCTTTAACATTACCAAAAAAGTAATCTGTAAATGCTGCAAATCGTTTTTCAAAGCAGCAACTACCTAGGTTGCAATTGTTTTTTGATGACAAAAATATTTTTTTGTCCCACAGGTATACTTTCACTACTTTTTCCCTCTCAGACCTTTTAAGCATGAAGCTTTCAGTGAAGCATTCCATTACTGTGATAAATCCACATGTAAAAGATGACTTTTGGAATAGCTTAGTGACCTCACTAAGGGTAAATACTGCCCAAGAAAACATTTTCTGCAATTAAAAATTTTACAAGAATATTCCATTCTAGAAGTAAAATTCAGATAATAATATTTTAGAAGAAGTTCATGAAGGGGAAAAATATAGAACACTCAGGAATTTTGTTTTTATAAACTCCTATGTCTCTATCATTTTTACTAGCTCACCTTCTGTCTTGCAACATAAAACAAAAAAATCAAGCAGATCTGTGAATGCCTCTACCCCTCAAGCATTCAGATTAGAGCTTACTGACTACATTTCTTTATCAGGTAGAGTAAAAAGGATTTTATTTTATTACAAGAACTGTTGCAGAAACCTTTAGGTAAAAGCAAATGATTGTTAAATGTCTCATTTCCATGAAACATGAATGGAGATGCTGAATGTGGAGCACTTAGGACAGCAAATGCAAATAATCAACTTCTTTCTAATATATTAAAATGCAGTGGCAGTTGCCAAGAAGAAGGACTGCATGATATATTTACAGGACTGTAGACTATCCCAGAAATAACCAATCAAGATACTTAAGGATCATGGCACAAAACCAAACAAATTTCAGTGTGAAAAAAAGCTTCCCAAAAGATGCAATATTGTGAAGACAAGAACCAAAGGGCTCTCTAAAAGTGAAAATACAGAAAAACCATTTAATAAAGAAGCAGTGCTACCTCTATCACACTTGTCTGCATTCTAAAATGTTATTCCCAGCTCTCTTCTGCAGACATCAAAAACACTGTGAAAGAAAGACAACATGAAAGAGAAAAGCTGTAACAATAATTTGGGGACTAACAGTGAGCAAGACACACAAGACTATCAGAAGGAAAAATGAAATGAAAGCATCCAGAACAGTCCAGTTTTGAAAAGATCCTCATTTCAATAAAAAAACCAAAACATCTCCAGAGGACAAGCTTCCAAAAGCCCTCAAGTCAATTATTAAAACCCAGGCTTCTTTTTAATTTCTACATAGGAAGGTAGTTGCACACTTCAGAAGACAACCCAGGACTAGTACTCTGCTAGGTAACACTAAAAATGCCTGTACTTTTAGCAAAAAGTAGTGTTGATGCTACTTCTATTGCTTTTTAGACACACACTGCATTACAGGCTTAGAACTTACATTGTGAGTGTAAGTTATTTAAAATAAGAATAAGCCTACTGAAATCCCCACATGAAATTTAACAGTGTTTCTAGCTGTTTAACCACTCATGATGAGATGATAATCCCAGCTCAGAAATCATCAAGGATTAAAAAAAAGCACACTCCAAAATGGGATGGAAAGAGCTAACACCACCTCTCTACCTGTACAGAAACTTCTGAATCGAGCTTCCTCTTGCAAGTATAATGACAACCAGAACTCTATTCTAAGCAAATAATTGAGCTGCACAACAATCAATCCCCAAATATGATTAAATTCTTAAATAGTATGTATATTGCAATTTAATAAAAAGTGGAAATCATATTGAAGAGCTGTAGCAAGAAGGCAAGAGACATCTCTGAAATTAATCAAAAGTTAAGTGTCTGATCTTCTATGCATTTCTTGCCATAAGGGTTTTAAACCAAACACTTCTATCTTCAAGTGTACTTGCAGAGTAGCAATGTTACAGTGACAGACAGAAATATTCTGTTTGAAATGCAAGTCGAGTATCAAACCTGAGTTTTTCCAAATTGAACTACACAAATCCTCAGCAGCTGTGCTAGAAAATCCAGAGATATCAGCATTTGCAAAACCTCTAAGAAGTGCTTGGAATTATGCAGCTGTTACAAATTACTTCAAATAAATGAAATCTATTAGGAAGTAACTGTTGTGCATGTATAGGTGCACTCCAAGCACTAAGCCTGTAATGCAGCACAAGATGCCTAAATAGCCTGACCTCCAAGGTGTCACATTTGTCAAAAGGTGCTAAGATGTGGATAAGAGCTCTGGCTGTTTATAATTTTTTATTATCAGAAACATACACAAAAAGGAACCAAACCTCTCATGCCACTTTTTTCAGTCCTTTCATTCTTTCTAGAGCTTTATTTTATTTATGATGGAAACAACAATCATCTGTAAGTTTCTGCACATTATTACTTCCTGCCTCAAAAGCATCTTACATAGAACAAATCTGCATTATATATGAGCAAAAAAGCTATATGAAATTTTATTAATCCAGTTCTGAGTATCACAACATACATATATGATCCATCAATGGACAGTAAATAAAGTTAAACCTAATGAATCTACTTGAGAAAAAAAAAAAAGCACAAAAATCCCCTTTGCCCTTGTTTCAGCACTGAATCCAGCTCAAGCATACAAGACAAAAACTTTGTTCACTTACAGTATTTTCTGTTTGCTACTGCACAGAAGTTCCCTATGAGAGTGGTCTCTTAACAGTTGAAGTGTATTCCATATCATAAAGACTCAAAATAAATTATTTCACTATGAACCCATAGAAAGCGGAAGAGAATTAGAATAAGGGGAGAGAGAACGCTGCCTCTTCCTGTGTAAACCACAAGTTACACATCCAGGTAAAACCTTCCACCTGGGGCCCTACCAGCTGTAACCTACCAGATTTTTTTTTCTTACTAGGTAAAAAACCACTATACTATCAAAATAAATCATTTTGTTTGGTCTCCTCCCAGTTTCTCTTCTGGGTACATTGTATGTTTGGATATCAACCTTAACTAATATTTAACACTGGGATCCAGCACAATAATGAATAAAATTCGTCTAACGAGAGCCTTTGAGGAATCAAAAATAATGGAGAGAAACAACAGTGGGTATGTTTCACAACATACCTTGCCATCCACAGATGGCACAGATCAACAGCCTCCATCCTGAAGCACAATAATAATTTTAAACTACTGCAGCCAACTGCAAAACCTACGGACTTCAGCTGCCTACTGTTCTTAAACATCTGAAATGGTAGTTCTGAATAAGAACTCATCTAAGCCAAATTCTGAATCTACCCAGTATTTCACATTGCCCAATAATGAGGAGCTTCCTATCTGGAAGGCTGAACTGGATGAGTTACACTCTGAGACCCTGTATAAAAGCTGAGCTCCTCCAGACTGACTCCTTGCTAAGCCTCTTAAATCCTCTGTTTATCCACCCGCCTGCTTCAGAGCTTTTTGCAGAAGTTAGGCAGGGTATCTTCAGCCAGGATACCAATCACTACCATCTCAACAGTTTCAGGAGGGTTATACCCATCTACATCAGCTAGGAAGTTTACAGGTCACATCTCTTTGCTCTCTGAACTTAATGCATGTCCCAGCATCTTCAATTACTGCCAAGAAAACACAGAAGAGGCTCCACCACACCATTAATGTTAGGTGACCCTCTTTACTTCAATCAACCTAAAAAAATAAAATAGACAGCAGGATTAAAATCCAGTGAGCTAATAGACTTTATAATATACAGGGAACTACCGTAAGCATAACAAACCAGAAAGGTTTCAAACAGAAGGTAACTGACAGAGTAAAAAGAAAGATGTGATCCAGTCCAGCCAACAGAGATAAAACAACTAAAACAAACAACAAATGTTACCTCAACACTGTAACTGCTTACAGAAAACAGGAACAATTCCAAGCAAAGATCTTATCATAGGAGGTTACATTTAACTTTCATCCTCCTTAAAGCTAGCATGCTTAATCCACAGAAATAGGGTTTGTAATAAGCTTAGTTCATTATAAATATTATAAAAGCTTTACCTACTTAGTGGTAGACCAGAGGAATGTTGAGAAGCTTGCCCAAGTTCTCACAGTGGTTCACAGAAGAACCACCTCCTGGAGATCACCTCTGTGCTTATAATAAACCTCAAGGATTTATGCCAAGATGAATTCTTAACTTCCACCATGAAATACTCAAAACAGTCATTTTCACTAGAAAGAAACAGGCTGGTGACTGCAGCGAAGTGAAAAGAAAATACCACCATTCAATTTTCTGGCCTGAAAGACCAAGTAGCTGCTGGACTATTTAACTGCCTTGGACTGCTTAGGCAAAAGTCTCTCACGAGCTTTTTAGCCTTGTTATGAGATATCCTAATGCTGGGATATTTAAAAATAAATGAAAACCTTTATAAAAATCAGGACCTAATGTAGTAAGAAAAATTCACACAGGCAGGAATAAGTGAGGGCAGGATTAAAAATCCTAGTAAGATAACAACTCAAAAATAAGGCAAAATTTTTATTTTTTCTTGGCTCACAGCCCTTCTCTCTGTATGAACTTATCCAGATATGCTGACTTTGCAGTCAAAAATCAATTTTTACTGCTTTTTATTGCCATGTGCACTCTGGTGTCTAAAGAGCTGTAACAACTAAACTGGTTTAATTTTTGGCTAATGCACCATGAACTAAGCAAATGCTACCAATAAGCTATTTAAGAAATCACTCTCTGGTACACTGTAAATCTTTTCGGACTACTCATTTAATAGTTCTGAAGTACTTCAGTGTTAACCATTGATTCAGAGCCAAGCAGAAGAGGCACAACTAGATTTCAAAATACTCTGAAAATGCCCTTGCAAGGCATATGGCTAAACGGGGAAAACACCATCCAACTTCCAAGTACAAAGTTTGAAACTTTAGTACCAGAAAATAAGAACGTCATACTTAGTGAGTCATTTATAAAATCTGGATGGATTATGTGTATGTATTTATACGTGTGTGTTACTGATTAAGTGCACTGCAAAACAAAACATAGGAAAGTCAGGTTACAGAAAGTCTTCTGTACTTCAGAAACCAAATTATTTGATTCTTAGAAAAGTCTCACATCTGGTTGAAAAACTTAGGAATAAATATATATGGTGGAACCAACACCTAAAAATTTAAGACTAAGAAGGATGACATTTGCTTATTATGTATTACTTATAAATGTACAGGTGCTAGAAGAAAATACTTAGAAATACGAGTGTTAATCAAGTCTTAACTGACTTATTAATTAAAGCAATTTTAACAAAGAATTGCTGCAGTATAAGCACAAGTCTATTCCCTCCCTGAACATACTGCTCCCATAACAGGTTTTATTTATGGCATACAATTTCTCAGAAACTTTTTACAGAGCTCAGGAAATTCATGAACCAATTGCCATGAGCACAGCATATGGATCAGGGTAACTCACTGTCAACGTAACTCAGTGACATATGTCATTTTGCTGCAACTTCTGCAGAGAGAGAGACTGAACTGACAACCATAGAGTAATTTTAATTTGAAACTTTTATTGCCTATTCAATTTAAATAAATCCTTTTAAGGGGAAAATTAGGTCATGCAGTCCTCTTGTTTGTTTCTACACTGACATTACAGGCTTGACTCAATTTTCCATAATTCCATGTGCCTGCTCACTTGAGATGCCTTGGGGAGGCCAAGGTATCATTAAAGAACAGAAAAAGCACAGGACTTTTAAAAGGTCTCCATCTGTCCTGAACAGAAATCAGCATAACAGGCCATCTCAAAGGATACCGGTTACCTATGTGGGGCAATCTAAACAGAGCTTCTACACCAAATAGCACTCCATTGTTGGATGCCCAACCACACACAGATGTATCTTCAGGTGAGCACATGGGGCTGAGTGCCAAGCACCCACTGCTGTCAGTGGACTTGAGAGAGACATTAAATTCATTCTACACTCAACACCTAAACCTTGTAACTTGAACAGCTCCCCTGATGCCTCTGACTCTACACACAAAACTTGCATTGACAGTCAAATATGATACTCAGCTCACCCTACGGAGTATGGTATCTGATACTCAGATACCAAATTAACAAGCCAAAGTCCACCCTAAAACTAGATGGGATTATTACCAATACAGGAACCACAGCTTGGCCCATGGAACTTGAGGCAAATAAGCTCAACTAAATATTTCTAGATCAATAATCATTGTAGCATCTTTTATAGTCAATGCAAAGATACTGATGCCTTCAGAGCTTGATTCAGTTAAATGCATGATTTTGGACAAGACTTATCCACAGCTACCCATATCCTCCAAAGCATACAGGAACATGCTCAATTTCTCTTAATGACAGCTGTAGCTAACTTATACAGCCATGCATTCATGATGCCATCAGCTTTATTCCTTCTTCCGTCATGTTCCTGTATTGTTCGTTTTCTTCGTTCCGAGTGAGTTATAAACCTTAACACCCTCCCTTAGTCACTTTCTTCAACAACACTTAAAACATTCTTAATGAGACCCCAGATGGTAAGAAAGTAAGAAAACTGCTGTCTGGTATTTATTTAAAACAGAAGTCAGATCACACAGAGAACTCTGCAAGTTCACCAGCACTGATCAGCCATCAGACGGATTCAGTACCTGAGATTACCGAGAGACCAACAAAACAGCACTACAGTCAAGTTACAGCTCTGTTTGGTGAGTGCTATACTTAGCAAAGTTCTGACACTACATTAGATGTTGACAAATTAGCCTTTCAAGGTTTATAGCCCCATGATAATTCTGACTCTACAAAAAGTGAAAAGCACCCTTTTTCAAACCTCACCAGATATACCAATAGTAAAGTTAGCATCAATAATTCCTTGTCCTCTATTTTAAGCTATGGATAAAAACTGACAAGTTAGAACAACAAGTTTTACAGGAGAAAAAATGGGTAACAAAGGAGGCAAATACTTGAAAAAAACCAAAAATAATTCAAACATTTGTTAGCATTTATGTAATGAAGGAAGACTTGCATACATATGGAGAAACTGCACGTCTGCCATGTGTAAAGCCTGCTAAATTATGAAAACATCCAAGAGGAGTGAAACACCAGACCAAAAATGCCAATCTCCTAAACGAAATTAACAAAGTAAGATTACCTTGTTCCAGTCTAAAGCATAGGGAACGTTTTGCAGCTTCTATCTCAGGAGTTGGATGATCCAGAACACGTCTGCACCACTGCATAGGACTCAGTGATTTCTCTCGTGGAGTGTGAGTCTTGGTAGGCAAGACGTACAACCTTAACCAAAACACACAGAAGTATGAGCAAGATAGGCAATACTGTGAAGTTGGCTTTTGTAAGGTCACTTTCCTATTAGATACTAATAATTTATAACATCTAAAGCCCTGCAAAAGAATATCTAATAAAAAGAAATATATTCTGAAATAGAACAGTTTGCATTAGTTTTCTTTCTTCCCTCCTCAGAAAAACAGGTGGCAAAATATCTGCTCTACAGGTCTGGCACGACCAAACAAAGTTCAAGTAGATTTCATGTTAAAATCTTCTGTCTAATCACTACCATTGTCTGAATTTTAGCACTGCCCAAAGTTCAAATGCATTAGGTGCTGTACACACATCAAAGGTGCTCCTGCTCTTCCCTATATTTACTGGTGATTTAGGTAATTTCAGAATCTCATTTTGTCTTCACCCAGATGAACTAGATTTTGGCCAAGTCATATTTGTAATGATTAAAAAATATTTGATGAGAAACACTGAAAACCTATTTTCAACATTCAACACCAGAAAAAAAAAGCACATATGCAAAAAAAAGCTAGTGCATGTACATTATTCTCAAACAAGAGCTGGCATCTCTTGATCAGTTGCATATTAGGAAACCAGGTTTCAAAGCAGATTTCATGGGAGAATTCGTGAGGCTGAGATCTGGGTTGCTACTGTCGCCCTGGCAGATTAGCAGGCACAACAGATGCCGATTCACCTGGGAGAGCGCAAATCTTCCAGGAAGCAAACTATTCTTGTCTGCTGGACAAGACTCTGACTCACAGATCCCAGGCCTGAGCACCTCTGAGACAGGGGGCTAGGGACACCCAGAGACAGATTCTCAAGGCACCAGAAAAACACTCCACAGACAGTAAAGAGATCAGGCCTGTACAAAAGGGCAAGAAAGGCAAGACCTAAAACTAAAGAGGATTTTGCCGCTCAGGGGGTCACCAACAGGTAGCAGCAGCCTTCCACCTTCACAGTTTTGGCTCAAGAGCTACCCACATCCCACCAGAGCACCCCTTCTCCAGTGTCTGCTCCATAGAGTTTTTCACCTTTGAAGTCAATCAGCACTGTCTAACCAGTTCACAAGGAATAAAATCCTCACTGTGATTGCTATCTTTGTCTTGGCAATCCCAGCAAAGATCAATTATTGAATTGCTCTGAGGAGAGGACTCATCTCCCCAGACCTCCTGCAGTGCCTGACCACACATTTAAAAAAAGGATACTGAGAAAACCAAGAAGCGAAGGGAAGAAAAGCTTTCAGGTTTCCTGTTAACCTGCAGAAGTGCTTCAAAAGCTGAACATCTGACTGATGATCAGACCCTCCTGTAAAAAGCTGAACACTACAAAGTAGGTTGACTTGTCTGCAGTTCCACAGGGTTGGCTGGTTTCAGGGTTTTTGTAACTGAAGTGAAAACAAAAAAGCAAAAAAACGCAAGCAAAACACAAAAAACCAAAGGTACTTGAGGCCTAAAATTACTCAACAACTAGGATATGCACTGAAGGCTTTGGCTTTCGAGACAGCAGTTTGCTTTAAAGACTGAGATTACAACACAGCCCCAAGCAACTGGCATCACACGCCTGACCTTTCATGGACAATGACAGAGATTTATCCTTGAACTAAAAACGTTCAACAGCTGAAACCCCCCATTCTTAGTGGAATAAATTTGTTAACAAGCCCCTGACATAAAATTCTGCCTGTGGACACATAGATGTGTGACATAAAGGTACATTTTGGCACCTAAATCTAGGATTGCTCCCAGGGAGGAAATCAAATTGGAAATCTCACTACAGCACATAATGCAATGACAACTTACTACCACCCTAAAATGTAAACAAGGAAAGCATTTTGTTTAACAAGACATTATCAAACAAATTTGATATTCCTTAATGCTGGGAAAGCTGGAAGTCAGAACCAATGTAAAACTGGATTTAAGTCTGGACTGATAAGCCCAAACCAGCCCTGCACAGACCAACCACATGCACAATGAAGCAACGCTGAGAGAAATTTCCACACGATTTGTACATGATTCTCAAAAGCCATTTCCAGAAACACAGTATTGTGCACCATGAAGCACATACAACATTCAGAAACATTTCTGACATTTAGATTAATTTTTGAACACTTTATTTTCTACCAAAATTAAGAACGTTTGAACACATCTCAGCTTCTTTATACTGTATTTTATTCTTATCTGACGTTAACTTTAGCTTGATTCAAAAACTAATCTCGTAAGAAAGAAAGCTACATGGACGCTTACACACGTACTCTCAACCTGTTATTAAAATAAAGATCTATATATTGCCACTTCAAAACAATTCAGGATCAGCGACGTTCCACATGATTACACAGCCAAAATAGTATTCCAGCACTGTCCCTACGATGTCCGCCCACGTTGCTGAAACAGGTTTTGAGGCACTAGCTTTACTGATTTACTTGTATCTCTACCTGGCAATCTCCCCTTCTGTTTGTTTTTAAGGGATTCGTCCAGGTCGATTTTACTTTTCGCTTTAGTCATTCGCTATCCATTTCCGATTTATTCCATTTACTAGCACCCTGCCGTGCCTTTTGGAGCTACATGTGCGCGTAAAACACACAATTCAGATCAACATCTAAAAGACAAAAGCCCTCCCAAATCCCTGAAGATGAGAGACAATTTGGCAGAGATTTTAGGATGAGGAGGCAGCGCTGCTCAGATCAAGGCTTTCCCGGAACGAAATTCCGCTATTTTTAATTCCTTATGTAAACACGAGGCTGAAACTAGGCTGAGATCTGTACGATATTCCTCGGGGCGGAAAGCGAGCTCTGCTCCCCACCGAGGGCGCGACGCCCCGGGCCAGCCGGGCGGTGAAGCCCCGACCTGAGCCGCGTCCCTTCCCTCGGCAGGGCGGCATGGTGTGGAACGGGGATGGAGAGGAGGAAAAAAAAAAAAGAGAGGGGTGAAAAAAAAGCAGATTTCAGTCTAAGCAGGGAGATCAAGTGGATTTGGGGGCTAATGCTAATCAGAGCCGGGAGACCGCTACGGGAGGCCCGGCCGGGGGGCACAGCCGGGCCGGACCGAGGAGCAGGGCAGGGCCGAGCCGCACGTACCATGTATCCTCGTCCTCTCCGCAGCCGTCCTCCAGCTCCAGCACCGCCACCTCATCCAGCACCGTGGCCGCCGCCCCCGGGCCGCCGCCGCCTTCCTGCCCGCCGCCAGCGGCCGGCGGCCCGGGCGAGGGTGTGAAGTAGGCGAGGGGCTCCGGCGGGCACAGCAGGGTGGGCACCGGGCTGGGCAGGCACGGCGGGCCCGCGGCGGGGGGGCTGGCAGGGCGCAGCCCGCCCGGGGCCGGCGGCGGGGCCAGCAGCAGGTGCGGGCTGGGCGGGCCGGTGGCCACCGCGGCGGCGGCGGCGCGGCTCCGCAGCTGCTCGTTCTGCTTCTCCAGCTTCCGCACCAGCTCCTGCAGCTTCTTCACCTCCAGCTCGGCGCTGACGGCAGAGCCGGCACCGCTCCCCTTCACCTCCGCCATCATCGCCGGCTTCAGCAAGGCAGCCTCCATCCTGCCGGCCCGCTGCCGCCGCCGGCACCTGCTCCGCCGCGCCGCCGGAGGGCAGCGCCCGGCTCCCGGGGGAGGCGGGAGCGCCGGGGAGCGCCGCTCGCAGCGCTGGGGTCCGGCCCTGCGCCGCTGTGCCTGCCGCCCCGCCGGCCCCGCTCCTGCGCCTCCCGTTAACGGCGGCGCGGGCCGGATCCCCTCCCACTCCGGCAGCCCGAGCGACGCGCACACGCACTCGGCAGGAACAAAGAGCCGCCCGGCGCCCCCGCCATCCAGCCCCGGGGAAGGGCGGCGGGGAGCACCTCTGAGGGGAGCCCCGGGTGTTTAAAGAAAGGTGCCTTCCCCCCACTGCACCCCACCGCGTCTCGCCCCGCCCGCGGGCTGGATCCGGCCCAGGGCGCCGCGCCTCTCGTGAGCCGTGTAATTAGAGCCTGGTGGTGTCAGGGTTGTAATTATGCAGATTGAGAGTGTGAGGGGAATGGGAATCACAAATAGAGGCTTTGTTGGGCTTGAAAGGAGCTAATTCAGCCAAAAGCTGCCGTTTGTAGGTTTGAAACGTGCTGATTCTGGGAGTTTTGGCTCAAAGCGAGGAAAGCGACGCGTTTTTCAAGTTGTGTCGGTGGTGAAGCAAAGACTGAACCGAGCATTGCAGAAAACGACGTAACTATGTATTGGTTATGTACAGGAGAACTGAAGTGAAAGATGCCCTCGTGTTGAAATGACTCCCTCAACCAAATCCAGACACGTAGGTGCGCTTGTAGCTTGCAAATCTTTGAGAGTGGGATGAATATTGTTCACTTATGGTAGTGGTTTTGCGTTGTCTTTCATTGCCCAGGACTGTAAGAAGCCATTGCTTGGGTCCCTTGTGTCACCTAGGAGGTGAGCAGAGATTCGGTGTTACCCAAGACAGCTCAGGCATCACACAACCCTCCTTCAGTTCATTTCCTCTGGCTACAGCTTTAGGGGACAACCTTCTAAGTCGCAGTCCTAAGTTTCCTACAGCTCTGATAGGAAATCGGGAACAAATCTCGTAAATCAGGCAGGTTCAGATTAGATATTATAAAATACTTCTTCACCAAAAGTGTCATCAAGCATAAGAACAGAGTGCCCAGGGAAGTGGTTGAGTCACCATCCTGCAAATATTTAAAGGATGCATAGATGTGGCACTTGGTGATGTTTTAGTTGGCATTGCTAGGTTAGCAGACTCAGTGATCTTTGATGTCTTTGCCAGCCTAAATGATTCTGTGAGTCTAAGGGTTCTAAGTTGCCCAGCTACCCACTAAAAATAGTCACTGGTCAGTCGCTACCCAATTCTTGAACATCAGCTTTAGGCAGAGCACTATCAGCCACTGCTGCCTTCACCCTGCTTTGTTACTGTCTCAGGTTTCTGGTGTAAGGACAAACAGACACTGATTCTATGTTCAGGGCATCAGTCAACTTTGAAATCATCCAGCCTGTCACAATTTTGTCTCTTTAGTTTATAATCTGGAAACTTTTTTCTGCACAGGACAACAGCACTCTTGCAGTATAGATAATAACAACCAGTTCTGTAAGAATGACTAGAAAAGAAGCTAGAGTGGAGCACAAAGCATTGACTTCCAGATGATATACTTCACATATATCAGTGAAGAGAGTAAACACACCCCTCCCCCTGCAGTGTACTGCTTTGTAGCCAGATAGCGCTTAATCTAAAACTTTGGTGGTGTCTTTGTCCCTTTGGAAGAAAGAAGAGGGAAATGTTGAGAGTGTAAAAGCCATCTGGCCCAAATTCTTCCATGTTTTATTAGAATGAGTAGCAGAATCTAGTTTTCACTACTACAGATAGCTGTAATCTTAATTCCCTCAAGTAAAAGGACAATTGAGCTTCTTTCTACATGTTTAGTCAGGGGAAAAAATGTGTATCTCTCAGTTTGTTATCACTAATAATGGCACTAGCCTTAATTCTTAGAAGTGCTTTGTTAATCCAGTCAGATTGCAAAATGATATAAAAATATTAATTGGCAGCATATGTAATATTGAGTTTATTATACTTCACTACAGTGAAAGAAAAAACCAAGATGAAATTTATTATAAAATCAGTGCTGGAGGATGCAACAAGGCAGTAGAGATTCAGTTGTATATCATAACATTTTTTTCACTGAAAGAGTAGTTAGGCATTTTAATAAGTTGCCCGTGTAGGTGGTGGAACCACTGTCTCTGGAAGCATTCAAGAGGTGTCTGGATGTGGCAGTTGGGGATATGGTTTAGGGGTGATTATAGTGGTGCCAGGTTGATGGTTGGACTACATGATCTTGGTCTCTTCCAACCTTGATGATTCTGTGAAATACTCAAAATAGATTCAAAATGGAGGATTTTTTTTTTATTTTATTTTATTTTTTTTATTTTATTTGAACCAAGGATGCAAAGTCTTTTAGTGGACCAGGGAAAAGGCCCAGTAAATGGGTCTCTGAAGTTTTCAGTTGTCAGAACATGACAGTGTGATCTGGATATTGCAGCACTAAAAATACCTTGATGCAGACATCAGTTTGGAGATACATCAGGACACACATTTAAAGACGGGGTAGAGTACGTAGCATCATAGCACAGGATCTTAAGTCGCCATGGGAATGGTTGTCCTCAGTTATGAATACAAGTAGTTGAAAATTTTCAAATGCCCTCTACTGTTTCTGTCACCCACACAAATGTGGCATGCAGGCATTCATTTCAGAACTCAGCTGCCAAAGAGAAAAAGCTTAGGACTCAGCGTTGTGCCCTAGTATGGGTACAAATGCATCTTTCCCAGACAGACACATTGATCATAGACATCATATCACCAAGAAAATGGTCCAGAGATCAACTCTTTCTTGACTGGGACTTCTTAAGTGAGATACCCAGTAGTATGGGTAGAAAACAGCTTAAAGTTATGCATAGTTGAACTACCATGCTCCCAGTCAGCGTGGAAGATGCTGGCTTTTCCAGGCATTTCCTGTACAAGTGGATCTAGTAAAGGGAAAATATGCACTTCACTGTGTTGTGTTTGTTGCTCTATTTTAAGTGTACTTGTAATTTCACTAACACATAATTCCACTAATAACATAGCTTCAAAAAGAGGTGTTGGCAGGTAAAATTTTTGTTGATGAATACACTGTCCCATGGTTTTCAGGTTGGTCTGTTTGAATACTGCAAAGATGATTTGAACATCTTAGTATTTTCAATAGTTTGGGTTTTTAAATATAAATTACACTCCTCCCAATATTGACATTACTAATAAATTGTTAATGGGCTCCATTCAGTAGCCCAGCAATAGCTGATGAGTTTGATCAACCCAGAACTTCATCAGCACTTTACAAACCACACTGAAGACTTGATGGTTCCATTCTTTTTTTTAAGGCATTGATAAAATGTGTCTAATAACAACTCCAAACACCCTAATGTGCCCATGAAACCTGTTACTCCTGGATTTGAGAAATTATATGCCCTAAATCAGTAGAAATCTGCTATAGGATGCTACTTACACAGTATCCTATAGTAGGAATTTCTGAATCAGCGTAGTTACTAATAGGCTGTCGATGCAGAGAACAAAGAAGCAGGAAGTCCACAAATCCCATCTGCTCTTTTCTGGTAATAAGCTTGTTGCTTTATGCTGCAATAGCTGCAGGCTGGATCTGCCTTTCAGGCAAGCCAGTAAAGAATTAATTGCTGTAATCCAGTCTGGGCTATACAAAAGATGGGTAACAATAAGGTCAAAGCACGGACAGTAAACTCCTAAAGTCTTGTAAGGTTATTTTAAAGCACAGTTCCAGTCTGAAAAATGACTGTGAAAGTAGTTTTATAAAAATAGAGCCCCTATCATTCCAGAAGTCCATCCTATCCAGTATTCTGCCTTTAGCAAGGGCTGATAGTAGCTTCATAAGGAAAATATCTCAGAAACAAGAGAAATATTGAGGGATATTTTCCCTCTTTTAGAAGTCATTGAATCAGGACATCTGGATCATTTAATTTTGATAGCAACCAGCGTGTAATAATATTCCATTTGCTGAGACCCATTTTTAAGCCATTTAAACATTAGGGCTCTACAACCCCCTATGGCAATTAGAGCTGCAATTTAATAATGTATTGTTAGAAAAACTACTTCTTATTATCTACTTTAAATCTGCTGCTTAGTAATTTGATTGGGTGCCCCTTAGTTCTGGTTTTCTGAGAAAGACAGAATGATTAATCATTCTCTATTCAGCTTCTCTTTGTCATTCATGACTATATAAAATTTAGATACTTCTCTTCCCAGCTGACAAGCCCTAATTTATATAGCCTTATCCCCACAGAAGTCGGGCCAAACCTACCATTGTTTCCTGTCTCACTCCATAATGAAAATGGAATTTTCTAACCCAGTTTTCTTTCTATTCTCACTGCATGTTTTCTTATAAAGCCAAATGATCTCAGTTAAAGAAATCAGCTTAACCAAAAGCATATTGGTGTCTTCAGAAACATTCATATATTCATGCCCTGATTTAAAAAAATCTGTGCACTCTCCTCCAATATATCATATATATCCAGATGCTTCTGTATTCTGTTATTTATTCCAATTTGTACAAATTGGCTTGATAAAAAAAAATAAGACTAAATGAAATGTAGTTACCTAGAGCAGTTTTCGTGTTTTTTTCAAGGCTGTTGCCCCAGCTGATGCTTCCAATTTCTTTGGCACCAAGCCTGCTTTGAATGGTAAGGTAAATGTTTCTGACATTGTTTCACTGTTTCAACAATCTGACTAATACCTGAGTTGGCCTAGAGGTTTTGTGTAGACACTACCTAGACTTAGAAATTTGTTACTGTTAAATTTATGTATTTACTCTGCATTATTTGAGCAATTAAACATTTTCCTTAAGTTACAGCATGTATTCTTCACTCTTGATGTCTCTTGGAAACATTTTGACTTCCTATTGCTAATTTCATTGTCATTAATGAAAGTCATTAATTGACTTTCTCTTTTTTTATATTGTTTCCTTCCCTGAACTACCCTGGTTCCTTCAAGTTTTTTCCTTATTTAATTAATATTAAAGTGAATTTAATATTAATTAATATTAAATTGTAATCACCATTAGAATGGTTACATTAGAATGGATAACAAATCCAAAATTGCATCATTTCAGTGAGCTCGAGTTGCTCCAGTGCTTATGGTATCCAAAGATATTGTCTGTGAATTAAGCTTAGGGTCTGCTAGTTTATAGATCCATCTAGAAGAATTATCCATGACAGCTCTTGTTCAAGGGGTTGTTATTTGATTGTTATCAAATCACTCTGACTTTCAAATGCTTTAGACCCTCCTCCCTTCCCCCCTTCCCATCCCTTCTGTTTATTACAAACTGAAAGCATTAGCCTGAATCTTGCAAATCAGGTTGGGTTTCTTTCTAATGATCTTCATCGATAACAAAGACTAATTAGACTTTCAAAGAAGTTTGAATATTTACATTGTCTCCAGTATACAAGCATATTGGAGAGTATAATTTGGTTTACCACTGATGAATAAGAAAGAGAAGGTTGAGGGGGAGATCTGATGTTCAAGGTTGTTAAAAAATGAGCTGATAATCTAAAAGTAGAGTTTTTGAAACAGTGTTTGAGTGTGAAGTGCTGAAGACCACAATGACAGAAATATAGCTTCTCTCCAGGAGGCTAAAAATCCATGACACACCTTCTGCCAAGACTCCAGAGTTCAGCTTGACTTCAGGGAAAAGTGGTAGTTGATTCAGAAAAAATGCCTTATTTATAATAACGTGATTATACCAAATCATCTAATCCTGGTTATGATTTTTTCAATTTGTTTTCCCTTTTATTAATTTTTTGTCATCTTTACTTTTGTCTATTTGCATATAGCTGGAGAAAGAGATTCAAGAAGTTCATCAGCTTTGCAAAAAAAGTGGAAAAAAATTACTATCCATGTTAACAAGTCCATCGTGTGGATACATAAGTGATTTTTACAGTTTGCAAAATGTTAGGAAGTGTAGGCCAACAGACTCAAGGCTTTATGATGCTGCAAAGTGGTTTAGAAGTTATCATCTTAAAAAAATAAACAGCAATATGCTTAGCATTGGTTATGTGATATATGTAGGAAAAATTAAATAATTGAAAAAACCCTCAGTCCAGCAATGTTTGAGAAGGCACATCTGAGTGGCACCATAGCAAAAGAGCATGGAAAATTTGCAGTTGCTTGAAAGGCTTTTCTTGAGTCCAAGTGGATGTGTTAGCTTTTCAGATAGGAAATGGTTTAAAAAAATCAGTACCTTAACTTTCATTCAGATTCAGTTTGGTCAAGCAAGAATCTTTGCAGGAAAGCCCATGTAATTTATTTTCATAATTTATATTTTACTGTCAGATGAGATAGAAAAAAAAAAGCCTATAAAAATAGTGTACAAAAGCTTGCATGTAAAAACTTGTCCTTGCTAATCTATAACCCACTGAATCACAAAAGATACAATAAAATTGCAAAGATACCTAGAGGGTAATTTAGGTACAGTTACAAAACTTACATCCAAACTTTTTTTTCTGGACCCACTGTTCCATAAACTGTATAACTTGCAGAGTACTTGAGATCTTTCCTGCATCACTAGAGTGGCATATAACCTTCCTTGCCCTTCCTCCTGCTATGCCAGAACTCCTGGGTCTGGGGTAGAGATGGATCTATCACAGGTGGTGATAGACCTATCAATCTTACTCCTTCTGGGTCCCTTTTGTCCATCCTGGAGACATGCAGTCAGTTCTGGACACACTTTCAGGGCTGAGCAAGAGCTGGTCTAAAATCAGCCCTTCCTGGGACAATCTGGAAATAGAAGAAATGCAGTACAGCAAAGGTATTTCTTGAGTACATTCGCTGGATTAATGAAGGGTGTACTAATTGTGGTATTATGAAAAAAGTGTATTCTTCTTAGCTAGATCTTTTCCTTGTGTTTGTTCCAATTTCATTATGAGAAGTAAAGTCCCTGCTATCTTCACTCCCTGTTTTTTAATATGTGTTCCTACTGAGGAGAGTCTGATTCTGAATTAGAAGGCAGGGAAGTTTTTAAATAGTCCTGGTGATCTCCAGATTAAAACCCAGAAACTACAGTTCTCAAAGAATGTGCTCCCCTCTGACTGGGTATCTGGGATGTCTCTCACTAGAGTGGAAGAGGCAGAAAAAATATTGTTCCTTCCTGGCTTTCCTCCTTCAGCTTTCCACAGATGTCAGTCATGTCAGACCTGGTACGCTTGTTCCCTGAAGGAGTTTTGCTGTGAGAAAACTGATGCTTTGTTCAAAAGACTTTACTGTTACTTTGACATACGTCGCTTGGGCAAATGGATAAAGTCAATGCTCAAATGCATTATCAGTTGTGAAAACAACTAAAAACAGTGTTCAAACGTGTTATCAGTTGCATACTTCTGTAGATTTCCCAAATATCATTTAACCATTTGGCTATTTGAAATTGAAATACTACAAATATGGTTAGCTGGATTTTCATTCTTAATTCCAAGATTTGAACTACATACAGGGATAATATAATTCAAAGTTCCATGGGTGGAAACTCCCTGGAGGAACCAGAAGATGTGAAGACAGACCAATGTTTTCTGGAATATTCATCTTACAGTTGAGTTTGACTATTAATTTCAATGGCACCATTATTTACAACAACACTAGTACCATTAAAATTCCTTAATTGACTTATTTGCATAATGCTTTCATCTTTTTTGTAATTTCTCCCTTTTCTGCTTCTTTTAGTATTTAAACATGTGGAAAAAATGGCTTGAATGCCAGAAGTTTGTCCTTTCTTGCCAGAATTGATTTTGTCTTCTTTTTTTCTTGAGTAGGTAGTTTTAAAATGTTGGCTGCCAATTGTTTTGACCGCAATAGCTGTCTAAGCTCCCTAAACAGATGCCTGATGACTGCACAGCAATGCCAAGACTCAGACAAGTGCTTTTGGCATGATTATATTCAGATATTGATTCTAACAGGACCAAAACAGTCACTTTTAAGTCCTGGCACAGCCTGCAAGGCTGTAGCTGTCAATTTGTAACTGACACAGTTATAAAAACCCCACAAAAAACACATTCTGTTTCCAAGCAGCTTGCTTGGAAAGGGAGGTAAATGGAATTTTTCTTGGGTCATTCATACAGGTGCAGCAGTACCACCCAGAGGCCACTGCTGTGCTGGACACTAGACAAAATGGAGAGAGCTCCTGTCCAAAAGGGCTCAGAGGCTGGAAAGACAAAGATACTAAGGCTTAGAAGAGATTATCATATTCAGAGATATTTAGAATAGTCTTCAGATGAAACCCCCAAAATTTCACTCTCTCACTGTCCTACTCAAGCTAAATCTGACTGTAGACAACCCCTCTAATCATTCGCACTGCTTTTAATTCTTAATTAGACCACTTGGATGAGATGATGAAATTCCAGGATTTGGTCTTTGCTCCCAAGACAATCTATTTTTTTTATTCAGGAGTCATTCCCGAGTTATCAATAAGCATATAATGAATGTGCAAGCAGTGTGTGGCTATCCAGTGGAACATGGGCCATAAGGATCCAGCCTTCACTGGGCAGGGAATGTGGCAAAAAGACTACTGGGAACATCTTCTTTATTCCATACACCCAGCTGTTCCACTATGTTACACAACCTGCTTAGGTATGTTGGGAGAGACACTGAACTTTGCACTCCATTTTCTGGGCACAGTTCATCTGTTCAGAGAACACCATCTCCATGGTTTTAAAAGGTGGTGGTAATTGAGGTATTCAAGAAGGTCTGATTTGAGCAGATTGTGCCAAGCGTATTTGAGAATACCTGCAGATTCTTCTCTCTGAAATGCAAGTTTGAATGTTTGAAAGTCCTGAATGTTTCTAAGTCCTAGTTTTACTGATGCAGGACATTAGAGATTAGTTGCTCAGGCCAGGAAAAACACAACAGAAGAGGAGGCCTTTGAAGTAAAAAAAAGACCTTATCAGTTTAAGAATTCAGTTGTTCTGCATCAATTAAGCAGCTAAACAGAGCTACTTTGGTCAACAATTTCAGACTTTGGCACATCAAACCTACTTAAGTATTTAGCCTCTTTATCCTTTGTCTTTATGGAATGCTGGATGTCTGTGCTGCTCTGAAGAAAAATGAGGTGTTGTGATGCAGCAGAAGGAAAAAAAGGAGACATTTCTCCCTCTTAGTCTGGCATATGCTAGTCTGAAAGCTGAAACTACCTCCTGGTGTAACAGTAACTACAATGAGCAACGTGCATGATCAGAGAGAGAAACAAACCAAGAGAGTGGGTACTTCTCATTGTAAACAATGAGATTATGTTAAAATACCAAGGAAAGCAAGGAGTAATAGAGTTCTTACCTTATTGTTGTGAGTAAATAAACTGAACACCTGAAGCTATCTCAACACTACACACATCCCTATAATGAAGAAGCAAGGAATAGAGGTGACCTACAAAATAAATGCAAGATCCATTTGATGTTCTCTACAAGCCTAGCTAAAGAGACTGTGTGAAGTAACAGAGGGTATGTCTTGTCAAACTGACACTGTCCCCTCATCCTCTTTCAAGAGGAAGAGGATGAGGGGACATGTTGGAGACGTTTGTCATTCTGTGTCAAGCACTGATAGGGAGGGATGCTCAGGCTGAGCATTCTGTAGAAACCTACAGAGAATACAACAGAATATATTAACACAGCAAAGATGTTCTTATGACATTCCTTGTTCTTGTAAATATCAGTAGCTTTGAAGCAATCTACATATTTAAATGCATCAATATGCATTTTATGCATTATTTCACTCCTTTCCTCTGATTGCTTGATTCCCCTCCCTGCAGAGCAGTGCCCCAGCTTTGTAAAATAAAGTATCCATTACACACTGAAAAAATGGGCCTGATGAATCACAAACCCCCACATAATTTAGTACATCATCTCTCAATACAGCTTTTCGGTCTAATTTAATGCATTATTGAAAATAACACGTTCATTAAAACAGCTGCCAGCAAACTCTTCATTTGGATTGTTTTGTGGAAGGACTAGTCAAAGGGAAATGAAACACCACAGGCTAATGATATGCAAAAAGGAGAAAAAACATTTAAGTTTTGATACATTGGTATTGAGATGTTAATATGATTTTTCTTAATGAGTACTGCTCTGCCAGATTTTATATGGTAAATCACAAACCTGGTGTTTCTTCTTAGCCAACTTACAACATATAATGAAAAATAACAAAAAAAACCACATGGCACAATTACCGGGGCTGTTCAGTGAGGATAACTTAATGAGCATAGAATTATTATTTATGGTTTCTTATTGCTACTTCTCCATCAATGAGCATTTAAGCAGCAGATATTTTCATCCAGAGCTCCTGATCTCTGAGGGAGTGAACTAAAATCTCTCATCCCCTCAAACACTAGGAATTCCTAGATTCTTATGTTCTGGCTCAAATGAATGTCTAACATCTTCCACTGTAACTAGGCTTTAGCAATAAATGCTGGTCTGTCAACAGGACCAAATCTGTGAACATTAAAGTTTTGCCACTGCTTTATTCAAACCATTGCGCAAATCATTGTTTCCTGGTAAAGCACAGAGTTTTAACAATTACAGTTTAACAGTTTAATATGTCATCAGCAAGAGACAGACACCAGAAAAAATATCAATAATTAAAGATTTATTCGAGTTACTGACTTTAATTCATAAGATTTTCATAAAACTAACAACAACAAAAAAAATCTACTGTCTCATGTCTCCATTCCATAATCAGTTGAACATCCTTTAAGGCAGACAAAATCCTTACTCAGCTGCAGGCCCAGTGGTTTAAATTACACAGACATCCATACCTCCTGCCTCCCCTATGAAATGTGCAGTCAAGGAGAGAGAGTTTGACTGGGACAGCCACTCACCAGTCTATTATTAATCTATGACGTTAATACTTTGTATGCCTTTCAGCTCTTGCCTAGGTCCAGCAGCCTCCAAACACTAACTCTGTCATGGTCATATCCAGGAAGTCCTTTTAAACTGAGATGTAAAGCAGAAAAATCAGTTCTGAATAACCATAAACGAAAGCATCTCATGACAAAGACTAGTAGTCAATACCTTTGTCTGTCCAGTAAGCTACTGAACTATTGATTATTTTAGGCAACATATTATAACAGTGCATGAATTCTTCTTTCAGTTTCTATACTTGTATATACATACACTCTCCGAAAGGAAAAAAAAAATGCTTTCACTGTAGTCTCAAAGGAAGGAGCATATCTGACCTGGTGTAGACGTCTACAAATCTGAGTTGTTCATTCCAGGTTCCTTTGCAAACCATGGAAGTAAGATAGATGTACATTGGTTAACGTCACAGTAAAACAGATGTTTGCAATCTGACCAATTGAATTGCCTCCTAAAAATGTCTGCTTCTCTATATGATTGATCATGTAACTCAGAAAAAGAAGTCTACACTGTAGATGTATAAATTTAAGCAAGATGAATCCATCCAAAGTGTTTAGATAGTCAATTTAATAAAGTAGGAAATATAAATACAACATAATGTCATGCAAAATATATATTTCATTATTTCATGGCAACTATTTAGTGTGCACTTTTTAAAAAAATGGTCATTAAATAGTTATGAGAATTACAAACATAGAGTGGGGTGGTTTTACTTAAATCCCTCTAGCAATTTTTGTCTAGAATCCTTCTGCAGTTGCAGAGATGCATTTTCCAAAGATGAGTTGTTCCATCTCAAATTTATCATTTAAGTTACTTGGGAAGAACCTTTCTCTGGAGGTTGAAGGTGCAGTATGAACCCACTTCCTTCTGCATGAAAACAGCAGTTTAAACTGAATAGCTGACTTCTAAATGGCTAATCTTGACGAGGTGACTCCCATGCATGTTTTATTAAGCACAGAACTTTATATTGGAGGAAAAGGGAATACAGCCTTTTAAAAAAAAAAAAAAAGTGTAGGAATATCCTGACATTCAGAAAATTTCAATAAATTATCATTGATTTTACATACAATTTAGTGGTTTCATAGATCTGGTAAATATACTGACCAATATCTTGTTTTGCTTCCTGCAATGTGTGTATGAAAATGCATCTAAATTCTCATTAAATTAATTCTTTTGATAACCATGCAGTAGGACTTCATTCAGAGAATTCCCAGCAGTAAAAATGTATAATTTCCCACAGTGTTTTGAGTTAACAGGCCAATACAGTTAACTAAACAATAGTAACTTCTTCATCATATATTCTGTATATCAAAATTAGTAGATCCATTTTTCTGCAAGAGAGAAAAGATTGGTCAGAGATGCCAAGCAAAGCAGTATGGTCTAAATATCCTACAAGGAAACTTCAGATTTTTTTTATTTTTTAGAATGTCTACTGAAGTCTGTCTATCTTGTAACTTGAAATAAGACATAACAATTTACTGTGCTTAATACAAAGACCCTTGGTATATCTTTCTACAGTTTTATAACTGTTTCTATGCTTTGCTAATTTTCTAATCTGATTATTTGCAAAATTTCCCATTCCCATCAGATTTTGCAATGACTTAATAACAGAAATATTTTAAGGAAACAAATTTTTAATATATTAGTTAACATGATCTTATCTCAGAGTTACATAGTTGAAAACCAGTTTATCAGAGGATTTAATCTACGTCTCTGTCTTAATTCGGTACACAGGTACTAATTTATACTGCTGTGAAATAGTAATTGCCATGAAGAGTTAAAATCCAGTAACTTCTAGAAAAATTAATAAAACAAAATGTTCATGCCTTGCACATTTTTTCACTCACTTTGCTCCTCACAAAGGTAAGAATCATAATCACAGTGTAATATCTTCATTATGATTTCATAGATTTTGTATCTTCTACTGGTTACAATTACTCCGCTAGGTGAAAATACCTTTGCTCCCTGGCTTATTTGTTTCAATAGAACAATCTGATTCTCTGATGGCCTTGCAATATATTCTCACTTCCAGGGCAAGGTGCCATTGCCTCCCTCTAAGTGCCTCTATTGATTGCATAGGTACAACTCTACAGAGAGGCTTGAAGAGATGAACTTGCAGTGCGACCAAGATCTCCCTCACAGGTACAGAATAATTGTGTCTAGAACCTGGGGTTGGATATCGTCTTAAGCACCCTTACTTACTGAAGTAGATGCTTTGAAAATGTTTAAGTACACACAAGAAGCAAAAGCAACAGCTCTGCTGTCATATACTGAAGTCTTTTGAATGAAGTTCACTAAATGTTTTTTCCCACATTCAGTATTACATGTCTTGTACCTTACCTTTAACTTTGGAATAACAAGGCTCACAGTGCACAGTTTGTTTATAAATCCAAATGCTGTCTCCTGCTTTCAGGTCTTCCAGAGGTCTCTTACATACTTCGCACTTCAACACACAAGTCAAAGAATAAAAAAAATTAAAATGAAACATTTCTCTTATACTCATACCCAGCATGATTTCCTTTAGGAAACAAGCAACCCCAGACCAGAATAGGAGTTATTAGTGCTGCATCATAAAAACTGAACTCTGGAAGAATAGTTTTAGACAACAGGAAGTTAGGTATCTGACTGTCTCATCTTTAGGCATCTAAAGATCAGATACCATTGTCTCAACTGGTTGCCTAGGTACTCATTATACTCAACAACCCTGTCCTTCCCCCAGACATTTCCAAAGGGTACTTTTACTTTCTCTCTCATAGCTTAGGGGTTTATCCTAGAGTAAGATGTATCACCATTTTGAGATCCTTTTTATTCTTTACTGAATAAAGGAAGAATGATCACACATTATCATACAACTCAGAGTAGATCTTAAAGAATCTAGACCTGTTTATTTAAAAATACCTTATGACACTTTATCTTAACAGTTAACTATGTCTCTCATTCTTGCAAAATCTGGATGCTGCTTTCACAAATGTCTCAAAAAAGCTCATTTTTTGAGATAGAGAAGCATTGCCCATATTTCACATATGAAAATGCATAGATACACACAGAAGCTGACTTACCAAGATCACAAGGAAGGCCTACAGTGGATCAAGGAGCATGGTAACTTGATACAGAAACTAGGATCTTGATACCCAGATAATTTTATTTATTTAAATCTAATAAAAGAATAGTGAATTCTGGCTTATTTGTATATTTTATCCACTGATAAGTGAAAATCAGGATTAGTATTAAGGTGTTGTTAAAACAATTTGCTGTCTTCATGATTTTCTATTTCTTTGTTTAAATCAGCAAAAGGATGGCTATGTCTTTAAAGCTCTGTTCACCAATATTAGCTAGAATTTTTACACAGAGAAAAAAAAATCTACAATTTGGGTTATTTGCTTATTATATTTTTGGTATATACCTTTACAAGGATATGAAGATAGTGTACTGCTGTCAGCTATGTGCAAATCTCTAATAGGTACGGGGTATTTGTAAGGAGCTAAATGAATACTGATGATAAGAAATTGCACTACTTAGCTACATACATAACTGCAAGCATGAACCACAGACCTACATCAATTCTTGGGGTTTTTTTTGGATAATGCTTTCATAAGATTGTAGTTATACAAAAATTAAGCTGAATATTGATGGCCAGGCATGTCCCCAGTTGATTGTAGGTAACAAAAATATATAGTTTGAAAAATAAGCATAAATATTTAACAGATAATTCAGCCACGACCAACATGTTAATACTCTCAACTAACAGAAAGTCCTTTCTTCTTTATGTGGGTTGATCTAAAAAGAATGGAAGCAGACCAGATCTTGTATTTACTTGGAATAATAGTATTGAGGAGCTATTACATAGTAGTTCTCATGTGACACAGTACATAGTAGTTCTCATGGCAGAAAATGCCTTTCATGAGCTCACAGAGCTCAGAGTGAACAAAAGAGTCCACAGTGAACAAAAAGCACATGCAGCTTCATACATGTGAAGTGCAACCTTAGTGCTGTATTCTGATTTGTGGTACTTTTCATGTAGTAAATAGGGACTTGAACTGCTGTCAGAAGCAGAAATAGAAGCTGTGCAGGACTGGGGGGAAATATGAACTATGCTAATGCAGTGATTTTGCTGAGTATTGTTTGTTAGAACAACAAACTCTGTGCGTTCCAAGCAGAAATAAGACAAATGAGGCAGAAAGAAAACAGACTATGGGACTGAGCACTGCCAGGCATACCCTGAGAAAAAGTTTAAGAGCGAATTTTAGGCTGAGGCTTAGGGTTTGGATTACAAACAAAAAAGAAATTTCTGCTGTGCTTTCATTCTTAATGGAACTAGGAAAAAAAATACCTATTTTTTAATAATTAAGACTGCTTAAGATGTCAATCAAGACTATCTACAAAACTTCATAAAAAACCTGAATAAAATTTTACAATATGAAGAAAGTAGAAGTTGATATAATTCACTGTATCAGACTTGAAGTGAAGGCTTACAAATGTGTAGGACTCAAAGAATACATTCAGCTGCATCCTTTATCTTGCTTTTTATTGCAAGGGAGGAGTGGCAAGGAGGAGAGTAGAGAGAGGAGGAGGGAGAGATATAGAAAGAAAAAGGGATTGTGTAGGGAAGAGAGGGAAACAGAGAGATTAGTATTTCCTACATTTATCTTCTACTCCAGTCTCAAGACTTCTTATTTTCACAGGTGGAGAAGGCCTAAGGCCTAAATAATCTCTTATTATATGTATACTATAATACAGCTATTACTATCAAATTTTATTTCTTGGTAGCAGGTGAAATCTTCTTACCTTGAAGCAAGTCGAATGACAGTGAATTTGCAAGGCATCTAAGATCATTTTGGCATCTATGCCCAAGGGCTTCCTGCAGTATGTACATATATCTTTTCCAATTATACTCCTGTGTATATAATACAACATCAGCTGTCAGAAAAAGAGCTGCCATTGAGATCTCAAGCAGAAAATTGATAAGGTTAGCACAATGCATGGGAAAGACATTTGTATACTGTACAATGGCCATTGATGGAAAAATTTCATTTGTGTATTCTCTCCCTTGCAGTTGACAGGTGTCATACATGGTCTCCTCTGATGGGCAAATTACTGAGTATAATTGTCAAGTAGCAAAAATACCTTGGTGGATAGAATGGTCTTCTCTGGTGAACTAAATTAAACTGCTGAATATCTGAGAGCATGTACACTAAATAGGGATAAATTGGAGGGGAATGATTTTAATGTTTTAATCACAAAAGTAAACTGGTAGTTGGATCAAACTGCCATAATTAGATCAGTCTGGTTCCCAGAATTCTATGCAATGCAGAAGTGCCTGAAGACTTTTTAATTTTTTTTCTCAGCTCTTGTTGGACTCCTATGTGACATCACTGTACTTTGGATACAACTGTTGGTGTTGTTTTATCATTACAAAATCAATGGTCTTGCTCCTTTCCTGTCAGTGACAAACTGCTGTACTAATATTTAATCATCCCAAGTTCTTTATCCTTATGTTGGAAAGGAGATAAGTTATTTTGATCAGGTATTTCCAGATAGTAGGGCTGTCTGAAAAAAAAGATAGTCTTCAACAGCAGTCTCTTGTGAACCTATTCCTCCACACTTGTACATAAATTGGTCATTACTGTTTTCACAAAGGAAGGAAATTTTGCAGAGTAAGTGGCTGCCTGAGATAGAAACCTACAGAATCACAAAGCTAACTCTGTCATTTAAGGCATTGGCTCTTGTTTCTATAGATATTTTAAAATGTCAGCTGTGACAAGCCTAACATAATATTAGGCTGAACTATGGTAATGATTTGATGGCAAGATCTCACTGAAAGAGAGCTTTATATGAAAAGCTGTCTCATGATGGTGACTTCCACTGCTCTCTTTTGTCTGAAGACTTGAATGCTTATGTAAATGTGTGTCCTTTGGTACTCTATGATGTTATTAATGTGTACTTACCGATCAGAAGTAGAATAAACAGTTTTGATAGTATTTCCAGTTATATTTTCTTCATAGACACCAAGTGATGATTTGCTGTGAAGCAGAGAGTACATAGCTATCACTAAGCAGTACATTTTTGTAAAGGTTTCACTACATTGATGATAATATGCAAAATAAACATGCTTTCAAAAAAAAATCATACTTGTTGATGAGTTCTTTTTCTGTTTTTTTTACAACCATCAAGAATAAGGTATCAAATAAAAAGTGTAAATTAATAATATAGTAATATTTGTAATATAGTGTCTTTAGACTGTTCTATTTTTGAATGATTCTTCAGCATTTCAAAATTAAATCCAGAAGCTGATTGAGAAAAATTTACGTAACAGTATTGGGTTTCCTGTGCTGATATCTCAGCCTAAATGATACATATCAGAAAATGGTGACAGACTACATTTTTTTCTTTTTCCTCTGCTTCTTTCACTTGTCCTCAAAAAGCTGTCAAACAGCCAAACAAAATTACAATGTTCCTAGAATTAGAGTGAGGGTCTTTGTAATACAGGCTTTTCAGTGTATGATTTGTTTTCATTACAGTAACTGTATTGTTCCTTATATCAGAGTAGAAAGGGTTATACTGAATTTAATTATCAGGGAAGTTAAATCTTCCATTTTTAGCAGTCCCATTTCCAAGTTACTTAAATGTCAGTTTTGTTTCCATGGAAGGGGTCAACACGTATGTGACAGTTGAAGAAATAATCTTGCCATATGTGTTTTGAAGATTTCTGAGTTCATTTATTAATCCTATTCTCCAGAAATTCTTAAGGTATATAGTAATTATTACATGTTGCATATCATTCGTGAATAATATTCTGCTATGTTAGGAGCAATTATTTATGATCATGTGTATTTAACAAACATTGGGTTTTATGTGGGAAAATATAAGAGATTTATAACATTTAAGGTGTTATGAAGGTCAGATGCTCTTTTCTACATACCTGTATTTCATAAAGTACATATGCCTTATTTCCGTACAACACCAGAAATGTGTTTAAATTGCACAGTTACTGATAAGCTGAAACTATAAATATTTTATTTATATTTCATAGAACAATGGGCTTGTTATTTAATCAGAATGTAACAAACTTGGGTTTGCTCACCACAGAGGAAATATCTCATTGAATGAACACCCAGTGCTCCATTTATATTTCAGGTGAGATGAAAGTAAGCTTACTAAGTAGGAATGCAAACTAAATCTAAGTGATCAGCCTTTGAAAGAGTTTCTGTGGCTGAGAAATTCTCCTGACCACGAATGTGCATAGCACATGTCACAGGGTGGAGTATATTATTAGTGCAATTGCCTAAAGTTTCTTGCTACAGTGAAAAGTGGCAAAGGAATATAATTTCTCTGTAAAGTATGAGCCTGTAATTCTTATATATTTTTTTTAAGCTTATTTTTCCCAAATCTTCCATTTAATTTATTGTATTTAACTGCACAGTCTTGGGCAAACTGAGTACTATGCATGGCACACTCAACATAATATGGGTCTTTACATTTGCTGCATGCCTGAAAGTAACATTATCTTACAGGAAGCTGTATAGAGAAAAATACTTTCCTCAAGTGTCCTAGTGTAGAGAACAGCATCCCTTGGATTTTACTAACTGACTGGAGTATTATGATTGAAGCACACAAAACCATATATAACCACAGCTTAGGTAGAAAACCACAACTGGAAAGTATAAAACAAAAAATGCTAAAGCTAAAGCAAAAAATATTTCCAAAGCATCAGGTTTTAACCTTGTCAACTGAAAGTGCAAGAAAACTCAGAACATTTAAATAAATGCATAGTCTGACAGCTTGATGAGACACCAAGTGAAAACTGAGTCCCAGTGTAGCCTGAGAGCTGTGCACCTTATCACGTCCCTTCTTTCAGTTCATATCAGTCACTCCTTCACTTGCTGTATGAACAATGACTTGTTCATACAACAAAGTACTCAACAATAAATACTCTGTAGAATCTGTTGCATAAAACCTGGAAGAATAACCTACAAAGACCATTCATTCAATAAGTCTTCATGAATTAAAATGGGATTAGAGCTTCAGGTGGGGGTTATAAAGTCTATCAAGTGTAAGGTAACATTGCATATTGCAGCACATTATTTGCCCTGTCATTCTTCTATTACTGCTCTCTATTTTAACTTTCAAAGATAATCAGAATATTACAACTCAGAGCCTGTATGTACACAAAATTCTGAAAAATGTTAATTAATTTTTCTGTTGAGTATATATTTCAAATCTTAAATTATATGCTGTTTGTTTTTATTCTTAGACAATTTATGGGTTTATCTTTCAAGGTCATGCAGAATTTTCACACTACACAGGTTTCAACTGTACTCGAACAGCAGATGTAAGAATATGAGGGATTAAAGATCCTGTGCCCATTCATATCCACAGTAAGGACTGGGTGTGCAATCAATTAATCAAATTAACCACAAAATTAAGGATGGGGACATTGACCATAATTCCCATAAAGTACCAGACCTTTACTTTCCCTGTCAGTAAGGATCGATAGATTTCTCCTCTCCCTGCTGAGTCTTCAGCCCTGACTCAGGCAGTTCACAGCTATTATACAGCAATACAACATACAGGTTATGTCTTTAAGCAATCCTTCCTACATAAAAAATGAATCCGTATAGATGGGTGGATTGATGCAGGAGAGAGGTCTTCTTAATCCAAAAAAGTCAAGAACTATTCAAGAACTATATATATTTTTTTGTAACTTTTTGTAACAATTATATTATTTTGTAACTTTGTGTTGTCTTATTTTGTGAAAATAATTTTGACCATGAAGAACAAGGTAACATTTCCTTTTATTTCAATTATTTCCTGATACCAATAGACCTGGTGTACAGCTAGTTCTATTAGATATCCCTACATCACATTTTTCACTCAGATTTGCAATATGTGGGTTTGTAGAGGCAGAATCCAGCTAGAGCATGAATATTGTAAGAAAAATGGATTTTAAAATAGTTTGTTCTTGGTCAAAAATTCAGAATCCCTAGCCACAGTGTCAGTGATTGGATTGATGATATGTGGGTTCAGATTCATCCCATATAGGTTTAGGAAATTTAAAAGGCACTTTAAGTGAAGAATGTAATGTTTTCCTTACAGTTTCAGAAAGAAACAAGTTCATAGGAAATAAGAGCATTCAGGAAATGCCTTTCCTCTATTGATTAGATAAGAATTCTGGCTTAGCTGCCCTCATAAATTTTATGTTTCAGGTATATCTCTAGAGCTACACAGGGTGTGTGTTCTGCTTCTCACTCAGTGCACTAGAGTTAGGATTTGTGACCTGTGCCTGGGATCCTGGATGCAGATTTGGAAAGGGGGTGGTATGATTCCAGAGATCAATGAGAGCTTTCTAAGCATTCCTGAAATTTCTTGCACAAAAAAGCTCTTTATGTATTTTTTTCAAGAAATAGCACTTTAGACATTACAGTACCAAATTAATTTTCCACAGTACCTGTTCTTTTTTTTACTGTCACTAGAGCAGTTTGTTTCTGGGAGACTATTTGGAGCCCTTGGAGGATTTTCATATCCTTTCTCAATTATCCTAAAATAAAAAAGAAACCACACAACAAGAAAATAAATTCTTTTTAGAAATCTCTTTCAGCTACACAGTTTTAATTTACACTTACAGTCATGAATGCAGAAGCTTGGTCTAGAAAAAACAGGTGAAACAAATTTACCTTATTATCATTAAATTGTTGCTGGTGAAAAATAATGTAGTCATGTGACCTATAATTTTTATTCCTCCATTTTATGCTGATATATTCATATATATTCATATTGGAAACTTCATTTAACTTTAATTGAACTCTAGTTTCCTCAAAGTGCCCACTGGGGTTTTCAGCTGTGCAATAGTGTCTCAGTTGTTGAAAGCGTTCCACATTTTCTTGTCAGTATTCCATAATGTTTTATTCTTAGGCTTACTATATTTCAGTTCCAGATTTTCTTTTTTTGGGTATACTACAGTTATGTTTTTATTAGAAATTACCAACTAAACAGATACGTAGACTCATTTCAAAAGCAGGGCTATGATTCAAGAAAGAGAAACCTCCTCCTGCAGTTTTCCCTGCCACAAAACGTAACACACAAACAAACATAAAAATAGAATTTGCCAAACAAATGATAGGATTTCAGGAATAAGTGCTAATAATGTTTTTGATGATTTTACAAAGCAGCTCAGATGAAGGCTGTTCCTGTTTGGTTCTGCCAAAGGTTATTCTCTGTAACAACATGATCATTATCTGCATTAACTCTGGGTGTGTGGGCTGCAGCTTGATTATTTCAGTGAGCTTGCCAAGGACTGAGGCTCTGCTGAGCCCTCTCAGTGCTTGTTGTGCTTTATATGCAGAGTGGTGCTGCAAGAAGCAGCACCTCCTTTGTGCCCGACTGCTGATGGGGCAGGGCCCTGTCAGAACTGAAACTCATTCACTGGAGATGCTCAGTATATGCTTCCCTGGTCAGACTGTTGACCTGGAACTGCTGGGATAAAAATATTTTCTATTAAAAAATAGCAAAACTGCCTATATATACACAGATAACTACATTCTCCCTCTTTATGTGGGTATACAACTAAGTGAATTACTCAAAAAAGACTCCATCAGATTGGTACCTAAAAACATACTACTAACCTCACTTTAATTAACCAAAATGGATCCTAGCTTTTCTAAATAATGAAATCTAGTAGCAGTAAAGCTTTTATACTAGGAATACCTTTTCTTATATTTGTTTGAGATGCCAGCAGCTGAATTCACAGAACACTTAGATAAGCACAAAAATAGTTAGAAGGATCTTGTCACTAGTCATTTTCATTCTCCTTGAGGGTTTATAGGTTTGAGTCATTGCTTATCAAAATACATGCAGCTTTATTTTTGTATTTGGTTAATCAGGCACGTTTTAGAAATAATACAGATATCTTACTCACACTGGGCAAATTATCTCTGCTTGTATTAGGAATTCATATTTTCTGGTTCTACTAAACAGCTACAAGCCTCGATATTTGATCATTAAACTTTAGAGAGAACTATGAATTGATTCTTACCACTTTTTACTTTGGTCATCAGCAGACTTTACTTCAGTGTGATCCCCAAGGTCCTCATTGCTGAAAGTGAGAAAGACCTCAGAATTAAATTATCTAAATTATTTATGTTGAAGAGGAAAAAAATGGTATGCATTTCCTAGGTAAGGTTCCTGACTACAACGAATAAGTTATCTGTTCAGGCTTGGATATTTTTCAGTTCCTTTCCAAGGTAACACTGCAAAAGAATTTCAAGTGACTCAAAAATGTCAAGTTCATTACAGTATTATAGGATAATTCAGGCTGAAATTCAGGGACTTCAGGACCTCTCTGGTCCAACCTTCTGCTCAAATCAGGGGCAGCACTGAGACCAGACTAGGCTGCTCAAGTATTTGTCTAGTTGGGTTTTGAGAATCTTCAAGGAGAGAGGTGGCACAACCTCTCCAAGCAAGCTGCTCCACTGCTGGACAGCTGTCCATAAGCCAGTCAGAATGTCTCGTGTTTCAGCTCATGACCACTGTGTCACATCTTGGTGCCACGCTACAGGTGAAGGTCCTGCCTACATCTTCCAAACTGACTGTGGCTCTGTCATTTTAACTTGAGAATAGACTTGCATTCAGTTCAGGCATCAGTGCCATGAGCTATGGAAATGCCTGCCAAAGTGTAACCCTTGCTTTGTTACCATATCCAGCCCAAATCTCACTTCCAACTGCTATTATCCAGGGTTCTGCACAGTCTCTAGGTCTATGTGGTCACATTTATATGAGTAACCCATCAACTGTTGGCTGTTAAAAAGCTGATTTAATGTAATAAATTTCATGTATTAACATATGTCAGGTATGTAAAATATAAATTTACAGTAATATTGTACATAAAATGCTCTATAATAAAAAAATATTACCCATTGACACTTTTTTTAGGTTTGAAAAAAGGTAACTGTCAGCCTCATTTGAAGACAAATAAAAATCTAATTATTTTTACTGAACAAAACCTATTAATACCATTGTCCAATTAAACATAAATATTTTATAAACTTATAAGGGGCCAATTATGACAGGCTTGCCTCTTATGTTTCTGATCAGTAGTATTTTTTTCAGCCAAATCCGAAAGGTCTTTTCCCCTGAAAAAAAAACAACAAATAGAGCCTTTAAGGTATTCTCCCAATCTAGGAAAGGATAAACTGTCATAAAAAAAAGAAAGAAATTTATGCACACATTTAAAAGGAAAAAAGTAAATGTTTAGCTAGTTTTAGTTTCAAAATTTGCAAAAATCTTATGTTCTTGAAGAAAATATGTTTGTAATTTTCCCCTAGCAAGGTAAAGTTTTGTACCATTTATTTATTTATAGAAATTATTATCTAGTGCATCCAAGAAAATAAAAATGCTTTTTAAAATACTATTAATGCTGTAGTTTAAGATTATTCTTTGCCAGTAAAGACAGTGAAGAACAAACATGAAATTTCAAAGAATTTAGATTAAATTTACAGATTCCAAACAGCTTAATCTATGCTTGCATAATTTATTTGCAAAAGTGGATTTTTATTTAAACTAAGAAACTTCAGCTTCTGAAGAAAACACCTAAATATATGGCCAAATGCCCAAAATTTTGCTTCTGGAATGACAAGAAATTACCTCTGTCTGTCACCATGGTTAACAATTAAAGCACTGATCATGATAATTTAATTTATATTGAAAATACTAGTATCTGAACACTCACATATTTTACACATAAGGGAAGTTTTTAATTTTATTTCATAAATACAATTAAACTAGAGGCTGGGTTTTCTTCTATTTTCTTTACTATATTAAAATGGTTCAATGAACTTTAGTGCTAAATGTCTAACTATATGTATGCATATGTGTGCATATATGTAAGATTGTCCACTGTAAAAAAGATGATCACAGGTTGGCAACATTTATCTGTTGTTACTGTTAAGAACATGGTTCTTGATATTCATCTGCAGAGTATCAGCGCTCAGTGTTACATTACAGATATAATGCAGCTCTCACTAGCAGAGTACCCCACCAGTTCCTCCCTTTCTCTGTGCTGAAGGGCTGCTTGCAGACCTCCAGAAACTTGGCTTGAAACTCACTGAACTGACACAGTGCTCAAAAAAGAAAGCTCAAGCTGTTCTCTACAGAACACTTCTCTTGCTGATTGAAATGCTTTGTTACACCTTGCTGGGCAACACTTACCATCCATGAGTTCTAAGATATTTTGTTTACTGCCCCTTCTCTAACCATATCAAAATATTTCAGTGACAGTTTAATTGTAGAGCATATAAGGCAGGTATGGAAGCTTGCTATTGGTAGTACTTGTTCAGCTGACAGTGCACATGCCAGTGAATTAATCTGTATTGTATCAGGAATGCTACTTATTGATCTATAAAAATTTTACAGATTAGCAACATTACCAACATTACCTTTCCTGACATTCTCATAGTTACAAACTACTCACTGCCTTAGAAAAGTAGGGCCTGAAAAACACTTACTCCTTGTCACTTGTGAAGGAACTTGAATTCGCCTTGCTGAGGTTATCAAGGCCTTGGCTCCTTTAGAGACAGAACAAAACCCAGATCAAATCATAATTAGAATATCCAGCTTTCAATTAGTCATATTAAATACTCACTTTAAAAAAATGTTATAATTGACATATTTTTTATGGAAGGAAAAATTTAACTCATGACCATCATTTTAGTAATTCAAATGTATTCATAGATACAGCAATATGCCCACCATATGCACATTAATCACATACTCTTCCTGGAACAAAAAGATCAAATTATATTTTGGAAACAAAAAGTTATACCTAGTACTTTTTTCAAAAGGGATAATTCCTGCTGAACACACATTGTGGACAATGTCAAAGAGTGTGTGACCCCTAACATGCTATGACAGAACAAAAAACCTTTAGCAAGTAGTACTATCAACCAAGTACTCCTGATATGTGAATCATATCTTACCTAAAAAAGTGATTATGCACTAAGTCTTTCTGTCTAAATAAATCAATAATTTAAAAAAAAGTTCTTTTGTCTATTTGGTAGGCTATCTAGACCAGCTTCTTCCCAAGTAAACTCTCCCTTCTCACAAGAAATGTCATATTTAAACTGAGAGGTGCTGAGATCTGGTTACATCCACTGATTCTTGCACTTCCACACAGGGAATTTATCATTACTCTCTGATGTAAGGAAAAAAAAATCTTCCTTGAATTACATCTTGTTGGTTAATTAATTTTCCTTTTTCAATATACTTGATATATCAATACTTCAGAATACTGGCATATACTTCAATATTAATATATTAAACGTATATTAATCTATAACTATTAAAAATAGAAATGTAAATTAAGGTATTTTATACTTTTTGAATGGAACTTTTAGTGGTATCATGGCAAAACATGGAGTGTTGCTTTGACTATCTTTATTTCCCTTGAAAGGGTTGCACTGGTGTTAACATTTCTATAAAATGCTTAGTTTCTGTGAAAATGCATTTTCAGAATGCAAATCTCTACTTGAAAATTTTCCAGCAGCTTTACCTAAAAAGCTACCATCTAGTAACATTACCTCACTACTAAAAAATTACAATTTTACTCCTCAAAAGAAAGCAAGGGGAAAGAATGATACCTTTGATGTCTTTGATGATATGACCTCCTATAGGACCTGTTATATAACCTGGCAGTCAACACTGTTCCATATGTTTCTTTACTGACTTTTCATTCTGATTTGTTCCATCATGAAACAACATCTCCATGGAAGATAAAGGTAGCCTTTTCAGGTTTCTTCTTGGTAATACTTGCCAGATTTGGGACTCCCTTTGATAAGATTATCAAAATCTCCATTTGTTTAGCAATTAAACATTTCAGTGCAAGGAGAGTCAACTGCCATTTAGCTAGAATTCCATACCAGTCATTAATAAATTATATACTTGTGGAAATTCTCTTTATATTATCACAGACTTAACACTTTTCAGACTGTTCCTTCAGAAACTGAAGCCTTGCAGTTATCCAAAAATATCCTTGGTGAACTGGATGGCAAACTGCTTCCTCAGTATGTGGAGGCAGCAACACTAAAATTATAGTAAGTGTAAATAAGAGCTCAGGTAGTTACTTAACTTTTATTTTTGCAACTATTATATTAAAAAAAAACCTAATCAACCAAACCCAGCTGTGCATTTGTCTGACTAGAGTAAAATATGTATTATTACTTTTCTCTCTTGCATCCTCCATTTCTTTCTGTTCTTAGGGGTGTTTTAAATATTCAAGTCTTCTCTAAAGTCTACTGACTCGAAATTATGATCTTTAATGTGCTGTGCAACCTGCACATATACATCAGTCTCATTGTTGTATATTCACCCAAAACATAGGAAGCAGCTTTGGGGCTCCTGTTGATTCTGCCTGCAGTCACAGGATTATGTGCAGTTTACTCAGCAAAGTTATCAGTAGCCTTTCTGCTGACTTCTGCTGCCTTTCCCATCACAGAGCAATGGAAAAGCTGTGACTGCAGCAAAGCTGTGCCCTGCAGGCCACTGTGTCAGTACCCTCCTGTGTCTGATTGTCAAAGGCATGTAAGCATTTGCAGAAGCAAATCCCAATGTGCTTCTAATGAGATTTAGCTCCGTAATACAGATATGTTTGAAATTTTTACTTGTGGTGTAGATAATCTGTTCACATTTTTATGATTTTTGATTTCATATTTTTAATAATCCCTCTGGGTTCTTCTTTCAGAATTAGATACCTTAACTGAAGAAGCCTTCCAGTACAATGCAGATAAAATATGCTCCCACAACAAGGCCCAAATACAAGAACTTTCTGTGTTAATCTTTGTAAGGAATCCTAAAATATCTCAGTATTATTCTCTCAAATACTACATAATTGAATGAATAATGCTATAGAAATGTATTTTAGAACACTAGGAAGTTGTATCACCTATGTATTTGTTCTTGTAGGTAGTAGCTTTTTGTCAAAAGGGGAGGAAGAAACTCCTTTGAGATAAGCAGGAAAGATTCTGGCTGTAACACATGGGTTTTTTTAAGTTTTCACATGTATTTTAACACTCTTCCCACAGAACTGCAGATTTCTTTACCTTAAATTTCTCTGTTCACTTTGCAAAGAGTTTTCAAAAAAAGAATGACAGTTACCTAAAATAGTTGGCCTGTTTGGAAATAATGGAGGAAAGAAATTTCCAATATTTTAGAACTTATTCCTTCAGAAACACATGTACTGGCTTACATTATTCCTTGGTGCAACTCAAAGGATAGATGAGTTAGTTCCCTTCTAATCTTTAAACCATTATGACTTTGTAGCCGACAGCATTTTGTTACTTCCTCTCACATTATTTTGTTCTTGTCAGTGCTTTGGGTATTTCAGTGCACTGACTGGCTTGCAAGGAAGATTTTACTTGCTATCTAGGAGAGGCTACATGTGCACTCTTTGCTTCTACAGCCTGATTCATAAAACACCAATCCTGAAGGGTCCTAATAAGTGAACAGAAACAGTTGCTGCTGCAGATGGCAGCACAAAAATATAGAATGACCTATTCACATTACAGTTCCTATGAAAGAGAAGTTCTGTAAAACAGAACCTTGGGAGACATTAATTTATTGTACACTTCTTGAACTTTCAGCCTTATGAAGCATCTTGGCATGACTGCAGTCGGTAACCAGGACTGACATCCTGTAAGTCCTTTGCCTTGGAGGTGGCTGGCTTAGCACAAAGCAGAGGTCATAGGATACACAACTGCAAGTTACTGGTTCAAGCATTGTTCAGGTTATTTGCAACTAAAAGAGCTGTTATTCATAAAAGGACAAAATGTAAGGCAGGACATGGGGCATAACTCAGAATTTATCTATGCTCAGGGCATACTTTTGCTGACTTTTTAAATCTCTCTTTGTTAGCAAAGTTACATTTACTTTTAAGCATTAGCTACAGTGCTATCAACCAGTGTTGATATCAGAACATAATCTAGCCTCACATTAAAAATTAGAGTAGATCTGCATTACAGAACCTGAACAGAGTTTCAGGTAAGATTTCATTTGAGAGTTGTTACTGTGTTAAAAATCAGCAATATAACTTAAATATTTTTAATACTTCTAAAAGAGATGACAAGTATTAAAGTAGAAAAAGACTAACCTAAATTCATACATTAAAAAAGCTTGTGAATATTGGAATATCAGATGCAGTGAAAGGCTCCCTGTGGAAAAGGATTTCCAGTTGCAAGTATAATTTTCCCTTGAAAAAATAAACTACTTTGGTGTTCAAGGCTGGCTGAATTGAGTTAATACTTCTTACATTTGTCAACAACTTTTTAAAACATAGATGATGATGGAAAACAGCAGCATGAAACTTCTATACAAAGCAATTCAGACTAGGGGAAATATCATTCAAATACGGTAGGTGG
This sequence comes from Cyanistes caeruleus, assembly GCF_971803275.1. Classification (NCBI taxonomy): domain Eukaryota; kingdom Metazoa; phylum Chordata; class Aves; order Passeriformes; family Paridae; genus Cyanistes; species Cyanistes caeruleus. The sequence goes on from NC_141703.1 coordinate 48,543,213, forward strand.
CCTGTAATAGATGTTGACATTTTTCATAGGTCATTCCAAAGGATGCCACCTCCAAGTATAGAATTTTCTGAGACAGCCATTAAATCCCTGTGAACATTCTGCCTAGGGTGAGTATTTTTGAAATGGATGAGAATGAGGTAGATCAGACAGCCTGCCAGGAGGAGAATATATAGTTTGCTCACAAATTCAATAGGATGAAATCTTTTAATAAAGACTCAGGACATGACTGGAAGTTTTTTTGGAACACCTAACTCAGGATATATGATTTGCATATATGCATTTTTGTATAAATCTTGCACATAAAAATATTTTAAATGGCAATACAGAATATTTTGTATTTTGCATATTCTACAAAGGATCTCAACTACTGAAGAAAACAAATTAATTTATTATAAAGTAGAAAGATTAAGATTTGGATTAAGACCTTAAGGTCATTATTTTATATTTTATATATAAATATATATAAAATTATATATATATATATATATATATATATATATATATATATATAAATAAATTTATATTCATGTTGTTAAAGTATGGAAGACAATTCTCTTGATTCATTTACTTTTCTGCTTATATGTGACCATCTCCTAAAAAAAACCCAAACAACAAAATAAAACAAGCCTATTCTGCCTTCAACAACATCTTTGCAGAAAAATGCACAAAATAGCACTGTGAATCCAAAAAAAGTCCTGCCCTGAAGGACAGAAAAACTCATGTGCAGCTGGGCTGCTGTGGGCCTCATGCTATAGACTTGTTAGCCATGAAATTTGCTGCTGCTCTCTGCTATTTTGCCTCTAGCTGCTTGTGTAAAATAGGATTAGAAATCTGACAACTAATGAAGACAGTCCAGCAGTATAAAAGACTAGAAAAGAACATAAATAAAGTAGGTTTTAAAAAAGCTGCCAAAGCAAGCTGTGTGCAAAATGTATGGCTCAGTTTAACCAGGGAATCCTATTCTGCCATAACTTGGATCCCTATGCCTCTCAGACACAAACAGTAAGGGAAATTACATAAGGCTTGTGTGACAAGCTCTACAGAAATCTACAGAATTTTCAAAAGTTTAATATCTCTGATCCTTTATCAATATCAGCAAATGTTCCTTTTTTATGGAACAAGAGTGGTTTGTATTACCTGATTCTATTAATGTTAGCTGTCTCTTGCCTTCCTTGATTTAATGTATGAAATATCTATGGACATTTTCAGTAAGCAATCTCTAAAAGTAGAAAAATTAATATAATATGTAATCACACGAAGTGTGATTTTTTTTCCCTTTTATGCTCTGTATCAAAAAGTTGGAGAAATTTAATTGTCTACATTTTGCTTTGTTTTTCAGTCTGCATTTAATTTCTAACTTTGTTCTCTTGAGATAGAGATCTAATATTTTCAGTCCTTCTGCTGTGTGATCTATGCTTATGATTCTGTCTTATTTCAGATAGTAGTTCTGAAATCCTAGTGTAACTGGTGACAGGTCAGATCACCATCAAAGAAAAAACAAAGAAAAACATATATTAATCTGATCCACACATTCAAGCACTTCTCATATTTCTTTCTGATTTCTTGGGGATTTTTTCACCTTGAAAACATTCAGATAAAGTTTCAATCAGGAAACATGAATCACACCTACAAAAAAAGCATTAGTGATGTTATTCTTTAGTGAAAGCAATGAAAATTTTTCTAATATTTGTATTTGAAAATTCTGATGGTAATGAAGAAAGTATCAATGCAAATAGACTGTCCTTAATGCTGAGGTGAAACTGAAGTTGATCCTAGACATGTGGGAGTGAAAAATGAAATTTTAAACAGATCCCAGCTAAGCCCTTGAACCTCAACAATTGGGAAGCAGAGTACGTGCCCATGACTCTCTTGTTATTCAGTGAATACTTACCTAACCTGTAAAAGTCCTGAGCCTCTATCTAGTTCCAAATGTTCCCTAATTATTGAAGGCATTCTTGCTTTGTTGCCTAGAATTTTATCATCCATCTTTGCTGATATACCAACAGTTGACATAGCATATACCAGTAATACCCAAGCACCAATATTGTGTTATTTTATGAACTAGAAAACTGAAGGACCATGCATATTTCAGACTTGTTGGAATGCCTTTGAAGACTAGGGCACTTGATGTCAAAGACGGGGATACTCACTGAGGTTTTGACTTTAGTCACTCCATCATCATCAACATAATCATGAGTAATTTAGAGGCAGGTCTATTAAAGGAATCATGCACAGTATTTTTAATAGATCTGCATCTGTTTTCTGATTAAAAGGCCTGAGCAGAATTATAAAAACTACTGAAATGACTCCCTATTTCTAATATATGATATAATAAGATATATATAATATTTTTAAATGTGATACCAAAAAATTTGCATCTGATGTCCCTTCTTCAGTGATCTCACCCTATTGACCTACAAAGTGTTCTGATCAACAGCTGCTTCTTCTGATATGATGGAATATGTAAAGACCACACTAAGAAAGTCTGGCAAAAACCATATGGACATTTTTTAATTGGACATGTCAGCACAGGAGAAAAAAAACAACAACCAATTGCCAAGTGGGCTTTCCAACTCTGGAATGAAAGAGTTGGTCTAGAGTATATTAAACAAGTCAGCTGTCTTACTGGGTAAAATTTAGCATCATGGGCCCAGCTGAATTTTGATCTGCTGCTATGGTTGCTTTACTGTCCCTGTATCATGTTTTTTCAAGTATAACTGAGGATGAATAAAGGAACTTTTTGAGAGAAGATTGGCATTTATCCTGGAGAAGGGTGCATTTCCTTCCACACTGCTATGCTCACTAATCCGTGCCAGGAGCCCTTGCTCAGACCTTTCATCAATAACAACTGAGAGTTAGGGGACAGAAGAGGACTGCAGTCAACTGTGAAAACCAATTTATAAAGTGCCAAAACAAGTGTAATGCTTAGCCCAAAGGACTTTGGAGTTAAATACGGAGGAAGAAGCTGTTGATCAGAATGTTTTATAGGAGATAGACTGGGAAAGATCACTGGAAAACGACAACTTACTCAATTTTTCTGGAAGTATATGCATGACCCTGTAAACACTGTTAAAATTTCAGTTCGAAATAAGGGGCTTGGATCTCTTCACAGAAGCTGTGCAACAGTGAATCATTTGTATCAACATGCAGAAAAGCTGCAAACCAGTGTTAAAGTGAATGCCAAATCTATCAGAATCGAGAAATAGAAGGAGCTCATCACTTGGAAGAGCCTTCTGCTGAAATGCAAAAAAAATAAATTAAAAATTACTGTATTGATTTGTACTATCAAAAACAATTTAGGAAGCGTAAAGAGACTTCACTTTACCATAAAGAAACAATTGTCATTGCAGCAAAAGCAAGCTAGTGAATTGTGGGTGTGCTTATGTGAGTTCTGTTTCAGTATCCTTGCTTCCAACAACTTTTGAGGGACACAGGCATCCTCCAGAGCATTTTAAAGGTCTCTTGATGGTCTAGCTAAAAAGTCAAAGCATATTAAAGACATCCCAAAGGAAAAGTCATACAGAAATTACGCTTTGAGGAGCTATGCCTTTAAATTCTGGCCATCTAAACTTTAGTCCAACCTAAGATAATTCCTTTGAATATTTCTCGTGGTTCTTTGTAACTGTGTATTGTACAGACTCAGAATGGTTTGGGTTCGACCGAAAAGGCCATCCAATTCCAACCCCCATGCCATGGACTGGGATACCTTTCACTAGACCAGGTTGCTCAGAGCTCCATCCAACCTGGCATTGAACATTTCCAGGGATGGCAATCTAATGAGAAGACATAATTACCAATGTCTCAAAATGCACCTACATGTTTTCAATTCTGTGCTTTATGCAGTTTTAGATCAAGAAAGGTTTTGTCAATAAATATTAATTTAGGAGACCCGACATCATTGTTTTAATTCCATTGGTTTGGTAAATTCCGAGTCCATAACAATTCACTTTTTTTTCTTTTAATAGAACCCCATAATCTTATATTTTTTCCACTTTTAAAAGTTTCCAGGCATCGATAGACACAGAGTTGTGAGTCCTTATAACAAGAGTTAGTTTAAGCACAGATAATTAATGTGTTGTTCTTTCACAATCTATTGCAATGAGAACCAGGAACACATTTTGGGTCAAACAGGAATATCATTAAAAAGGAACATAGTACACACAGATTTACAGCATTGTCTGAATTTTCTACTACCTGAGAGGAGTAATAATAGCGAGTTACCCTCTATGTTAGGGGAAAAACTGGTACAGGAGAAGAATATAGGATTCTCTAAATTATGTCAGAAAAATTCTAGTCCCTTGTTTCTGTTCCCTGGAAATTGCCTATTACCCACATACTTAAAATATACAGCTGAAATATTTTCTTCAGGACAACTTCTGTCACCGGCATACCAAAAAGACATCTTTATGTAAGGGTTTCTGCAATATGCCCTTTGCCCCTACAGACCAATAGTCTTTCCCTGGTAGCAGACAATCTCACGACAGATGCGGTAAGAGCTGAGTGAGATCTCTCTCTAATTTCTTATATAGCCCCTGTTACTATCACCTCAAAGGTTTTCCTCAGGTATGTCCAACATGAATTAATTCTGATATATCTATGAAAAATAAAAAATAAATTCATTACTTCTACGGTTTATGAACTTACGGAAATACAGCTTTTTGATTATCAGGCATTCTTTGGTGGCAATAACTTTGTAAATGCCCTGGTAAATGTGGCTTGCTGTGCCAAATACCATTACTTTCTGTAACAATATGTCATTCAATACATGTGATCCCCATTATAAAAGCCTTTTTATAGAAACACACACTTTTTTGTATCCTAACTGTAATCATTAAAGACTGACTAAAGCTGTGTTAAGCATCCCCAGAATATCTGAAGTGGTTTAACATGATTTTCTACAGAACATTGTTCTTTAAAAAATACCTGTTTTTAAACACCTGCATTTAATGGTTACTACAATTAGGGAAGGGGAAAAGGCAGAAGAAGAATTTTCCATCTTCACTGATGTGGAAATAAAGCACAAAAAGGACTTGATAAGCCACAAATAAAAGGCCCAATGAGGAAATCAGAAAAATGTCTCTGTATGTATCCAGTGTAGTGCTCATCTACTGCATTTATGAGATACCAAGAGACCTGATTTGACCTGTTATGCTCTGAAAGATGCACAATTTTTAGGCAGTAATCTTCATATCATCTGTGTCCTAGCCTACTTATGCTGCTTAGACTATCTATAGATGCCCTAGCTAATCATGAGATGCCTATTCCATTGTCAATCATATGCAACAGGTGAAGGTCTGTATGTCCATGCCTTCAGACCTGAGATGTGTGTACACACACACACACACACACACACACACACACACACACTCTGTATTTTAAGATGGATGTCACGTCTAACTGTTGTCCTTAAAAATGATGCAATAATTGCTTTGTGTTTTTGGGGTTTTTTTTTTTACAATTTTAGCCAGAAGAGAGTATCTGACATCTTTTTAAGGTAAATCCCATATGAAACATTTTCCTTGTATCATTAAACAGTTTGTTAGAAAGTCAGTTGCCATTTTCCACTTATTTTATACTGAAATTAATTCCTTATTCCTTTAACATCCCAATCAGAATCCTGAATGACAGACAATTTATCAATTAAGTCTGACTTTAAAAGCATGACCTGAAAATCTTTCTATTCTAAGTAAAAATACAGGTAACTAAAGGATGTAAATTAAAACAGTATTCTAATACAAATTAATATTACTATACACACTCTTCTTGTAACTGTTTACTTACCCTGTGTGACACAACCATTTTTGCCAAAAAAATTATGTGCCATCTTTAATAGCAAAAGGGAACTTTTGCTGGCAGCTGATTAATGCATTTTTTGGCTAGCGAAAATGTAACAAAAATCTGTAGTTTTGTGAAGCTAACCCATCAGTAGCAGATGGATGACATCTGAAGCACCAGCCAAATGTAAAGGAATTATAGCAGCAGTAGAGAGGGCTGAATTTTGCCTACTAAGATTACAGACTACTTACAGTTTATGTACTGACACAAATAGCAGTGCAGTGTTGCCATAGAAACTTGTAGACCAGTAAAATATTCCTCCACCTCTTCTCCAATGAAGGGACAGGAATACAGAGCTTGGTATGGTAATGAGAGCAACCAGGGGATGATGAATGTGAACTGATTGAGGGTGAGGATTAAGTCAGACCTTAACAAGCCCTTAGCAGTAAAGAAAGGCTGCGACTTCCCTAGTTAATGCTAGGCGTATTTAATTCTCTAAGATCTCCCACATTTGTTGACAGGAAAATGCTTCACTGAAACACTGCATTTTTTTTTTTTTCCTTTTCCTAGGGATTACATTGTCAGACATCTTTTGGATGCTTTCTTAATAATTTTGTACTGGTTTTATGTTTTTAGGGCTTTGGGGGAGGGGAACAAGATTCAAAATAGTATAGACTGTAGCTTCAGATCTCACAAAACTGAAGTTTATGAATCAAATAAAATCAACTAATTTTAATTAATTTTAATGCCTGCACCATTTAATATTTCTACATAAAAACTGCAAATGAGCTATTGTAATTCTCAGTGCCTATCTAGGAATCTCTAATTTAATTCATTTTATGATTGCATATTCAGGCATTTTACTCTGGTCAAGGTCACAGAGTAAAATTTTTTGCATGTTCATAGAATCATAGAATGTCCTTGAGTTGGAACAGACCTTAAAAATCATCCAGTTCCAATCCCCTTCCCCTGCACGAGGGCATCTTCCACTAGACCAGGTTGCTTAGAGCCCCATCCAACCCTGTAACATTTCCAGGGATGGGGCTTTAAAAATTGCTTTAAAAATACAGCATCTCAATCAGTTCAGAACCTTTCAATTTGCTGAAATTTCAGTTAAAAATGTCAACAAAAAAGTCTGTGTCTTTTCCTCCAACAATTTTTATGGTATTCTGCATATTTTCAAAGATTTCAAAGATACGCCTTCTAACTCATCCCTCAAAAACAAGCCCATCTGTTGAAACATGCTAATTTTGTCACCCTAAAGGGTATATTTGGGTTTTCACTATTCAAAATGCTAACACCACAGTGCTCAAGTTGAGGTGTTTTTATATACATAGTAAAGTGTAGTTACTACCTCTCCCTGAAGAGCAAAGAAAATGCACTGTATAATCCATACTACCCCAATTTTTCTGTTTCGAAACATTTGCAGCAACTTAAAAAAAAACATATGCTGCTTTTTAGGATGCAGGCTGGACAGACTGAAAGATAAAAAAATGAAACAGTTGAGATAACCTTGGAAGTCAATGAGAGGGAACTCAGAGTTTGGACTTCTAGGCCAATGGTTAGGACTGGAAAAATGCTGCATTAATCACACAGCATGTCCAAAGAAGCTATCAAATAAGAAATAAAGCAAATTGAGTACTTAATATCCCAATAATCAGTGTTTATGAAAACATTGTTTTGATTATATTGTTTACGTTACCTTGCTGTAGCTTGATCATCCACATCAGTCTTTGATTTCTGAGGTGTCACCTGTGCTGATGGAAGGGCAGCCCTGCAACAGGTGAAAACATATTTAAGGCTCAAGAAGATATTTGAAAACATGTTGTATCACTTAAATGGTTTATCATTGTAGATATTACATTTCTTTCAGGTGTAACTACAATGAGTTTGCATTATCTTTAGGAAATTATTTTTTTTGTTTTTCTCTTTAAATATATATATATATATATGTGTATAAAGAATTATACATATATAAAAAAAGAAATGTAATGCTTTGGTTCACTAGATTACCACATCCACTGAGCCTTTTGAAAAAATAATATCCCTAGACTAGCTATTTTTCTAGTATGGACATAGCAATAAAGTGGACTTTCTTTACTGTTCAAGAACTATTTTAGTAGCATAAAAAACTTGAAAAACTGTTTCTCCTACCTACTATATCTTATTTAGTAAAGACAAAACTTTTATTTAAATTTAACCAGCAAAGTTCTCAATTTTTAAAAGCTAAATAAATACACATTTACTCTTTCCTATTTTTCTTTATTTATGGGAACAATCAAATTGGTCACTACAGGGATACTAAAATTAAGAGTAATTATAAGAAAAGGAGAAGGCAACAGAGTTGATGAGGGTTACCTGCTTCTTTAGAGAATTTTTCTATTAGTATGACAACAAAACCATGACAAGTTGCATGGCTTTCTTAATTATAAGTCATGAAGTTGCAGGATGGTTAAGTAATCTTTCCTTAATTTAGACCATGTGAAATGGACATTTAATTAATGAATTAATTTAATAAATTTATTTTCTAAAATTAGAGCAACATTTGCAGACACTCAAGTTTAGAGTACTTTGCATCAATTCATCCTAATGCCTTCTATTACAAGCCTTTGCATGTGCAGAGCTTCTTGATTTAACTGTCTTTTTCTTCACATTGCTTACACACTCTTCAACAATTTCTTTTTCTTTGCATAGCTCACACTGTCTTTCACTGACTTTAGAACAGCAGTTGCATATAAAAGAGTATTTGCATTAGCAACATATATGACTGTGGAACTAAAACTGCAAAACAGTTTTTAATGTTTCATGCAGTTTAATGTTTTTTTCAATTTGAGTAAATATCCATTGAAGTGTTTTAAACTATATGCAAATAATTGCATTTCTGCAGGGAAGGAAGTCTTCATGCACTTCTTCAACATCAACTGTAGAGGAAGCCTCGCAGGTAAATTATACAATGTTTGTATTATAAATAAATGTAAAATAATAACCGAGGTTTATGCAAAGGAACGTGTTACATTTCTAAATCTTCTAAGAAGCAAAGTAAAACGTACGTTGTTGGAGCCTCTGAATTTTCTGAAGTGGTTCTAGAGAAAGAAAAGAGTAAACATTTCAGAAAACAAGTAGCAAAACGCTAGTATTGAAACATTTGCAAGATTTAGATCAATCAACAGCAATTACTTTTACTTTCCCTTCCTTCCAAAATAATATATTTTTTAAATGTAGAATATATGTTTAACTCAAGTAGCTTAATACTAAATTTAAACCATAATCTTTATGTCACTAAGACAATCATTCTTCAATTAACATTCTCCAGTTAATCACTTTGATTAATAATGTTTTGTTTTTAGCACACAATCCACAACCATAAAACTCAAATACAGTGAGCTGCTTATAGTCTTAGCTCCAATTGCAATTTCTTTCAAGTGTTCTGTAAAGTGTGTTTAATCAGTGGGAACTGAGGCAAGGAACTCTGGAAGTTTATATATCATGTTTAATTATAAAAGGCTAGAATTACATCTCAGAATCACGAAAGTATATAAATAACCCTGACCAAGAAAACCCACATACCCATGATTGCTGGACTCCCTTCCTGAGGACAGCAGAGCAGTCAGCCATTCTCAGATGTGAAGAAAAGACATAGCTGACATAGCTCTTTGCTCAGTCTTTAAGACTGATAGTGACCTTTAGAAACTGTGCTTACTAGCATCTATGCATGGCATTTTATTTCCTAAAACTCACAGGCAAGTAAAAACCTTGCCTTTGATAACTATTTTTAGTTATTGTAATATTCACAATTTGAAATAGCTTTCACATCTTCAAACCACTTTTAAAAGCTAAACTGAGTAATCATTAAATGCCCATCACTTTTTAAACAGCCGTTCATGATGGCAGCATTGTTACAGGATCCAGGAAGGGTTGTGAAAGCTTCAGAAAGAATATGCGTTTTCAGTCTTCTCTGAACTGTGAGATTGGAAGAGTAACTGGATAATTAGTGTTGAGAAGAATACAGGAATTCTGGCTTGCTACTAGAAGCTGGGTGGATGCCATATAGTGCATTAACCCAAGCTTTCAAAATTACCATTAATTTAGAAAGACATTAAAATGAAGCCAGATAAGTTCTTCTCAGTTGGCACATTGAGAACATCTAGTAAGGACCAACTTCAAAGAAAATAAACTTTAACATCTCTAAGCTGCCTTTCTGCCAAGTGGAGAGTGACTTTGAATCTTGGCCAAACAGACAGAGGGTAGTAAACACAGAATAAGATTAAAAATAATTGCTAAACTTGGTTTTAAGTCTTCCAGTGCCAGACATTCCATAAACTCCCTGGGCAATAGTCCACCAAGGCCTCTATCTAACATCACAGTGTAACCATTCATTTCTGTTTCATTTAATTCTCATCATTGCTGCACGTGAGACTCATGTTGGAAGTCTCCCAGATTAAAACTAGAGAAGCAGAAAGCCATGCTGCAGCAAATAGTGGACATAAGCAAAGAGTATCATGAAGGTTTATTTACTAAAATTTTAAACCATCCATATTCTGTTTTTTGATAAAACCACAAGAAATGTTCCCTGTTCTCTTTGTATTCTGCCAGAAAACAAACACAACTTCAGAAATAAAAATCAAACATTCATCTGCAAGTAACTTTAGTCTGACTGTTTGCTCTTGGATACTTTGCTGACAGGGGACTTAGAAGATTTTGAAGTTTTGTTCACAGTGATACACAAAAGGGCCAAGGGTGAGCCTCTGACTGCGAACCCAAATGACACCGACAGATCCCTGCCCTGAGGTCAGTCTCTCTACAGCACATTTACCTTGAGGAGAATTAATTGGAATAGTCCAAAGTGAAACCGTGAAGAAAGAATTGCAAGCATGACAGAAAAATTTTGGGAGCACTTGTTACCTCAGGTTTCCGGCACTTCATATACTCAGGCCCCAGTTAATGCTGGGCATCAAGCTGCCAAGGGTCCAAACAAGTACTTAGGCATGGGATGCTTTCTCTTTGCATGGCATCTTCTGCATCAAACTCAGTCCATCAAAGAACTGCCCTGCTCTCTTGCTCCCAAAATTAGCTCTAGCCAAAAGTTAGGAAATAACCAGCGATCACTGATACGCACCGTTGGCTTTCCACTGTTTCTGTCGGAGTCTTACTACTCGAAACTGGGGGAGGCATCCAAGATTGCCTGAAAATTTTAATAAATATTCTTTTCAGTATTAGTTTAATGCTCTGGTCCTGAACAGAATACTGTGAATGCTGGAATAAAATTGATGTAAAAATACCTAGAACTTTTCTTAAATTACCAGTATTTTTAAAGACTGCATGTCTTTAAAAACTGCATACTTTTTAGACCACATTTATAGAAAACTGAATAGAAAAGGAAACAATACAGTATTTTTATTCATTTTGAAAAATGTATTTTGGGACCCTAGGTGGTTTTTTTTGCAATCTGAGTAGTACAAATAAATGGATCATTCATGGAAAGGACAACCAGATATAATGCACAAATAGTATCAAGTGTCAACACAAGAAACACAATCAGGCTTTTAGAGATCACATAAAGAGCACAAGCACTTTCAGTTCCTTTTTTGTTTGTTTTTTTTTTTACCCTCAAAACTATCAATCCAGCAATTGTTTGTGAAGTAAAAACAATTACACCAGAAGCAGTGCAATGCATTGATGGCTTTCCATATCTTCCAAGAGCCTGAAGAGAACTGCTGGACTGAAAACATCATAAACTTCCACCACACAGGTCTGTTGATATAAATTCCATGACATTTTTCTTTCCACATACATTATTCTACTGATCACATTTTTCTGCATTAAATATGAAATAGAAAATCATGAATTAACAGAATTTTTGCTGGGAAGGATGCAGAAAAGTATGGCTATCACCAGCTGTAGCTTTTAAATTAAAATGGATTTAGTTCTACACCCTGTTTTTATTCTTGCTTAGCTATCTGAAATTCAGATTTTTAAAGGTAGCTGTGTATCATTCAGAAAACTGTGTGATTCATATGCACTGCAACAGCACAGGTCAAGTCTGGCATCAGAGATTTCACAATTACAGTGAGCTACAATGCTTTAAAACACTGGACACTGAAAATGAGTACGCTAGCTGAGCTGGGGGCTGCAGCCAAGTGTTAGCACCCATTGTGCCACCTCCGCCTGGTTCACATAACTGGCTCTACAAAGACAAAACTTGTAAATCCCATGGAAAAAGACAAGAGGATCTAAAAGTTTGATTCTTGAAGCTTGTTGAGGAGTTTGAGTGTGCTGGAGGAGAAAGTTGGTAATTTTTTTAATACAATTGTGATACATTACTGAGGCTTAACACAATATACCCCCTGGCAACCAAGCAGTGGTGGTAATGAGTACCTCTTTTTCTTGATTGGAGAAGTGACTGCAGTGTTCGTGGATACTGCGTTAGGAGTCCAAGATTGTCTGTTAGGAAATATGCTTGGTGAGTTAATCTTCAGAAAGAGTATAATTTTAAATTATCTTAAAAAATATCATATTTCTGCTATCAGAATGATACAAAAGTGTATGGTAAATGCTGTAACTATGTTTGTATACCTCAAAGGACAGAAGATGTAAGGGGTTCTGATGTTTAGACAGCTGCATTTTTACTTGATATCCAAAGTCACTTCTGACTTAAAATCTTGACTTCCATACGTACACTTTAGTCTCCAAACACTAATAATATCTTTCATTTTCTTACTTTAAATTTTGTTTCTTGTTCAATTAGAATGCTTTGTGTTATGATATGCTTGTAAAACTGACATATATAAAACCAAGGCAGTGATTTCTCATAAAATTTATCATAAGTTATATTCTTATCCTCTGAAATTCTTAATGATAGTAATTGGCAATTCATAATAACAGTAATTGAAGAATAGCACTTTACAAATCATTTTGCTCTCTGGCAGGAAAAAATATATTCAATTTAAATCTCTCTTAAGTCCCATTCAGAATTAATTGTTGGTCTGTTAAAAAACCTTCTCAAAAAAAACCCCATAAAATCCAATTTATATGATGCTTCATATGTCATCATCACCATGATTTACAACATAGTGGTGCAAAATTATAATTTGAAAGAGTGACCTCAGTTGAACTTTAAATGCCAGAGATACTGATTTGCTCTTCAGATTAATAGCTCAATTCTGCACAAGATGACTTTTAATTGCTGTGCTCTCTAGAAACTATGTTCTGTGTAATTTATTACTGACAGAATTCTACTGACACTGATGAAAGCACAAAGCGATGTATTTGTCCCTTTGCATTTACAAGTATGGTGGCTGAGGTCTTCTGACTTTCCTTTCTTAAATGAAAATTTCAATCAGGGAATAGATGTAAGTTTTTTAGAAAATAATTTTTCAGTGTTGTGGAATTATTTGACATGTAAAGGGTGGCCACCTCTGAATTATAGCAACTTTTAAAAAATGTATCAACAATGTTATGCTAACTTATTTTGAATTAAAACTGTTTAATCAATAGATTGGTCTTCTGACAAAAAAAAAAAAAAGTTTCCACTGCAAAAATCAGCAATGTACAACAGCATTTTCCACTGAAAGCATTAATAGAATTTTTTCATTATCCTTCCTCAGAATTATGTATTATATTTGGTAGATATTATGCCGAGAAATCTAGAGTTCTAGAACATACCCATGTTTTTCAAAATACTCTTATTCTTTCTCTTTTTTTTGTATTTAAAAGAACGTAATTATTAAATTATCATTATGCTGAGTAAATGTGTAATCTGAGCTGGTCTCTCTTTTAAACTGTGTGGAGAAATTGAAAATTTTCTTTAAGGAGAATTGTTCTTATTTTAATGATTTTTTTTCTTTCTCCTCACCAACAATAAAAAGAGTCTATGATAATTTAAATATAGATGCCTACATTCCAGAGGTCAGGTGGTCAGATGAAGCATACACCAGGCCATATGCCATACAAATAATTTCTCTGCATAATCTTGGTATGTACATGAATTCTAAAGTTATGGTAATATATAACAATGAGATATTAATGCATGATAAATGATACATGATAACTTATAACACATAATACTTAGATGATACCGTTTCTGAAATTCATACCTGTTGTTTTGTTTATGGTTCAGAGTTGGGGACTTACTGATTTTATCAACATCACTTCCAGCTGGAATTCTGTCAGAAACACAGGAATTATTTATAATACACACTCTAATTTTTTTTAGAAATCCATTTTCAATAAAAATATGGAGTATCATTTTGCCCTGTGTACTGATATCTCAGTACCACAAATATCTCAGTATCACAAAAGGTAGATAATAGAAGCTGAAATTACATAAATTTAGTGCATTATTATCTGAAGACTCTAAGTAGCTCACTGAAAAAGAGTTTTTCAAGATGATGTTCAAACAATAACACTGTATTAAACCTCACTGTTGCAAACAATTTATTACAACTCCTTTAAATTAGTTCAAAATACCAGAAAGAAAGCCATGTTCAATCAAGCAGTACATACATTGTCTTTTTCTCTGCCTCACCATTTCTAGAGATTCAACAGTCTTATTTATAGATTTAATAGTTCAATATGATGTGAAAATAATCTAGTGCAAAATCCCTGGCAAAGCATGGGAGTACAGGAATAACTTCTATCAAAGAATTTGGATTATCTGTGTTTGAACTGATTTCATTGAGCCATGAAATTTACATGAAGAAACAACCACATGATTTTTCAAGCCCTTTGTGGATTCTATAGTTGTTGCCTAAAGCCCTTCAAAATTTTCACAGAAAATACATGAAGCTATCATAACTGAAGCAGATTAGGTTCTTATTTTATTCCAGTTTACTTCTTATATATGGAATATTCTTTAGTAAGAACTGGAGGACTCTGAAAAGATGAAAGTGATATACCTTGAAATAGAGGACAAATACTAGGTTGAGAGGGTTATGAAATACTTGATCTGATTTGATTTGGTCTTAAATATTTGATTAAATCAGATGCCACACATCTTGAGCTACAACTTATATATAATTTTTTAAAAATTATTTATTTATTCTCATCTATTAACTGAAGCTATAGATGCAAAACAACTACTCCTAGAACTATAATCTGATGTTACATACAAAATATTTTGTATCCTGTCTTCAAGCAGCACAGAATATTGCTGTATTTCATGAAAAGCCTTCCAGGGAGTTCTGGACCAGGTGTGCTCTGTGTCTCCTGCAAATCTTGAATGCAGTTTTGCAAAAATACCTCTCCTATCAGGGAAGCTTGTGACTGTGACAGCAGCTACAGTTGCTGGGAAGGTCACTAGAGGTCTCACTAATCCTGCTGCTATTGCTACAGATGCAAACTCGAGCGTTCCCTCTCATTCCTCACTCTCCAGCGAACCAGCATTTCTTTCACATTTCATCGCGTATTTTCAAAATTCCAGCGCAATGCTTTACATTGTTTCGGTTTTTTTCTCATTTTAAAGCCTTAAGGGTTTGATCTGGCATCCTGCTCCATTACTGCCCAATGTAGCAGAAGCTTTTTAAAAAAAAACTGAAAGAAAGGTAAGCATTATGTTAACTTCTCCTTGTATAACTTTCAAGCTTCTGATAAGGAATCAAAGAATAACCTCTGTTCACACCCACAATGCTGTATCCAACAGACATCCCTGGATCAATGGTCCATTTACACATGTATGTTTATCTGAACCAAGGTAAATTTCTGATCTCCACAGTATCTTGTTGTGGAGACTCCTACAATTAATATACACATTAAAGGAAAAATAAATGTTCTTTTTATCTCTTCTCTTCTCTTCTCTTCTCTTCTCTTCTCTTCTCTTCTCTTCTCTTCTCTTCTCTTCTCTTCTCTTCTTGCACCTTCCCACACCTTCCCTTTTTCCTTTTCTCTTTTCTTTCCTTTTCTCTTTTCTTTCCTCTTCTTTCTTTCTCCCTCTCTCTCTCGGTGTTTCATTATTTTTTCTCAATTATCCAAACATTTATAGTCTTCACTCTTACAGTGCAACAAACAGAAAATATTCTTTCATTACTCAGTTTCCCCATATCATTCTTTTCCAAGCTGAGGACTGTTTGTCTTTTCAGACATTTTTCATATGAAAGCTATTCCATCCTTTCTCACTTTCCCCTTTAATTTTCTTTTTTTTCTGGTTCCATTGTACTTTCTTCACATCAGTGAAATGATGCATGTAGTGTTTGAGATGTGCAAAACAGGTTCATACTACACACTGCAATGGTTTCTGGTTTGCCCTCTGATCCTTTCCTACTAATTTCTATCTTTCCAAAGTATTTGATTATTAATAAAGCAAAACATGAAAGTATGTGATTTGCTTCTGCCTCATCTATCCAGATCTAATTGCTATAGATGCAGTTAGGATTTTGTGTTTCTGGAAGCTCTTCTGGGCTTAGAATCATTTAGTACATGGAAAAATAGCAATGTAATTTTCATCCCTACCTGACTTGTAAGGTTTCTCTCATCTTTTGCCAAATAGTTAGTTCCTAATGATACTTCTGCTTCCTCTGGGAAAGATGTTCTCCACCTAAAATCCCTTTTTGGTATACTTTGTCATCAGTTGCAGATATTGAACCTTTTATGTTAGATATTTGTTGTATGAAAAGACAAAGATAGCTTACAACCTGAAATAATTCAGAGACTTTAAGATCTCAGCATAAACCAAAAAGATATAGAGTACAGAAGAACAGAGTTCCTCAGTGACCCTGTAGATTTCTCCTGTGACTTCTAAATTAGCAATCAGGGTTCAAGGCATGAAAATCAAGCTTTAAAAATTGTTCTGAAGTAAGTGGCCATCTGGATAAGTGTGACAAAGGTGATACATGCTACTTGGATTTCCAAAAATCTTCACAGAAGTCTGTTTTTAAGTAAACTGATCTCACATGGGTAATAGAGAAAAAACTGCTTAAAATGTAAGAAAGAAAGGCTAGAAAGAAATGGCATGTTTCTAGAGTGACAGGACAGATCTGTACAAAACCTGTGTTCTTCCACACATTCATGAGTTATCTAGGAAAAAGGAGAGTGGGATGACGCTGCTTGCCAATGTCATTACTTCATGGTAGTCAAAACAAATGGCAACTGGCAAAGCTTTTCAGAAGTCATCTGCTAACATGTCAGATTTCTAAAATGGCAGATGACATTCACTTTTCTTGGATGCAAAGCAATGTCTGCCAAGAGAAACAATTGATCTCTAAACCTGCAATTATCACTCAGAAAATAAATCTTGGAATTATGTAAATAACATTGTGAAAATTAAAACTCAATTCTTAGCAGCACTCAAAAGAGCAAACTCAGTCTTATGAAGTACACGGGGAGGAACTGCAAATGAAATAGTAATCACTGTTATTACTCCTCTGTGTATATACAAGGTGTGCACCATCTTAAATGCCTACATGAAGATTTGGATTCCCAGATCAAAAAAACCAATATGGAAACAGAAAAGATACAAAGAAGAGCAACAGGTAAATTGAAGTTATAGAATGGCTTCCTCATGATGAGTGAACCAACACAACAGGATTCAATGAGCAGTAGAAGAATAGGCAGGGTGATGATACTGCACAGGTCTCTAGCCTATTCTTTTTCAAACTCCTGTGGAGATGGCAATTTTTATGTAACAATTTCACATTGTTTCCTACAAGAGAATTAAGGATCATAAAATAAAATAACAGTGGTAAAACTCAACTAAATAAAGTGCACTTTTCCCACAGCATGCATTTAAGTGCTGGTTCTCATAGACTAAGTTCTAGATACCAGATGTTAATGGTGGCTGGATTTTGAAGATGCAACACAGAAAGAATCTGCAAACACAAGCATGGTCAGCACTGACTTCATTCATGTTTTCATTTTTAAGATCTCTCACAGGCATGACAATCACAGTGTACAATCCCTCCAGAAAAAAGCCCTACCTGTCCAAGGTGGTGTCAGATCTGTATCGTCCAAGTACAGCTTTCTGATCTTCCTTTTCATTTGTGCTACTGCTGCAATAAAAAATTTAGAAATGCCACTTTGGTCATTGATTTTATTAAACAACTCATCACTAATAAGAGAGTAACTATGTCTCAGATTAAGGTATCATACACGGTTTTACACCATCCAGGTGTCAACAGATCTAACCCTGGATCCACTGCAGTGACCAATTATTGACATCGGAGTCAGATTTACAGTGAAAATATGTATAGACTAGAACTGAACAAACAAGTTCTTTGCTTTGTTCATGACATAGTGAAAGGATATCTAGTTTTCTTTGGTAATAAAATTGGAAAGGTCTTTAGATTCTCTATCATACCTGTGTAGGCTATCTTGGGATTTGTATTGGTTAAGCACAGCCCTTCCGTAGTTTTCATCAGCACTTAAAGCAAAAGAAAAACAATGAGTATTAAAAATAGATAACATTTTCTTGGCAAAAGATTTCTGTCTTCAATCAGATTTCACAGCTGCCCACTACCACTGTAACTGCACTAGCTGCAGAACTCTGCAGTAGAAAACTCCAGACATTTTGGAGTAAGAATTATCTCTTCCTACAAGCTGTTCATGGACCAGATAATGATAACATGGTCCCAAGACATTGTTTCTGCTGTAATTTAAGTCCTGGTTTACATTAAAGTAAATCTAAACTGATTCTGACTTAGGCTCCTTAAAAGAACTTGGCAAGATTTACAATCTTCTTGGTTACAGAAAGAAAAAGATCATAGTCTTGCAACCTAGACATGTGAAATGTGGGATTCTACTTGTAGGGCAGAACTTCACGAAATACCCAGCACTCAAAAGTCATAATGAAAAACAGTCAGTGACTATTCAGCAAACCAATACTTCCAAAAAGGAATAAATACCTCTTAAAGATAAATAAATAAGTTATTTGATTGAATTCCCCTAATTTTGGCTGATACCATCCATGCAAAAGTAGACTTTCCATGCAAAGGTACATGGCATACTTAAATAAATATGGAAGAAATGCATTTAATATTTTTCTTACCTTTCCTCCTCAGGCCTCTTCTTTATCCAGCTGTTATCTTGCAAAAGGGTCCGTCGTTTGTTAATATCATGACTAGCCTGTTGTCTGCTTTTAATTGCAACAGAGGGGCTCTTCTTATCTGAAAATTCAGAGAAACACGTCTTAAAAATGAACATGCAGAAAAACTTTGTAAACCTAAAGTACTATTACATAGGTTGAAATAGGTAAAAATTTAATACTGATTGAATTTTCAGTTATCACACTTGTTTAATCCAGATTGCTTCTTGAAGAGTTTGCAGCTTCACCTTGAAGGGCCTGCAGAAGCCCAGCTTAGCAAACTAAATACAGTTTCATCCTTAATATGAAACTGCTTCACATGTTTCTAATGTAAACACATTTCACAGATCTGATAAAGGAATTATGATATTTGCATACCACAATAATCTCAGAAAAGTCAAACTAATGACTCCTGTTTCCTGGGGTGCTGTCTGTGGGTTTTGTATTTGCAGATGTATGACAGGATACAGATTTTAAACGAAGGCTAACCTTGAGGTGACCACTTGGCCCTCCAACTACACCCAACTCAAAATATGTGGATTTTCATATTTCTCAAAGAGTTGGATTCCCTCTGAAACTTTTTCCTCAAAGCTGAATGAAGAGAGTCTCTTTTCTAGTCAGTTACTTAGTCTTACTGAACCTTAATTAGAGCAATACTTTCACATCAAATTTAACTAAAACTAGTGTATGGTTTCAAAGATTATTGGGAGAGACAGACTGACATGCTGAACAAACATGGAAGCCTTACTTACTTTTGAAAACAACATAAAATAACTTTGTCCAACAAGGCTGATATTTAGTTAATTGGTTATATATATTGGGTGAATATCATAACAGTATGATATTCACTTGATTTAGGAGAATTTGGGTTCTTCCCTGTTTTAGAAAGCCGATGTTTATCTCTTTTTATTTTTTCATGAGGATTTTGGCCCTTTTTGCAATCAAAAATATGCAACAATTATCGTTCAGTATTCTCAGTCCACCTACACTTATATATCATCAGCCTGTTTGAGGCAATACGAAATACTGATGTGATATTGTAACATGGGCTATTAAAATGAAAAGATAGAAGTTCAGACTGAATAGAAATTCCATCTTTTAATTGCTATATTTACCGCAAATATTCCAGAGAAGAGAAGGTGAAATATTAAATTTGAAAATCTTTGTTAATACAATCAATTAATAAAATTTTTTTTTAAAAAAAGATGAAAAATACAGTGGATCTTGTGTTTTCTTCTAAAGACCCTCACGGTTTTCTCCATGAATTCCTCGCTCTCTGAGCATTCACGCAAAAGGACTTCCAAATTTCAGGAGACATCACTATCTGGTGTTCAGTAATTACACTGTAAACATTGTGTGTAGAAACACACTCCAGAGAAAACACACACAGTAAGTAATATGTCATTTGTCAGAGGTGTGTTTTGGCATTCTGCTCTGATTTATAAGAAAATGTACTCCTTGCATTTAATACAAGAACTTCACCTGTAGTGATAGCATTAAAAATGACAAATAACTATAGTGAGTGGAAGACCGAATCGTAATAAAGCACCAAAATATTTAAGTGACAACAGCCAAGAGTGAATTTTTAAATATTTTTGTAAAAGCAGATAGAGATAAAATTCTGTTAAAAGAATAAAAAGAGATCTATAAAAAGAGATAAAATTCAGTCTAAAAATGTATATATGTCTGTAATTCAAACTGTGCCTGTTTCAATTCCCTGTAGGTATGTCCATACTGCCCAGTCAAAGAGAAGGAATGAAAGGTTTAGACTCATCACTGATGTTGCCTAGTTCCAAATGTTCTCTGGTTCTGTGTTGGACTTGCTCTCTTCAAGACTGAGATGCTAGAGAAGTGGCAGATGTTTTAGAAACCACGGCTGTGATAGCACAGATGCATGCTTCTGTCTCTTGGCCTTGATACCCAGGTTTGGCTTTTCTTCTTTTTAAGCAGCATAGATCTAGCCATTTGACAAATGACCAGGAACAGGAAAAATGTTTTTTTGCAAAAATGAGCTGACAATCACAGTAGATTAACAAAAACTAATCTATCCTCATTGTATGAATTCTGCATCAGCCTGTTCACTGCCAATTGCACTAGTTTTTCTCTTAAAAATATTTATTAAAATCTGACTTTAAAGACTTCAAAAAAACAAAGGCATCCAAAGGCTTGCCTGAATAGCTCCAGTGGGTTGTCAAAAATCACTTGGATTTCTCAGAAATTGTGGCTTTTTAAATGGAGAAGTGCAAAGAATGTTAAATGAAATCTTGTATAAAGGTGGTAGACAGGGAATATATATTGTTTTATTGCCACGAGAAACACTTCACAAGTGTTTAGCAGATTAGCAAGCAATCTGCTAATGCCTGAGGCCCTGGGCTAGCAGAACAGTACTCATTTCTGGCCTAATGAATTTTCTCCTGAGCTTCAGCTAAAAAATTAAACATAGATCTGATACAACAGATTAGGTCACGTGAGCACAGGCAGATCCAGCTCATCCCTGTCTCTATTCGACAATAAATATTTATGTCCTCAGTACAGTAGAGCCAAGCAGCTCCCTGCTGTGGCTACATCAATTTTGGTGCACTTAAGCCTGCCACATCCCACCTGAACCAGGTCCTCATACATCTCAAAACCTCTCAGTCTACAGAAACCTTTTTGAGGCTAAGGCAAATGGAAAATTTCATCATGTTTCTAGTTTGCCACTGGTTATTTCTCTGCATAGAAGCAAATTCCAGCCCTCCTAGAGTTTTATTCCTCCAGAGGAGTAAACAATCCCATCAGACAACGATTAAATAGCTTTTCTCTCTCCTTCCCCGTTCTACTTTTCCTCGATTTCTCCTCATTTTCCCTGTGCGAGTCAAAGAGACGGTGCTGAGACCAGTGGATCTTCCCACTGCCCTTGCAGCCACGCTGCTCCTGGGGGTTTCCCAACCCACACCACCTTTCCCCGCACCACCACACTCTGCTGTCTGGGGAGATGTCCTGGCCTGAATCCCTGCCAGCCACAGGTTGTGCACAAAACCGATAGTTTGGCATCTGAAGAGGGTCGCAGTGGCTCTAATCACCCTCTTGCCACTGCCCCGTGAGGGAGGGAGCTGCGCCTGGGCCATGGAGAGGCCTGGACAGGAGGGAGGCCGCGCCTCAGCCTGCAAGCGCCCCTGGAGCAGGAAATGGAGGAGACTCGGTATTACCGCTTTGGTGAGGAGACTGTTTCCGTATGCTGAAAGCTGACATTTGTTCCGCGGGATTGTTCCGTCCTTCTGCGGGAATCTAAAAGAAA
The DNA here is from genome assembly GCF_971803275.1 of Cyanistes caeruleus. Taxonomy (NCBI): domain Eukaryota; kingdom Metazoa; phylum Chordata; class Aves; order Passeriformes; family Paridae; genus Cyanistes; species Cyanistes caeruleus. The sequence continues at coordinate 48,565,274 of NC_141703.1, forward strand.
ACATGACCAAAAAAAAGGGAAGTGAGCGTTGACAGCGAGATTTGGAATCAGCCCTAAAGACAGGTCAAGTTTGTTGTTCGCTTCTATCATCTCCTTGCACAAGTTTAGTCTGACAGGCTGGAATGGCTCAGGGCAGCCCTCCTCAGAGTGAATCTGGTGGCTTTTCCCTGCCTGGTGACAACGATGTGCATTCCTGCCCCTCTGCCTGTCACACGGCCCCTTCCCTGCTGGGAGCTCCTTTCTGAGGGCAGTGGGTACGGTGAGAGCCTTCAGGAGTACTGAAGGATGGGTTGAGGTGATAAGCTTCATGGGAAGACAGTATCAGTCCCTGGCACAGCACCGGGAGCACAGGTGAGCTCATCCAACCCTGCTGACGGGTCTCTCAGATTCAGCAGCTAATACAGAGGGCCAGGACAGAAACACGCAGCTCTGCTGCCCTGCTACAGTTTTCCAGTCACTGACTTCTTCCCTTATTTCAAATCAGGTCAAAAGCCTCCAACACTGATGATTAAAAAACAAACAAACAAACAAAAAAAACAACCCCACACACATTATTTGTGAGTTTTGGGAGTTGAGCCACTCAAAAGATTCCATGTTTTGCTTTGAAACTGGACTGTGAATACCGGCTTTGCTAGAGAAAGCATCAAGCAGAACATAATGACATTTTGAGGACATAAAATTCCCCCTTAAGTTAAAGAAACCCCAAATGCTTACATTGACTTAAGAGTTTGGCCAAAACTGACTCTCTTTAGCAAATGTATTCCATTTTGTAAAGCAGCATTTTCCAATAAAACGATGTTTTGCTGGAAAGCTCATAACCAGCTCCATTGTCAGTCTGCTAAAATTTACAGAAGCACCAGGAAACTGTTTCTGTGACAGAAGCAGTCCTTAAAAATCAGAAACATTCCTGGTTCTCTGGATGGCAGGGCTATCCTTTTTTTCTTTTTGCAGACATAAAGTGTATTGCTCACACACCTAAAATAGAGTGTAGACGCCGAGGCCTGTGGCTGTTTCTTTATTAATGGAAGGTGTAGATTTTGCATTCTGGCAGAAGCTTAAGAATAATGCTTACTCTGACAATAAAACATGCCACAAAGGATTGCACTTAGAGAAGATTTTTCTTTTCCATGCTTTTGCTGCCCAACAGTGAAAAAAGCTTATTATTAAAAAAACCCAAAATAAAATGACAAAACAATAAAAAACATAAAGAGAAACTCAAGTTGTCCCCCCCAAAAAAACAAGCCCAAAGAAACCTCACAAAAAATATCCTAACATAAACAAACAAGCAAGCAAACAAAAAGAAGCATTAAAAAACTAGAGATCTTTTTAAAAAGTAAAGACATAAATATAAAACTAATACTGGGGTACAAAGTCTGCATGTGTCTTAACCACTTCTGAAATTCCAAATATTCTGTAGAGTTTAAAATTCGGGCATTTTGAAAGGCTCCTATCTGCATTCCTTTTTTTTTAACCTTAGTTGTTGGTATTGAGCAAGCATTGGCACGGGATGTGTAGAAAACCTGTGACTGCTGGATCTGGTTCCCGCACAATAAAAATATGCTCAGGGCTATGGTGAGCCTTATATATATATATATATATATGTATATATATATTGCAATAGGTTATAAAATACCTTTTAAAAATATTTATATAAGGTTTCAAGCATATGTGAACTGAATTTCCTAGAAACTGTTCAGGAAGGTTATCAAGCAATTAGGTTTTTTAGATAGTTACCCCTTTCACTATAAATTTTCTTGAACTGTCTCAGGATGATAGAGAAGTCTCTGATTTACTTTTTCAGCTTAGGTACAGCTGGGTATCTGATGTAGTCAGTCCCAGGATAATAGAAAGTTTGATATTTCAGTATATTTTTAAGCAATGAGTACTGGCACTTCTTCATCTCAAGTAGTAGTTTGTATAGAAAGATTTTGGATTTGTTTTACATTAAGTACTTTTTAAGCCATTTTCTAAGGGAAATGAATCATAAAACTTTGAAAAAGGAGACTTCTTTTGTGAAAATTAAACCAAATGAAAAGCGACTATAAAGAGGTTTGCAATTCCTCTTGTATGCATGAGAGTCCAATGTGTTTCTTTCATCCTCCAACATTTAATTAAAACTGTGTTTTTTCTCATCCTGAATTATTATTTTTAATATTTTTATGGCAAAACAATATTTCTGTTGCACATGTGTACAGCATCCAGAACTGCTGCACAGTCTCCCAACCCAAAAGTAGTATGCATAAATGAATATAAGAAGCAGGTACACTCCCTTTTACAGTCAGCACTGAAAATGTGCCAGGTATTCTGAAATTTCAAACCCAGGCATTTTAGTCCTACAGAATACTGACATTTTGTCCTTAAGGCTTTTTTCTTACCTCTGAGCTTTCAAGTTTTATATCAAAGATTAATCCATTAAAATTTAAAATACAAATTTAAAAAAAATTACTTTAATCTGTAGCATAGACAATCCAGAATCATCAGAGTGAGATTTAAATTTTAGGACTTAGAAATGAAAAGAATCTTGCATAAAAAGGCAGAATGGAGCTCATCAAAGCATTTTTCCTAGGCCTTCGCTATTTTGAACTCAGTGTGTGTTTGCATGTGTATTTGAAAAGGGGAGTCCCTTTGAAAAGGGACAAGAGATTAGGAGGATCACATTAGTTTAAAAATATCAGCTCATAAAGATCTGGAACTGTCACATTATTCACACAGGCTCATCTTCAGACCATAGGGAGATAAAAAAAAGTTTTTAACTTTGTAAATGAGACTGTGAGAAAGCAGGGTTATAGCTTTCTATACTATGCTGTAGTAGTAAATTATGTTCAGACATTCTTAATAAGATCCCAACCACCAAAGCAAAACAACTCAGCTGGAATGCAAAACAAAAACAAACAGGAATGCAACTCCAGCGTAATTTGAATTTAAAAACAGCGTCAGGAAACTCTAAACAAAAATTAAAACTGCCCTGGCCAGTCCAGTGAGCAGCTCACAAATGGTTTAATGACATGCCAATCCTAGAGTCAGACCCTCACACATTTTGTGGGAAATCCAAACATAATCCCAAGAAATTCAGAAAAAACTTCAGACATTACTTCAGGGAAAATCAAAAGTCCATCTTACCTGGCAAAAAATTACTCCACAAGCAGCACAAGTCTCCAACACTATTTTTATCATAAATACCTATATTTATACTTCTACATCTCCTGCAGTGACTGATTAGCAGAATACCTCAGGCCTGCCTCTAAATTCTGAAAGCTAGACCTTCTAGTTTTCAGATCATCTGAACACACCCATTCCTCCATTACAGAGTCCTTTTGCCATACTTCTGCTCTTGGCTGTAGCTAAGTGATTAGGCTTCACACATATGCAT
>NC_141703.1:50988843-51051343 GCF_971803275.1 Cyanistes caeruleus
CTTAATATCCTCAATATTCTGTAACTCGTTTTTGGCTCAATGCATAAACACATCTGATTAAGTTGTCTTGACAGAAATATTTTTATGATAGCAAACAAACTTAGCAGTAAGCATTTGACAGCATTATTTATTAATATGATAAATGAATTGTGAGATGTGTGATTGTGTGATGATGCATTCACTTAGTTGTTCCTTTTTTTCTTTTACTAATCTCTGTCATGTTGGATTTATAAATGGAACTGAGTGACCTTTGAAACTGTGATGGAAATGAAGAGATAAACACAACTTGAAAGGACAAACCAATTAATATAAATGTGTTACACATAAAGAACTGATTTCAATCAATTGCTATCTGTGTAAACCTTTGGGCACTTAGCTGAATGAAATAGAGCAAACAGATTACGTGACATAGGGACAAAACATCTCTTTAACTCTTTTATTATGTAGTTGGGATTTCATCCAAAATGTACAACAGAAAGAAGGTGTATGCTACATTGTGGTACAGAGTCCAGTGAGAAGTTACAATCCTTGAAGATAAACTTTCTCTGATAATTAGAAAGCCCTTCTGATGGTATTCTTCTGCATTTTGATGAATACTTAAAGGAGCCTCTATTTAATTTGTTTGCTATTTCCAGCACTTTTAATTGAACTTCCAAAATGCTTATGCAGTATGCTTTTAAAATGTCCTAATTCAGGAATATCTAAATAGCATATTAATTTCTTCTACAGCTGCCTGGTAATGATAAAAACATTTATCACCCTGAAATCAATACAAATGTCCTGGACATCCTTGTTTAAGAAAATTACAGCATCTCTCTCAACCTTTTTTTTTTTATTATTTATTTTTTTTTCTCCTAAAGAATGGAATCTTTTGTTACATGCATTTTAAACTACCTGCACATATTGTTCTCTTTATAGGCTTAATTAGAGTGTGTGATCAATTTAATGTAAAGGTTTCAAAATACCATCATTGATGCACAACAAGGGAAAGAAAAAGATTTAAAAAAAAAAAGCAGTACAAGCTTGACATTTTAAAACACTTGCATTTGAAAGACTTTTCACTACTAATTGATTTTTAAAAGAGTTCTATGGAAAAGTGAACTCAGAAATGTTTGGAAGTGCCTTGGCAGTGTGCCAGAACATTTAGTACAAAGCATAACTAGACAGTTTCTGAGGCCTTACTACAACTGAAAAGATATGTTCTTTGCCGTTCTTAATCTAATTTGGAATCCCAGCTGTACACTTACAGATTATGCTGGGTATTTTCAGTATCTTGTGGACATCTTTAAATGATCAGTTGGCACAAGACAACAACTTCCCTGCTGTCACAAACAGGGTTAGGCAACACAAGGGTTTCGGTAGTGAAATTTTCTTTATATTTTCTAAAATAAGCTATAATAATGAATTGGTATTCATTTCCTTATTTTAGGCTGCATTTTGATTGTATTTGTCTGGTAATGCTGTTTTCTAGCATGGATTGATTGGGCCAAAGTCTGTCATTTCTGTTTGTCTTTAGGGACTGTACAGTTCTGAATGGAGTGAGGAGAGCAGACAATGTCTTATATTTCATTATAATCTTCTTTAAAATTATTTTTTAGCTCTTACACTTCTGAGTTCTTTGTTAGTTGACTGAAGTTGAAACAAAAATCCTCCTTTTTTTTTTTTTTTTTGTGGAGTGTGCACTTTGAAAACCTACAGAAACAGCTGAAATATTAATGGAAATGACATCCATTCTGTTTTAGAAAAAGAGCAGACCAAATGATAACGAGTAACATTGACCAAAAGCAATTACTTTAAAAGGATACTGCTAAGTATCTGAGAAAAAATGATTCCTTTGACTAGTTGTTTGTCAGGCCCTGTGTGGTTTTTATTGATTGCTCTTGAATATATAGCCCCCATGATTGAAAACGCTGCTGGTAATGTCCTTCTTTTTATCGTGCTGAGAGTACCTTATTGAGAATAATAAGAAAGAAATTTATACAGGAAACAAATACAAATTGGAGCTTTAAATTAGCCAAAAGTGGTCTATAGATTACCTGTGATGTTCATTTTCTAGTATGTCTCCTTTTCTAAAGCTAGTATTTAGAATTAGATGACAAAAAAGTCAGGTCTTAAAAGTTGCATATTAAGTATTTGTTTATTACGTGCTTTGTTTCCCCCCTTCTCTATATCTGATCATCTCTGTGGAGCACTGTAATTCATCTTCTGCTATGAAATATACTAAGTTTGAAATGAATCATAGATAGGAATTGAGCTGGTACTATTTCTTGCATATAAATACTTTATCTATGCAGCTAACTTTTTTTTACTCCACAGTGGAAGATTCTGTCTTAGTGTGAGTGGCTGGCAACTTGAAATGTCACTGGTCTATTTAAATGGACACTTGATTAGGATGCTCAAGAGAATGAAGACAGACATAGGAATAGATTTAAGCAGCAGGCTGCAGTGTTACTGACAACACTGGCAAGGTTCTGGAAAAATAAAAATCTTCTCAGACTCCCCAGGTACACAAGTCCCCTAGAGGATGGAATAAAGTGCGTAGGACTCAATCCTAGGCCTCAGTTCTTCTTTACAAGGTCTTTGAATATACCTCTCTCCTTGCTAGTTCATATAGCAAGGCAACAGTTACCAAAGGGAGATGTGCCTTTTCCAGTTCCAGAAGTTTTCCAGCAAATTCTGTGTTTCATTTATTATTATATGCTTTACTAGCAGTCCTCCAAAGTTAAGAAGGAATAGCTAGGGCTTTGAATTACTTCCAGATTTTCCTGTCGATTGAACTAACATTCCAAGATGCTTTAAAATCCATTAGACTCCAAAGGGAAAAAATCCTTCATGAATCCAGTAGTAATCGTTCAGTCAGTCCTGAGGCATCCTTAGAAAAACAAAAACCAACCTGACATCTCTAGTTCCCATGCCCCAATTACATGGAGGGAGACTGACGAAGCAGATAAAAGCAGATAAAAGATCTGGATAGGAAAAGAAATACCCAGAAGTTTAAATTAACAAGTGGAAAGTTGGGAACAATAAAAGATGGTGAGCTTTTGGAAGAAAAATCTACAGTCTGAAGCTCTTGGTCTGCTTTCCCACCCTGAGAAGTGAAAGCAAGCGTTACTACGGATAATGTGTCTTCTGTCTATTCTACAGAACTCACCAAAAGTCTTCACTAGACATCTCTTTAAGGTGATTTCACAAGCCTCATGTCCAGGATAGTGGTATTAAATCTCTTCTTTCTTGCATTGCTTAGTTCTTTTCTTCTAAACACTTCTATTGCATTAGGTCCAGCATTTTTTTTCTGATGATTGAGAAACCAGTATCCTTCCTTTTGGAATCTGTGTAATGCTTATTCATTCTAGCTTAGGAATCCCCCATTCATTTTGTTTCCTGAGATGTGCCACATCAGGCCTTGTGCAAATATACAGGATTTTCTACTGTTCTTCAATGCAAATCAGATTTAGCAGTAATTTATTGATATGAAAGAGAATACAGCTACTTTATATTTCCACAAGTGTGGCTTATGGAGTACAGATGCCAGTGACAGAATTTAGCTTTCTGTGTAGTGCTCTTGCAAACATTTGGCTGAAGTATTGTGTCATATGGATACTGTTCCTGGTTTACTTAATCAGTAAACCTTGATGAGAGCACCCTGGCCATACACAGACTGTAGTCAGGTGCCTGTTCACCAAGATCCCTATTACCAGTAATTTCTAATTTATCTTTCTGCACAAAGCCAGCCTGGATGGCCAGAGCTGAGCTAGGGCTGGGTAAGGACCTGCCTTAGTTCTGGTACTGATTAGGTGCTGAAGATCATCTTACAGAATGCAGGTGATGCAGATGGTCCTGCAGGAGTTGTCCTAAGTGTGGCTGTTGGTACACCAGTGCTGAACAGATGTCACAGATATTGCAAAGAATAATGTTTTGCAGTCCATGCATTTTCCAAAATAGTATTTAAATAGCCTGTAATGATTATATAAATAGCTATATACAAAATCTAGGGGCCAGTAAAACTTGAAGATGCTTGCACACGGCTTTCTTGATACTCACACGTGTCAGAGGTATCCCTGGGCACAGACAGAACTGCTGCTGTACCTGTACAGCAGTGGAATCTCATGCTCTGTGATGCAGGATTGAACTCCTTGGGGTACAGTTGAACCCTGGACTGGAAGAAGATACATGAAAGCAGCTCTTTTGTAAAATGAAGAAGAGCCATCTAATGATTAGTGATGGTGGGAAGTGGTGTTGGGGGGAGAACTAAGTAGAGAGAGAATGAGCAAAAGAAAGATAAGAATGAGGAACTGCAAGTCAGTTAAAAACACTGTTGAGTATGCTTCTTTTGTTTTGTGACTGGCCAGCTCCCCTCTCTTACTGCTCTTGGCTATGGCGTTTACATTGGGATATAGCCAGCACAGGCCAAGGCTCTGTGTTGTCTGTTTTTTGTTTATCATTGTATGGAAAAGCTGATTTGCCAAATAAACAAGGATGAAATTAAACTTAATTTATTTGCATTTTCTGAATTTTTTCGTGGCCAGAACTATATGTGTGACCTCACCTAGAACTGAATTTTTGGCTATAACATGCTGACCCCTGTTTCAGTACTGTAGTATCTTTTGTGATGTCACCACTTTCTTCCTGTTTCGCTGTTTGTGCCTCGCATGATACAGTTTTTACAGTGTTGTGTTTCCCCTCTGTCTCCATCATGCCTTGATAGCTATTTTGGGAAAATAGAATGCTTTCCTATTGCAGTAATGGTGCTGACAGATGTCAGTTTATCAGATAGGCTCTGCAGAGCAAAACCTGGCAGTTTTGTAGCCACATCATTTTCTGAAAAATTCTACTTTCAGTTTTGAAAGGGATTTTGTTTTGTTTTTGTAAACATGTTCACAGCTGAAAGACAGCTGTATTGTCTTGTGGAGCCAGGAGGAACACAGAAAGTTAAAACTGATATCCAGCTTACAATAGATGGAAAGCTTTAAGAGATGCAAGTGAGCTTGATAACCTGACAAGGACTGGGAAGCCAGAGAATCAAGGTGCAAGACTTCTTCTGTGCCAGTATCAGGATAAAAAGATAATTTGTGTAGAACTCTCTTAGAGGCCAAGGGCTGTTCAGCCATCTTATCTAGGGAGAATAGAGAAAAACAATTCAGGATTTATTGTTAAAAATAACCATCAATTTTTCATCAGTGATATTCTCTGCTATGAGTCATAGCTGAATGTGTTTGTATGGGAGTGGGAAAGTAGGGATGAAAAGTATTTTATAGACAATAATATATTAATGTTGCTATGGATTTTGTGGCTGCTGCTGCAGAATTTAAGAGTTGTCACCATGGAGTTTGTTTTGTTGTGTGCTGCAGAGTAGGCAAAGGACCTGTGTGATGGTGACTTGCTGCAGTGGACATTAGCTCTTTGGTTTTAGGACTTTAGGTAGTAGTGGTGAAAGTAATATTTTGTTTAATAGCTAGAGATAATAGTCAGATTGCTTTACTGCTGCTTTCCAGATGAAAGGGAAGTAATGGTGAAGTTAAGCAATGAGAGAAATCTTAGATATGCAAGAAATACCAGGAGGAAATTTTTAACAATGTGTCTGTAGAGGGATCACCTTAGACAACAATAGAACTGATATGCTTTTGAAAAATCTGGAGTGGAAACATTTATCTATTAATTATTTCATATTTAGGTAGAAATGTTCCATTTCCTATTCAAGTGATGAGCAAGTTTTCTTAATTTTGTCCATGGTCATATTTAGGTTATGTTGTTACCACTTGGAAAGTTATTGCAAAGTGTTGTTCCACTTTTGTGCTGTAACATTATGAAAAATTAAATGGAAATTACTTATATATTACCTTTTATACAGGCAGGATTGGAAAGACTAGTATATAGCTAATTTTTTTTAGAACACCCCTGCATTTTACAAAATTAATCTATATCTCTGACTTTTACCAAGATTCTCCATCCTTCCCAATAGCGATTGACAGTTTATTTTAAAACAAAGGCCATAATGAGAAGGGTTTGCATTTCTTTTTCACAACCATCATCCAAAATAGTTATAGCTGTTAAAAATTGGTCTTAGTGTTATTCAGATCACATAAGACTTCCTTTAATTGGCCCTTAATAAGCTTGGTTTAACTGGGATTTAAAGAAAGAACAGTGGTCATTAACATTAGCCAGATTAAGACTCTGTTAATTACCACTGAAAGATAAAGTAATATGCAAAGATGGGGTCTAAAATATTCTTGCACTTAAGCACCCAAGGAAGTTGAGAAATTTCTTGCTAACTGAAATGAATAAGTCAATAGCTCTTTCTCTTCAATGCTTAAAAAAGACAGAAGAGAGTGAAAGTACAATTACTACATTTAAATACTCTGACTTAATTAGTTCTGTGTATACAGATATACTTTCTGTTTTGTTGGGATTTTTCTATCCCTTGAACATGATGAATGATTTGTTTAAAGTTTTTGATAAACTCTGCAAGAATGTTTCATTTTCTGGTCATTAATCTTTTGTGTAGGCAAACATAGTCTAATATATATATTGTTTTTTAAGCTTTATATATGAATATCAGTATATACATATACATTAATGTGCATATTAATTCATGTTTATACATAAATATAGAAATATATATCACATTTTATATATATATGTATATTTACATATGTATAACACCTTTTTAAGTAGAGAATATTTTTCTTATTGCGCAGTAGCAGTAGAATCAAAATATTTCAAGAGTTGCAAGCAAAATGTTAAGGAGATGTATCCTTACAATAGTGGCATTTTTTGTGATGTCACTATAAATAGTTTAAAGCATTCCTCAGTCATGACGGTCTCTCAAGTATTGGCATGACATGGTATTTCCACTTTGCAGTGGACTTGTGGTGAATTTGTCAGGGTGTCCTATCAATCACGGCACCCATCAAAGGAAAGTTCAAGAAACTGACAGCGGGCAGATACAGAATCATCTTCTTCTGTGCATGAATAGTTTCTGACTAGTCTTCATCTGTCAGCAAGGATTTATAATCTGAAATGAAAAATTTTAAATCTCATGTACTTGTTTCTTATATTTAATGTAATGAGAGCTTTTCCCCACTGTGATACTAAGTGATAAGTTCTGGTTTAAACAAACTGCTGTTCTCAATTATTTCCATCTGTATGATTATAAATATTTTAAAAACAAGTAATTCTGTCTCTTCCAGAATGTGATATGTGCTGATATGTTGTATATCAGTTTCATGGAATATTTTCACATTCTTGTATAGTGAGAAGGACTAACAGTTGTGCCAAGCTTACTGTTACGTATTCTCATATATTAATGATTTTTTTTGCTTCCATCTCTCTAAATAGACTGGTGATCTTAATTTAGAAAAAGGCACTGATTATATGTTTTCTACATTTTATTTCTACCACTTTATACAATCTTCAATTTTCTTCAAACTACCTCCACAGTGAACAGTTGTTCAACAGCCTCTCTCTGTGACATTTATTTTCTTTGGAGATACAGTCACATGAAAAAATGATCAGTTGGTAGGAAAAATAAATCCCCATGTTCCATTTAACTCATTTTAGTACTCAAAGATGCTGTAGTATGCTAGAATAGAACTTTGGTTTTTCTAAATTGTTTTTTAACAGTATAGTTAGTTAAAGTATATATTTTTTAATGATAAATGATAATAAATCACTACAACATATTGTGATTTTTTTCTGTTTGAAATTTGATGTAATTTGTATTACATATCCAGTTTTTCAGTTAGCAGATAATAACAAACCCATGATATTCCAGATGTATTGTAATATTTTCTAAATCAAATAAATCAAATCTGCATTATTCCATTAGTTTCTAAAGACTGCATATAACATTTAAAAATTAGGTTATTAAATTAAAAAGATCACATAGCTACACAAATGTACTTGATATCTTTCAATATATATCTTTTGATTAAATGAATGTTTTAATTTAATAATTCCTTTAAATTATTTTAAAGGCTGGGTTCTCAATACTTGGAACCTTGAGTTAAGGGTGAGTGGCAGATTAGAGGGTTAATCCTTAAGTCATGTCTCATGTTGTACATTTTGAATATAGAACACCTGCAGTTGCAAAAAGAATATTTCTCACCCATTCATACAGAAACTGCTCTTTGCAGAAGGATTGGTCCCATGTGGACATTCTTATCCTCCCAAGGGTGCACCTGCCACCTCCTATGCATTCTTTCATGAACATATTTCTCAGATGATAACCACGGGCCATGAAATCTGTTGCTTTTAAAATAACAGGAACTGTGTTAACAAAAGAACTTACCAAACTTATTGTCTCAAATAAAATAATTGAAAAACAGGGCCAAAGAGGAAGAAATATGCTCTGATCGATAGGCTATTTTTACATGTGGGTGGAAATTTGGATGCATTCTATTGGATGAGATACCAACTTCATTAGCCTAAACCCAGTCAACCTCAATCCTTTACTGAATGCAGGTTTTCTCTTTGTAGGCTGTGCAACATTCTCTGTTAAATTTCTCATTCATCAGTTCTGGCCAAAGCTGGCCAGCATATTTTCATTGTACCCTGAGTGCTTGTGCTCAGAGTGCAGATTTGCTGTGGAACTCTCTGTGTTCCCTGGGGACTACTTCCACTACTTACATGTGGGAATGAGGAAGGAATCAAGATAAGATCTTGTCTGCAGACCAAGAAAGTTTTAGGGAAACTTTGTGTGCCACTGCTTGCTGGTGCAGCTGCTTGCTGCTGCTTTTATGGCAGAAGAGATGCTGAGAACAATCCTTGTAGGTGAGCTTTGGGAACTTTGTTTGTTTGCCCTAGACACAGAGGCTTTGGCTCAGCAAACCTTGTGGGAATCCAGTGCCAAACATGTAACCTGTCTTACTTACCCTACATTTTTCAGAGAGTTTAGGCATTTTCCAGTATAAAAAAGATAACTCTGCTTTGTCAGCTTAAGATTTTCCAAACTGTGTAAACAAATTTACAGGTGTAAATCATGTGTAAAGAATGTATAGGCAAACTTTTTTCCACTTGTTCTGCAAAGTTCAGTACAATCAATTGATTCTTTGGACTCTACATGGACCATTCGTGTAATGATAATTAACAATTATCATTAAAATTAACAGTTTCCCTATCATGGAGAATGGAATAATCCTTCAAATAGAACAGTATAGTGAGGCAATTTTTCCTAAGAAGCACAAAATGATGCCATTGAAAAAGAACTGATTTGGATAACTTAAATACTAAAAAAAATAAAAATAATTAAAAAAAATCATTGTTTAAAAAAAAAAAGTAGAAAATAAAAAAACTAAAAAAGGACTCCCTCAAGTGTTCCTCTTCACATTTTCTTCTTTCCAATCTCCATGGTAAATACCTCAAGCACTTGCCAGTGTACTCCTTCAATGAAGAGCAAAGCTGAAATCTGTCACAAATCATACCTAGCTGCCAGAGAAATTCAAATTGCTGTAAGCACAAGTGCCAGGGGAGCTCTTACAGCGATGCTGAAACCATAATGCAACATTCACAACTAGATCATTGCATCATAATCTCCTTCTGAATGTGACTCCCTTTGTGTGTCAGGTGTTTGCATGTCAGAGGGAGAAGAAGAAAGGGGATTGTGAGTTTAGCACAAGCTGTTGTTCTGTATTAAAATTTGGGGTTTTTATAATATTAAAAATGACCTGTTTTTATGTAGGATATTCCAAAGGCTTCAGAGCTAAACTGCTGCCCTCTAATCCCCTCAGTACAAAACCCTTTTGTTAGGAATATTCCTGTTTTCGTTTCAGACAAGCTAGTTATTTGGAATTCTCTCTAAGCCTATAAGCTTACACAAGTTAATATATATTAAAAATTATATTTATGTTCAGTGTATGCATCACAACTATTTTAATTTCCTAAGTGCACAATCAATATTTAAATTAAGAATATTTGATACTTTCTACGCTGCATCAGCTTTTGAGCAGAGTAAGTTTATGAAAATCCATGGAGGGCTTTTTTTTTTTTTTTTTTTTCTCCAGATTTACAGCAGCATAAGTGAAAGGAGAATCAGGGACATATATTACAAAATTTCATTTACATTATTTAAACATCCATCAGACCTGCCTTTATTTTATGCAGTCGTGCTCACAAAGTATATGGAGGTTCTTTTGAGTATTTTTGAGAGCTTATCAGTATAATCTAAGACCTGAATGTATGTCTTCAAAAAAACCCTCAAGATACAGTGACTTTAAAAGGGAAGGAAGCTAGCAGCAGGTTAGTTCAGAGATGCGAGTAAAGCTGAACGTTGAATGAACATCCCTCTCACTTGACTGCTACCCAACAGTATTTAAATCATTAATTTTGGCTACAAGAAAATTCACTGTGTTATGCAACTGAAAACTATTGAGAGCTAATGGTAAAAATAAAACCATGGATGAGTGTATAGATAATTTCACCAAAAAAACAATATCTCACTTCAGTTGTCCTACATAATTCCTTGTACTGCTTTTATGATAGAAATATAATGGTGATTTTCACAGAAAAAAAAAAAGGAGAAAAAAATGCTTGATATCAGTCCTGTTTAACTTACCTAACTTCATAAAATGCTGAAGTTTAGAATCCAGTTATCCACAGTTCAAAAAGAGATAGATTTCTCCAATGTCAGATGATGTATATGTGAATTGCTGTGTACAGCTGACTCTCCATTGACTGTACAGGTCATGACTCAGTTGGTAACTTACATTGAATATTTCAGTTCAGTGAATTTAGGTGCCGACATTTCATAGATGAGTTGTGTGTCCAGTACCAGGAAAAGAATTAGGCAGGGCTGATTTAGCTGGGATCTGTTTTATTTACTCTTTAGCTATCAGAAAAAACAAATTAAAAAATAAAGAGAAATGGTCAATAAATGCATTGTAGAAGATTAACTGTATGGGCATAGTCTGGTTTCAGACCTGTGATCTGTAGGGCAGAATTCAGCACATACCTTTCTTGGTGTGTGGCATTGGGCACAAAGCAAGAAGCCTTTGTAAGTTCTGCCAGGTTGAATGATGTGAGCTTGGTTTAGTCAATAAAGCATCTCTGAGGAAATATGGTCAGCATAAGTGACTCAAACATCTTTCTCCCATCTCCAGTGAAAGCAGTTATTTGCCAATGTGGAGGACCTCTTTCTTATCAATGTTTTTTCATAGTCGATTTAAAATGTAAAGTACGGAACTATACCTTGAAGTGCCTCTTTGTTTTTAACTTAACAGAGTAGGTGGTTGTCACCAGGAGTGCAGCTGATGGGGATTTTAAGGGTAATTTAAGTATCTAAGTCCCCAAATCCAATCTTCAAATCCTGCCAGTCCCTTTACAAGTCTCTGAAGGTCTGGGACAGCCCAGAGGAATGGGGGTACTTTTCAGAACTACTGGTTACTTAAGACCTAGACTGAGAATCATAACAGTTCTGAGATTTTCTTGTTGTTGATATTTCTGCCCTGTCTAGATTAGGTAGATCCACACTTCTTTTTCCTTTTCTTCTTTTTCTTTGGATTCTGAGGAACCCCTTTCTTCCTGTACATTGTTTTGTATATATGAGTTGCCTTCAATTCTTTTATGTCTGCCAGCTAAAAGTTAAGTATTGTGGTATAACTGTGCCTTTTCTTGGAAGTGGGGATAAATGCCAAAGAGCAATGATGGAAAGAAGAGAGAAAGAGAATAAATAGTTCCGCATGCCACTGAAACTGCATAGGGAATTTAGGTAGGCAGAATGCAATTATGCATTTGGAATATAGCCAGGACATATGGGTTAACACATGTACTCCTGTGAAAAGTGCCATGGGATATTTAATGACTGTAAGTTGTCAGAACTCAGTTTTATATCTCATCTGAAAGACAGCACCACCAGCCACATGATGTCCCTTCACACCATGCTGAAGCAGTTCCTTGCTATGGACTCGGAGGGAGGGAAGCAGGGAGGGAGGGAGATAGTGATGTCTTCTAAATCTCCACTTCAATTTTTTGCTGCAGTTGGGCTTTCTTGAAAGATTTATATTAAAAGATTAATCAAGCCCAAGTTTCTTAGCTAATGACCTCTAACAAGTTCACTATCTGAATTTGAGTATGAGTGAATTGCCTCAGCCAAAAATGGCTTGCTCTAAGATGCAGGAATGCACGCATTTCTTTGGCCCTGCAAACCCTTCTGGGCTGGCCACCTTTGGAAAATCTCTTATGAGTGTAAAAGTCTTGCTCAAAGTGGTGTAGTGCAAGTGTATACTAAAAAACATAAGCAAAGTCTTTTCTGCTTGTCAGCACATTATGGCATGATAAATTAAAATTAAGAGGCTGTATGTCAGCTATTGTATATGTTGGAAACATAAGGAATCTTAAGAAACTGTTATGCAGCATGTGTATTTAATCTATTTATATGAAATCTATTTTGGTAGCACTCAGAGCATAAGAACAGGCACTGCAATATTATCTCTTACTAATTTAAATGTTGTGAAGTTCTGCAGTCCTAACTGTAACTGGAGTGACCCAAACTTCTATTCTATTATAATTTGGGAGGGTTTGATGGTAGTAATTGTTGAAATGTACCCCAGGCTGTATGTGCAGCTTGGTGGATTCATCTTCCTGTAGGCTGTTAATGGCAGATAATTTTAATTTTTCCTTTTTAGCAAGGGCTGCTCAATGTTGTACTTTGTGCTTTTAATTGATGGGCTTATTTAATGAGGATATATGTCAGAAAACAGTGTACACCAATTTCCTGAAGTTAGAGCATTCAATATAATCTGTATTAGTAGTGTTTCTTACGTTGGTCTGCTGATGGGAACTTCTTTACTGGACAAGTGGTTAAGGGTTGGATTCCACAGATAAAACAGCCTTTGTGATTCTTGAGTAAATAAATGCATTCAGTCCCTGCATTACACCATTTTTTAGCCAGCTTTGTCCCCTCGTGCAGAGCATTGATGCTGTTTGTCTTTGCAGTTGGAACTTCTTTTTTGATGTGGTGATTGACTGGAGTTCACCAGTCATTTATTCAGCTGTGTAAGCCCACTAATTTTCCAAAGTTAATCATAACAGTGTGTATGGTTGTGATAATTGACCTGGTTGCCATACTCAGATATAATTCTGCAGATGAATTCTTTATACAAAAGTCATGAAACTTCAAGGTGAAAGGAAAGCCTTTTAAAAGCAAATGTTCAGAATATTGTAAAGCCTTCCCTGTTCTACGTGTTTGTTTCAGTTTTGGTATAAAAGAGGCTGTCCTGCCCATTTTTTCTAGAAAAGACATGATAGTATAACTATTATCCACTTGAAATAGTAAATTACTTGTTTTCAACTGTAAGAATAGCTGAACCAAAGCATAACAAAAATAAAATAGAGATAGGTGCAACTGTAAAATCTTAGAACCAGTCACACATCTAGCATGAGAGCTTGTTAAGAATCCATACATTCTTAGAATTTATCAAAGCACCAGCTACTTATGTGGTGTCATTTTTTCTTGAAAATGATCTATGAAGGAACAACAAAGAATGCTTTAGATATGAAAGGATATACTATTTCTGCAAGTGCAAGCTGTATAAAACAATTCTTGAAAATGCAAGAAGAAATCTTATTTAAAATTACAGGATTCTGCATTATAACCAAAGAAGAATAAATGAAAAATCTATAGTGTTCCTTAAATATTCTGCAAGCTATGGAATATGCTGTGAATCTTACCACACCAGAGCTAGCAAAAAAGTTGCAGTTTTGGTATGCTTCATTAACTGTTTGCATACAAGACAAAAGTGCTTTCTGATGAAGTGTAAAACCAACTTGGGACCAATTTTCCACAACATAAATTCAACATTCATTCCATCCCCTGATATTCTTGGATTTAAACAGCTAGGGAGGTTTTATGTCTTATCTTTTATCAATAATTATTTTTAATTCCACAATTTTAGATTATTCAGCCAAATGTAATAAGCTCAAGTTGATTTCATACTGTGATGATTGCTGTTAAAGACATGTTGCTTTCTAGAGTACTGTGATTAGTCTTGTTATGTGTGTTTTTAAGCAGTTATTTGAAATTCTGTATTATGGATATCTCTTACTAGAATTATTTCTCTAAGTTCTGTCACTGGGGAAATACATTTTATGGAGACATGCATCCTTTCAGGGATGAATTTAAGATCACACTTTTTTAATTTTATTTTTTTTTCTATTTGTGGAGTTGAACTAATTGTATGATGATAATGTGTATTTTAGTGAAGTGGGAAGTGCCCTTTCAAATTTGGTACTGCACATCTGTGAAAATGATTTATTGTAACAATGTATTTAATGTTTTTGCTCATCATTCAAATTTGTGTTTTCTGAATTCTGTGTGGTCTCAATTTTTCTATTGAAGCTTGGCTGGTGATGTGCTATCTTTGTGTCTTACTATAAACCATGGCGTATTTACTGAATGAAGTTTATTTTACTTTTATTATAGAGCAGTTTGGCTATGCAGAGGAGTCACTAGACTCCACTGAGGTGAGAGGGTACATGGAAAATGTAGAGTGCATTAATGTATACAAAATAACTGGAATTACAGGAACTTTGCCTTTTATGAAGGTTTACTAGTTATCCTTAATCGCTTCCAGCTCAGATAGGGAAATGCTGCAATTTTCTGTTTAGCTTTATGTAGACTTATTTTTAGTTTTGAAGTAATTTGGTTGTAGTAGAGAGAGAGAAATAATAGTCTTGTGGAAGTTCATTAATAAGGGACGGGGAAAGAGTGCTCTGGTGATCCCCTGCTTGCAGAGCTTACCCTGTAGACTGCTGAGAGACCTCACTGTAATCCTGATAAACATTTTACAGTAAATGCCAAACTGCAAACTGTCGTTATTCATTCCTTTTTTAAGGTCTGTTTTCCATCTCTTGCTTACTTACAGTGAAGAAAAACCTAAAAAACACTAGAAAGTACCTTTTTTGTTGTTTTTGTTGTCTCTACAGATATTTTTATATGTATTTTCTGTGTTTTGGGAAATGTTCAGGTAGGTAAAGATGAGAACAAATTGTTGATAGATGGGGAAGGGATCTTGAAGAAAACTGAGTACTGACATCAGAAGTTGAGCCTAATTGCCTTATATGCAATATTTGACCCCATGTATAGTCTCACATATGCATTGAATTAATGCAAAATCATTGCTGAATACAACCACTGAATAAATGCTTTAGAACCTATTAAGTATGTCATTCTGTTTGAGTTTTGTGCTAATTTTTTTCCACATGTTTAAGCCCATCATGGCTTTTTTTATTTTTTTAAAAAACTGTTCAGTCCTTTACTATGTGTGCTTTAAGCATAGGGACTGTTAGCACGTCTGAAGTAACATCTGCTCTGTCTTTTTGTTGCTGGGTTCATGGTATAATTAGCTCTATATTTCACCAAATACAATTTTGCTCCCATGGTGGATAGAGCAGCACGAAGAAAACATAAATAATTGCAGATTAGAGAAACAGAAGGGAAAGTGGGTGTAGGTGGCTTTGATGGAAAAAAGGGTTAAGGAGAATAGAAGGTCAACTCATTATAGGACATAACATTGTTAAAATTATACTTGAGTATTCTTCAGTTTCTCACATCTGAAGTATGTAATTTTCTTGTTTAATTCCACCTAGTTTTGCTGAAAGGAAAGGTGTTTTAAAAATAGAAACTTTATTCTAGGCTATATGCATTTAAAAATCCTAAATTATGTGTAAGCTTAAATGAGCAAGCACTCGTAGACTAGGGTATGATTTTTTTAAAAATTTTTTTATTAGCTGAAGATTGCAGTGTATAAATTACACTTTTCTGGACAATGCAATGAAGATTGTCTATAGATTACAAGAGAGAATTGTTCCATGCAGGCTTTTTGGGTGAGCATTATGCAGCTTGCATATAGCATAAAAGAGTTTCCTAGTCTCTGACAATTCTCCATTATGAAACTACTTCCATCAAGAAAGACCAGCAACTTGATTCAGTACAGGTACCTTGTACCATTTGCAATGCCTTCGGGCATCCCACTTGGCCTCCAGCTTCCACTCCTGAATGGCAGAGATCATATGCAGTAGGTGCTTTGTCATATTTGTGAGCCCTGTGGGGACACATCACACACCACATCAGGGCACCTGAAGCGACAGCAGGTGACAGAATAGACCTCCAGAGCTTGCAGTGCCATGTGCAACACAGTTCCCTTGTCTCAGGGAGCAAATAGTGTTGCTAATAAGACAGTGAAAATATTTCAGAGTTTCTTCCTTGCCTTAATTTGTACTTATGTTAATGATTCTCTAAAAGATTCTTCTTTCTATAACATCCAGAAATAATAATGTGATTGGTGCAGCTACTAATCAATATTTAAATAATGGTACGATTTTGTGATGTCTTACCTTTTAAAGTTTTAAAGTTATTTTAGCCATTTTCCTCATCCTTGTCTAAATAGAATCAGTTTATAAAGAGAAAGAAGATAAATCATGGTGGTTATAACCTGGCCTAAAGGAATTTTCCAGAAATACTCATATCTGGCCATGTTCTCTCCATGATGCATGTCATCCTAAGTTTGTACCAGCAAATATTTCTCTTAAGAATGGGATGTGTTTTCCTTCTTTGTCGGGATGTGTTTTCCTTCTTTGTCTCTTGTCTCATGGAGTATCAGCAGTTTTCTAGTGGCCTCATCCAAAACAAAATAAATCCCATTGTTAAATAGTTTCCCGACTTCGGCCAACTTCACAAAAATGTTCCTCTGGAACTTCATGGGGTGCATTACAGTATGTTCTGCTAATACTGAATCCAAATTCCATGGGATTGCTGAAAAATGTGGGTAAAGAGCTGTAATCAGAAGCTTAGAAGATAAACTACTTCCTTCACTCACAACACCATCACTTTTATAATGACCTCTTTTCTGACAAATGCATTTTCAATTTCCAGCTTTTCATCTGCTATGTATATGCATATATATACATCTTGTACATTTGGGTTTAGGTATGCAGCTTGGTACAAATCTCTTTTGCCCATTTACAACAGCTCTTCCATAAGCAGTAAGTGCTTAGACTTTTTAATCAATGTGTTTAAAAAACCCATTCAGTTCTCATTGATACAGAAAATAAGTCATCTGAAAGTTAGTTTGCTATTCATAGTTTAGACTCACGTAGAGGATTTCTGACTTCCTTTTATTGACAATTTTTCTTGTATTCTTTGCCTGTTCTACTTAATTAGACTTTCTTTATTTGAAACCTTAAAAAATATTTTAAAAAAAGTCAGTTATGTCCAGACTCTAGGGTAGGAGATGAATGGAAATTTGAATGTTATAGCAGGTCATGCAGAGGTAAGAAACACAAGATCTAACATCTAAGGTTAATCTAAGGTTAAATCATCCTGAGGTACAGTGATCTCAGTTGTCACTGCTTTTGTGTAGGCAGCTTTGTTAGAGTTAACTATTTCTGGTACCATTATAATATTGGTTATTGTAATCTTCAAGGAATAGTATAGAATAAGTAATAAGGCTACTGGTACAAGGAAATGTAATTTTCCTCCTTTTTTGCTTTCAGACTACAAACAATAAATCATTTTGTTCAAGAGACAATAAAACACCAACTGGGTGCTGGTTTAATTCCTATTGGGGGAGGTCTTCAGTAGCTTTCTAAAACAAAGTAATTAGAGAAGGAGTTCTTTTATGAAAAAAAAAGGATTATTTTTGTATATCTCTTGTGTTCTTACAGGTGTTAATCAGAGTAGAGTAAAAAAGATTGTATTCTACTTCCATTTTACATCAGAGACATAAAAGTTATAAATCAACTACAACAATTACAAAACACATAAAGAAAAATCCCAAGTGCAACAAGAATTTAGACATAAATGGCTTCATTGTACTGGTGAAGGTTACAGTTGTTTAGTGGGAAAAGAAAATAATAGGAATCATAGCACATAAATGAAAGAAAAGGATGTCTAGGGGGAGGGGAATGGGGAAATGTTTCCTTAATAAAGTCAACATACAGAAATAAAACCAACATCTGCTCCTCGTTTCTCTATTTGATTTCACTTTTAATTACAGAACTTCATAGTTGAGGCAATTTTAGTAGATCTTTAGCTTTTCCTTTTTTTTGTGGTTAAAGCTACTGACCAAGTTCTAGAGTCACTGAGTGTATGTTTATGCTTTTTTTTCTGGGTCTTTGATTAATACTGCCTAACAGTGGACCCCGTTTTCCTTTTGAAGGTCTTCTGTGGTTTCCTGGATTTTGTATTCTCCAGCTAGTAAGATTCAGCTCAGTGGCTCCTGTTGTTGGCTATGGTGCATAGGGGAGGTTATGGAAAAGGTTTAAAATCTCTGGCTTCTCTGTTCTGAGTGTCTTTAGATTTCTCACTTTGTAAGAGATTCTTCTAGGCCTTTATTAATGGGGACAAACTATTTATGTAAGCATGTAGAGTTGGGATCCCTGTACATGCAGAGATGGGATGAGATGGAGGAGATTCAGCCAAGGCTCAACTGGATACTTCTGTGGTCACATGCAGAAATTTGCCCTATGTGCAGGAACCACCTTTAACATGTGATTAATTGTTCTGTCAGGGAAAGATAGATATATTACTGGCTTTACAAAATAGTATTGTAATACAGCTTCAATCTGACATTGATTGAATTGATTGAATTGATTAATAGATAGGTGAGTTTTGCTGGTTTGTCAGCCAAAAATAATTTTACTATGAGCACTGTTGGGGTATGACTGCAGTGATTTGAACAAGGAAAAGTGCACTTGTCGGGTTCTGGGTAGTTAAGAAACTTGCATTGAGCAAGTGAAGATTAACGTGCTTGGAGGATTTATACTCAAGGATATTAGTGCAAAGCTGCATAGACTAAGGATGTTTAGATAACTGTGTTAAATTTTAAAAACTTGGTAGAGTTCTTTGCAATCATAAACTGTCTTGTAAAAAGTTAATTTCACACAACAGCCGTTTGCAAAATCCCCCAAATTATTCTTATAACATTCTTTATTTCTGAGCAATATATCCTCAAAACCATATACAAAATTTTTGTGTGAATTTCTGAAAGAGTATTTGTACTGTATTGTGCTTTTTCATATTCCCGACCTGATATATTTGCTTCATTTTAACTAAAAAATAGCTGGCATAGTCTTGAATATTTTCATTTTTGATTATGCTAAATAACCTGTAAATATAACCTGTATGTTGATATTAGCAGCATGCATGCTTACATTCTTAATCAAAGCTGTGTGGGAGATCAGGTTCTGAAGCGTATCTGTGCATTGACTCCACTTTTCATTGTTGTGCTCAGTGTAACAGAGATGATGTGGAAAGGAATCTAGACTGTATGAGACTTTCATGACTAGCTTTGCCCTTTGAAATGAAGTAGATTCAGGGACTTTATAATCTGCTTTTTTAAGGCCACTATGACACCTGTCTTGTTAGAGCTGTCTAAATTATATTGCTGTGACTGCTCTTGATAAGCCA
Organism: Cyanistes caeruleus; assembly: GCF_971803275.1. NCBI lineage: Eukaryota > Metazoa > Chordata > Aves > Passeriformes > Paridae > Cyanistes > Cyanistes caeruleus. Next base: position 51,008,243 of record NC_141703.1, read on the forward strand.
ACTACAGTCACTGGCCAAAGAAACACCTTTAATTACTCAGGATTACTAAAAAGCATCTTCTCATCATACATGCTGTAGAGTCAGCTGTTCCAATAAGTGATTTTTATGGTTTTGAGAAGTTGCTTCACTAAACCTTGACCCAGTGTGCTATATAACTAACTGATTTACATGGAAGTTCTGGAGGTTACTTCTCACTACTCATGTATTACACATGGGTTAGTTGCCTTTTTGATCTCCATTAATATCACTCAGAAATGTTCTTCAACTTTATGATTGGGTATTTTCTCCATTTATTATTTATTGTATGCTACTATTCCATGGTAACTCCTTCACTGTATCATATCTATACATCTTACAGCAAATATCAGTGAGCTGTGATCACATGCTTATGATGGGTTTAGAGCTCAGTATGATTAATCATTCAAAGCGTATACTGTGGCATGCTTTATTCTTTATGTCTGTCTCATTACGTGACCTTTTAGATGTAAAGGAATAATTATTTTTTTTTCTACTGTGTGTAAAGCAGGTGTTACAGAAAGGTTGCAACCCCACTCACGGGGCTTCTCTGACTGGAAGATAAAAATAGTGACTTTTCATGGGGTTCTGTTTGCTGTGGTATTTTAATGTTGCCCTGAAAAGTCTTCCTCTGCAACCATGGATACCAGCTTCTGTGCCCATTACTTGTATGCAGTAGATGTATGTTGCATCTTGGCTACAAGATGAGAAGAAACACATTCTGCTCGCTCTGTGGTTAACTCAGCCATCTCTCCCTGCCTCAGTTCTTCCTGATATTCTATTTTAATTGGCTATTATGGATTATTTAATTAATGATTGGGTCCCAAACTGACCCACATTTCATCTTTAATTTAGTAGTTTGTATTTGTATTTGTTTGTTTAATGAGTTTGCATTGTTTTAACTCACTGACAATTAATTGGACAGCCTAGGTCAGACTCTGGCAGTGTTTTTTTTGCTGTATGATCTCATTCTTACTCACTGTCTGAGCCCTCTTTCAGCCTGAGCATGGAGGGAAAGGTATGCCCTCCAGCATGACATAAAGCCCGAACCATTTCAAGATGGCTGTTTGAGACTGAATGTAGAAGATTTCAGCAGATGGCTTCTAATTACTTGAGATATGCCAAAGTGCTGAAAGGAGCATTTGTATCTTCAAACCTAAGGGGTAGCTGTACCTGACACGATGTGAGTGGCATGTGCATTAATGTACCCATGTCAGCATTTATTCCATCTACAGTTTCTGCCATGAGCTTTATCACAGATAATTGTCTATGATCTGAATGGAACTTCCTTGAGTATTGTTGTAATAGAGCTATAACTAATAAACCTATTACAGAAAGTAGAAGAAAATCCTATGCTTTTTAATGGAAAGTAGAAATAAAGCGACAATCTATATTCATACTCATTTTATCGAGAAAGCTATGGAAACTTTGAATTAAAACTATCATTTTGACCTTTTAGTTGAGTTTATAGGCAAGTCTCTTTTTATGTTAGCGAGCAATTTCTTTAAGATGCAGGGAAATTACTGTTACATTAGTTACATAAAATAATTGAGATTTTTGAGAGAGAGAGATATGTCATGCTCACCTTACTCACACTGTTAGTCTCAGCAAGGTCAAGGGACTAATTGTGGACCCAGCCTGCCCTAAGCCAGTTGCAGTACATAATTGCATGCTGCCCTGGGAGCAGCATAAGAAGGAAATTGTGACTTGAAGCAATTCTGTTTGGTATTCTGGGGGGTAGGGTCAAAACTAGCCTCAGTGTCTGTTCCCTCCCTTCCCCTACCGGTGGGTGGTGAGTCTGCAGAACTCATTTCCCCTCCTGGGCTACCATCTGTGGTATGAGAAACCAGTTCACGGAAGAGAAACTCGGAGTTTCTTTCAGAAGGTTTGTGTATCAAACCCTTCTTATTTCTACGTTTTCAAATATATTCAGGGTAATCAATTTATATGCTGAAATAAAATTAGGAGTATTATTTTTAAACTTCCTTGTAGGACCTTGTGTTAATCAAGTAGTGAACTTCTGATGTTGTTTGATTTACTAGTAATTCTAAGACTCAACACAAACCGTTTTTCCCAGCAGCTTGTTTAGCCTTAGAAAATGTCACCAGCTAGAGTTATTTGTGCAACACATTCCAAATTCCTGTGAGTTGGGCGATGTGTATTTTGGAATGCTTTAACCTCCTCACTAAAATGAAGAACTCCCCCTAATTTCAGCCGCTTCCAGGAACATAACCCAGTCTCCCTGGGAGAAAACTAGCAGTCTCATCAACGCTATCTTGTACCGGCAGAAACTTGTATTAGCAGAGGTAGAATGTGTCTCTGAGCAGCAGAGCACCCCTGAACTTTTGTCAGGGTGTGCAGGGGAAGATTTGAAGCTTTTAGGGGAAATGCAGTCCTCATCACCACAACAGAGATTTCTCTGAGAGTAATCACTTTTATTTCTGAGTATGTAAAAAACAAACCCTGTTTGAAATTGTCAGTGACTTTTTATTGCTCCTGTAATAAAATCAAATGCTGGTTTCTTTATTTCTTTTCTTTTCCCTTTGGTTCAAATAGCACTGGCATTTGCTTACCTTTCTTCTTGTTTTATATATATATATATATATACATACTTATTCTGACATAAAAAAGAAAATTGCAGGTTCTCCTGATATAATTCAAATTTTTAACAAGAATAAATACTGGCAATAACATCTGGCATGATTGAAACAGGCGCAGTGAATTTCTCTTTGGGAAACAGTATACAGTTATTATTGCTAAACATGAAGTTACATCAGTTTGCTTGCTTAATACACAACGAGGTTTGTAATCAAAGGGATGTTTTGTTTTTTTTCTGTTGCCTGTCTTCTCAGGCCTGTTAAATGATGCAACAGTGTGGTCTTGTTAGACAATAATAACAGAAACAAGATTTCTGTACTAAGAATTTCAAATAGTCATATAATGTCATCATTTACAGAAGCTGGTTTTTTTTAAAAAAAATTGAAATAATATTGAGATGAACAATTTTATCCATATTCCAGTGCCTGTCCTGGCACTGTGGGTATTGATTATTATGTGTGCACCGTGAAATTATTATATTAAGAACATGACATTTGCTTGAAGTATAAAATCCACTGTGTAAAATAGCTTAACTAGGGCTCATTGCAGTCTGATATACAAAGTTAGCAAAGAAGCTCCCATTTCATTTTTCCTACAGACATTTTGTACTTATATTACTGAAGCCCATGTCAGAAAATGTATAACTCATGAAATAAACCCTGTAATTTAGGTTTATTGTTTTATTTGTGTATTTCTATGTCTACTTTAAATATCTGGTAGCAAAGATACAGCTGTATAATATACATAACTGCTCAGTGAAATCAATAGCCACAGATTTTAGTAACTACTATGAATAAGGAAGTTTATTTTTATCAGGTGACCACGAACAATCCACTCTGCACCACCTAAGTGTTATTTAGACTTTAATAAACTAAGATCTTGGTGTCCCCTGGGAGGAAAGAAAGTATAAATACACGCATAACAAATGTAGTCCTTGAACTTTTATACATCTGCGTGCATTGGTACATGCCAAACATAACATACTCCAGCTTATTCACCTTCAGGCTTCTGTGGAGGCTATTAAGTTGTATAATCTGCAGAGGATACATATGGAAAGCCTTTTCTTATCCAGCTCCCAGACCAGCTCTACAAGAGGCTCAGCTTTGGTGAGGAACAGTGTGTTGGTACTTTGTGAGCTTGGCACTTTCTGGGTGTGATAGAAGGGCACACTGAGCCACAAAGATATGCCCTTTCTGCATCCCATGAAGAAAATCTGTCCCTGTGTATGCTCCACACAGGTAGTGTGGGTAAGGGCAGGGAAAAAAATCACTGAGGTCTTTATTTCCTCTGTCAAGAGAATAGGAGAAACCTGTCAAACCCCCCAAAACGTGGCATTATGTTTGTATAGTATGTACAGATTCTGGGATAGGTGGAGAACTGTTGCAAGCCATTTGCCTGAAGAATAATATATTGACACTGATGTGCTTATAATCTGCTTTTTTAAGGCTTAGAAGAAAGATTCACAACAATGTAAAACTTAGTCAACAGTGTTTAGATTAACCCGTTAACCCAGGGCAAATGTCCAGCTACAGCCCAAAATCCTGAGTTCCCTGGAAGGGCTGGAAATGTGGTCATGCCTTGGGAGATGTCCCCAGGTAATGGTAATGCTCATCCAGTGACAGGGACGTCCACCTAATTTGGGATATTACTTCACACTACTTCAAGAAACAGGATTTTTTCTTAAATATAAAATGAGATGTTGAAATCATCATGTATTTGTAGCAGAGATTTTTAAGAAGTATGAATGATATCAGGATTGGTGATACAATTGCAAGAGTTGCAACACTGTAGGTGGCACAAACAGTTGATTTTAGCTACCTTTAGATATTAAACACATTAAGCAAGAAATTTATGAGGAATTTATTTTTCTGAAGTGTTGGCTACATCAGCTGACACTTATAATGTACATTTTGTGCAAGTCATACTGTAAACTGAAATGTGAAGTACATATGGGTAGGAAATCCTTTTCCTGTGAATTGTCCAATCAGTCTTGCATTGTTTGAAATTACCATCACCACATACTTAACAATGTCATTTCATGTAGGAAGGTTGTGCAACTTTGAAGAAGCAGCTTTAAACCTTTATTTTCTGTTGGTTACTTTAATCTGTCTGCTGCTTTTTGCAGTATTATACCAAAGTGAGTCATGAGTCTTTTGCAAGTTAAGGGCATGGGGATATTATAAGGAACAAATGATAATGTATAAGTTTGGTTTTATGTAAGTACTGTTTTAAATTAATTAAAGACTAGGAAAAAGAGGACATGAATTACCTTTAGTAGTACTGCAAATATAACCTGTTCTGCAGTTTCTGTGTGTAGCAGGCATCTGTGCTGATGAATAGGAATCCGACTATCAAAAAACTTGCTGGGATGAAAGTCATAATCAATCTCTATATTTATAATTTTTTATTTCATCAGGTCCTTCAATCTTATTTGCCATAGCATAGCCACGTGCAGTAAGAAATATCTGCACTTCAATTTAATTTTAAAGTAATTGCATCTCGTAGATGCCTTGATGCAAAAAAGTATCATATAATCCATGTAATTATAGTTTCTGCCTGTTCATTTATTAGCTACGTTTACAAGCAAGAAGTAGGTTTGTATGTTTTCAAAACATATGCTTGGTAAGCACTAAATCTAAGACTTATAAAAACATTATCAATATGTTCTAATTAATATTTGCTCTTTTCCTTAAGCTGTTATAAGGATACTTAATGCATAGCCTAAAATTAGAGTTGACAATTGCAAATACAACCCAACCAACATAGTAATAAAATCAATACTTACATTTCCCTTGGGGCCACTATTTACTGTTTGCTGTGCCATTTCCTTAATGGAATGGCAGTTATGTTTGCAGAAACCTTGTAACTACGATTTTTGTATTTTAACTAAAAGCAGCTTTCCTGAAGTAGTATGATTAAAAAAGAATCTGGAGTTGCTTTCAGAAAATTGCTGTAAACATTTTGCAGACAGTTTTAACAAAGACTAGCAAATGTCACTGAATTCTAAAATGAATTATTTGTAGTGCTTAAAGTCCTTTCAGTTGTATTGCAATAGACATTTGCCTTAATCTTGAAATGCTTCCCTGATTTGTTTTTGCTTTCATTTACTCGGTTCAAATTATTCTTAGTCACTGAAGGCTCATTGCTGTGTGGAGGTCTGCAGTGTTCTCAAAGTGTACAAGGGAGTCTGGCAGTTTATTTGACTTAGCGAATTAAAATAATGGAGGAAAGCATGATCCTTGAGATGAGTCATTGCAGCTGCTGCACAGATCTAATTCTAGTCTTTTGACTTGGTTCTTCTTTCACTGAAGTTTGCCATTCTCTGGCAGGGCAGCAGGCGTTTCTGTGCCTTGCAGTGTAACTGTATAGTACAGAAAGCATGCTATAGTTGACATTTATAGTGCACACAAGTGTCCTGTGTGTTTGCATATGCAGTAGAATATTTCTCTAATGGTCTCTGACAAGAGGGATGAGCGTCTGAGACAAAATCTGTGAGTCATCATGGCTTAATAATTCGTTCCTTATGGGGCTCTGGTGACCATGCAGTGTTCTTGGCATAGCTGAAGTTTAGGGTAACAGGTTCTGTTGTTCAACATGGCCACTTGTTTGGGCTCAACTCTTAGGGACTAACTATTAACTCTAATTGTTAACTGATTATTACCTTTGATCGTGTGACCTTATACCAAACTTCTGCTTTCACTCCCATTCTGCAACCATTATTTTGAATAGTATTCATATGAGCAGGTCATTTGTTGTCTTGCATCAGTGTCTGATTATAGTCACTCCATGTGAAATGTCACCATTTCAGGATCTGCATTCATTTCACTTGTCAGTGAAATGGGAAAATTAAAAAATATGGACTGCAAAAGAAATCTTGAAATATGGTAATTTGAAAGCATTGAAATTAGAAATGTTTTATAGTGATATAGAAAGCATACACATATCAAAAATGTGTATTATATATCTAATAAATCCATAAACATAGATATAAACTAAAATATGCTGAAATGAGCTGAAAAAATACCGTAACAAAATGGAAGTTCAGGATTAGGTATTTCAGTCCAGTTCTGAGTATTTTTGCAAGTTCTAGGATACAAATGTAATTTAAATTGTAATGTTCCCTGTAACTTTTCTGTTAAGATGCATTTAAAAAGTATGTTGAAGTTTGTCTTTTAAATATATATGTAAGAATTATGCAAGTTTTTGTACATAGCACAGTTTAGTTATAGACTGTCTCATCAGTGACCACTGTTAAAATTTTGTAAAATTTTTATCTAAAATCTTTACCAAAAATACCGGAGAGTCTGCCCTCAGGCCATTATTAATTTTTCTAGATTTCAACAGCAACAACGATTCAGCTTCCACAGAGAACAAGTCAGGATAGAAACAGAAATATCTTTCAATATTCAATTTTATTTTTTTTTTTTTGTTTGTTTTAATACTTCTATGCCTTGGAGGAAGTAATTAATTTGTGTCATTAAGATGACCCTAGAATACCTGGTTCTGATTGCTTGAACATCTCTCTGAGTCTGACTAAGATAGAAATTTCTGCAACTGTCTTTCAAATGCCTACTTGACTTGTTTAGAAACTTTCTACTCTCCTGAAGCTGCACTGGCATGGCCCAGACATGCAGGTCTGGGAAACCTGTTCTCCAGCAGTTTCGCAAGAAAAGGACATTTTGAAACATTTAACTCCTGTTGCCTAAATGATATTGGTACTAGCATTTTCAGCACTTGATGTCTGTTCCCATAGAGGAAAGTCTTCCTGTTTGTTTTTTGGATTTGGCAGATGTAATTCCCTGCACTTTACTAATACAGTCCTTTATAGCATCCTTTGAGGATACTGTTTCTGGAGAAAATTACTAGATTGCCCAGAATAGGTTACTAAGAGCAAACTGGCTTCCACCCTACCAGTGAAAAACTTGATGTAGGTCCGATGGAAACTGGATTAATCCCATAGTCAGAAAAACAAACAAATGCCCCACATACTTTAAAGTTTGTCCCAGTATGATTTAATTCTTTGAGGCTCAGCATTTGTTTATGCAAACTTGCAGTATTTAGTGGCATCAGCAAACTTTGTTTCATTAATATTTAGCCAGAGCAATTGTGTGCACAGAATCCTAGACCCATTCAAGGAAACATATTTTGAAACAGGATATTGAAAATAAAGTCCATAGGACAACAAAAGTCAGCTTACATGCTGATGTCAGCATTTGTGTGTGGTGATAAAGCCAAGCTCTTTCCATGATAAAGATAAATTCATATCCAAATCTTTAATAAAAAAAACAAAACTGATGTTAGCTATTCCCATTAAAGTCAGAAGCGTCTTTGTAACATTTCCCAGAGACTCAATTGTTAGGAACAAAAGTTATGTCCTGTTAAGAAAAAAAAAATTAATCACTCAAGTTATTACATAGGGTATACTGTGTATTCCAGGTTCAAGCTTTATACTGAAGCCTTTGAAGAGGCTGCCCATACCTACCAAATGTTGTAATTGATACAGAATCACTGCCATACAACAGCTGCAATAACAAGGTGCTGCTGCCTTTACTTTAATCTACCTCTCTTTCTGCCAGTTTATTATGTTTTGAATTTATTCTTTTGTAGATCTGTGAGCTATCTTTCTTATGGAAATTAATCTTTTTAAAAGATTTGTACTCTCATTTTCAAACACTAATACATTCATTCAAGTATCCCATTATTCAGAACCAGCTGGCTTTTTATCTAGTGATATTTACTTCAAAAAGCCAAGTTAAATGGTATCATAGATTAATTCTCAGGGCACAGGAAAGCTTTTTTAGAGAAAAAGAGATTTGGTAATTACTTAGAATATCGCAATAAAATCACAGAACATGTCAAAAACGCGTTATATAATCTGTCATAATATGAAGCTTCAAAAAAAAGTTAATTCACTGAATTGAATCTAATATGTAGCATCAGTATATGATTTTTAAGTGGAACATTAAGTAAGGATAAAACTTCGCTGTGATTTATAATAAGCTATGTCATGATTTTTAGTTATGTATTTTTTCTTTGGAGAAAGCAGTGAAACTTCAAAAAGGGCATTATCCACTGAAATTTCTTACATAAATCAAACTGGAAATAAGACACATTTTACAATTCAATTTAAGATCCCACAGAGACAATAATGTTGCAAGCTGTGCATTTTGCAGAGTAATATAGTAATGTCTAGTTTGCATTTTTGAAAAACCAAATTAATCACACTGTATTGAATATGTTGAAGCAAACCTAAAATTCATCTATTATTAAAAAACTTGTGCAACAAACACAAACTATATTTTATACATAAAGGACAAACTCATTTATTCATTAGGTTAAAACACTTGGAGTTTGCATTTTGTAGCTACTAAAGAAGTGACATTTGCTATCTGTTCTCTTTTTTAAATTTTTCAAAGCATTGTATTCAGACTAATCTGCTTGAAAAATTGTACTAATACTTTAACACAGTGTCAATCCTGAAGACTGCGCAGAAATCCCTGTGGAAACTAAGGGTAGTTTCGATATTTAAATTTTCTTTTTAGTGAATCACTTTACAGGACAAATATTCACTTATCATATATCTCATATTTAAGTAACATATTTTAACCCATGAAAGATTAAACACAAGATAAGAAACATTTTATCCAGTTTTTAGCATTTATACATCCTATGGCTAACATGCCTAGGCACTGCTTTGAATTAGGACTTGTATCTTTGCACTCAGCTGTGCTCAGACTGGTACATCAAAGCAACCAGAATGAAATTTTAGCCTTTATCAAGTCTCACTCACTTCAATGGAAACACAATTTCAATCTTAATCTTTTAAAGGGAAAGATATTTTAAAATTATTTGTAGATGTTTTCCTGTTTTAGAATATAATTGTAGAATTATGTATTCTATATCTTGAGGGGTATATAAGCTGCATACCAAATTTGTATGCCAAGTGTCAGGTGCTTCTACTTGTAATTCCACTCCTAGGAATACCACTCTAACTTCTTCTGCCCTCTAGGCCAAATTTGAATTCTAGGATAATTGTTATCTGTTAGTGATTTGTCTGTGCATTCATGTCTTGATGATTTAAAAGTGAGAAATGCAGATTTTTATTTTTGTTGGAAATCTATATTGACTGTACACTAGAGAGACTGTTTGGAAAAACAATGTTTCTGAAAAAATGTTCACTTGCATTTTAAAGAAACAAAAATCTTAAATCAGAATAAAAAATGTTTTGGAATTTGAAAAAAAAAATTATATCATTTTTCCTGAAGCATCTGAAAAACTTCCAATATTATACAATACTTTAATTCAAGGTCTAAGCCTAAATAGTTTTAAATCCAAAAGTAACATGTTTGCTTGTTTGTTTGTTTGAAGCAGCATAAAACACATTGCTAGATCCAGTAGTAGAAAAATTTCAAGCAACTTTCAGGTTCTTGGCCACCATAGTGGAATCCACATCTCCAGCTGGGGTGTATTTGTTTTGAGAAACTTAGGGTGAGTGATAACCTACAAATAGCTGATACAGCCCCCTCAACCATGGCACGGGTGTGGAACTGCGTGATCTTTAAGGTCCCTTCCAACCCAAATCATTCATTGGTTTTATCATTCTGTACAGAGCTGATCAATGTGAATTGCTGATGTATCATCTTGTTTGTAGGGGTTAAGTCCTACATGGACTTAACACAGAAAGATCTTTATCCATTGGGTGTGCAGAGTATTGAACACAGTTTGCTGAGAAGGCATCTGGCCCACCTTGTTATTACATAATAGCCATCAGTTATACACTGGTCAAAACTTGTCAGAAAGCATGAGGCCTGGGAACAGAGGTTGTTTTTCTCAAAATGTACCCACAGTTCTGACCTGGAGAACACCATCACTAACTGAGTCAAGGCAGGGTGAAGAAAAAGTACATTTTGGTTACCTATTGTCTCTTCTGTTATGTAACTGCCCTCATCTCTGATCAGATGAATTATTGATCATGAAGAAAGATTGATGGAGCTAGGATACATAGTAAGATGTGTGTTTACATCTTTTTCTTACCACTGAAAGTGATTTTTACTAAATGAGATCTGGATGTAAATACCTTGCTAGGAATATTTTTAAAACAAAATTTTAAAAAACTGCTAGGGCACAGTTAAAGATATTGTTTAAAGTACACTGAAAAAGTGTGTGCATTCTTCACAAATCAGTTTGATATAAGATACAGGAATGACTACAATGAATAAGATTCATGTGGGCTTGGTAAAGTTCAGCGTACTAAATCTTGGTATAATAGCTTAGGTGAACTTCCTTGTCCTAAAACTGTCATAGAAAAAAACCAGCAAAAACCAAAAAACCAAACAAAAAATCTAAACACAACTGTAAAGCCAATATTGAATAACTTTTCATAACATGCTATCATTTAATAACAGTAGACTTTTTTGTCAAACACTGGCTTGTCTCTTTTGTCTCTTCCACATTAGGTGAAAATTTTTGCCACTAGAGATGGTTATAGATAACAGTGATCCAGACATTTTTTGAAGTAAATAAATATTTTGTGTTAAATAACTTTAAGATAGTGGTTTCATTTTAAAAAGGAAACAAAAATAACAAAAGAAATTAGAAACACCCTCTTCTCGCCCCAGATCACAAAAATCCAAGGAAATATTTGAGAAATTTGCTGTTTAAGATGTATCACTTTCACATTCCTACCCTCTTAATCCAATTTCATACTTTTAGCTGCCTTTGTGTGAAGATTTTACCTTTGATCATTTTTGCAAGGCTTCAGTCAGAAAAACCAGCAGCAGTTCTGGGTAGAGTAGGGTATCAGTACATAAATAGAGAATGGTGGTAGACTAAATCTCACAGAGAAAATGATCCTCTTTGCATAAACAACACCAATTGTGAGAAGCAATTAAAACAGATATACAGTTTTATGTAGATCTTTCTCACTGAGGGAAGCTCCTTGTAGCCGGCTGTCTGTGTATACGTACTTGTTACTTACAATATTTTCACACTATAAGCCCTTTGGGGCCAGGAGTGTCCACCTGCTCTAACTGTCACATATTATTACTACTACTGTTATTACTAGTCATACTCGTTGTGATTTTTTTCATTGTCCTCTTGAGAAAACAATAAATCATGTGCAGAAACAGTTTCAGCAGTCCTAAACAAGACTCATGATCCATAAACTCTTAGGTAAGATTTCCTCCTTTAAGTAACAAAATGGTATGATCATCTGTCTTGGGACATGGAACTACAGGAAAAAACCTAAAGACTTAAGGGTACAACAAAGTTACTGTAGCATATTGAATTGCTGAAAAACAGCTGAGATATAATAATGGTTCTCACTCTTCACTAAACACGAGATATCATACGAGTTATTCTTGATCAAAGGACACACATTATGATTCTGTTTGTTAGGCTGAACATACTAGATTTTGAGCTGGTGGGCAAATATGCTCCATTTACAAACCCAAGTATGTGAAAGGAACATATTTTTTTAGTAAAACTTTAATTCACAATTTGTTGTATCATTTATGTATTTACACATTTCGTTTGTGTGTGTGTGTGTGATGTAAAGGTAAAGGTGTGCAGGTACAGATAGATACCCATGTGTTCAAATAACATTGAAGTAGTGAAGTTGTGCAGCTAAAAGTTAGAAAAATGTATTTTTTAATGAGAATGATAATCATAGTATTAATAATAATAATAATCATCATCATCACTGCTGGATTTCTTTAAAATCTGAATCTATTACATGCTGAAAATTTACATAAGGAATGTATAAGACCTAAAAATTAGAGACTATATCAGAATGGTCGTGAAAGAGCTAAATCAAAGCTGTACAGGCAACTCAAAAGTAAGAGAATTCCTCAAAAAGATTTGAGTTAGGACCTGCTTCCCAGAGGAGGGGGAAATGGCTCTGTGAGCCTCAGAGCTTGTGCAGCCTTTTGGCTTTTCCACAGCAGTTTCCTAGTATGGAAGAGAGACAGCATCGATTCAAAAACCTCTGTGTCCAGCCCCATGCTGCTCATCAAGCCAATATCTGGGCAAACATAAGTCTCTTTTTCCCTGAATGGGGAAGACAGCCATGTGCTCTGGAGAGTGCCTGAAACTTGCTGCAGCTGGTTGGTGGGGTTTCATGCAGCCAACGTGCAGCTGTTTTCCCAGAGAGCATAGGGATGCAATTGCTATGAGACCTTGCAATCAACTTTGCTTAAGACTGGATATTAATCTGTTGATTAATAAGGACTGATTTCTGATAATTTAGCCTTTCTTCCTAAGAAAATGACTAAAAAATTACAGTGCATAAAAATCTGAAAAATGATGTTCAAGAAGGCATTCTGTGTGAAACCATTTAGAGCCAACGTACTGTTAAGAGTTTGTGCAGCATTTCTGCCGGAAATCGAAATATTCCTCTTTAGTTCAGCAATTTTTAGAAAAAAATCATCAATAAACTTGATTCTCTGTAATATGTCAACCTTCCTGCTTTGCATTTTCATCCCTGGTGCATACCTTTGGAATAGATCGAATATGATTTTACGGAGGCCTTCTGGCTTTTAATTTTGGTGCTTTCAAGCCGAATATATCTTTCTTCTCATATGTTTTCATAATGTGACACAGCTGAAACAGGTGGGGCAAAGTGTGGACTAGCTAACAATTATGTCTATCTACTAGAAGACATTAAGAAGCTTGGTGTTCTGACTTCTTTCATTTTGTCTATGCAATTAATTTCTGCACTTCTGTATATTGACTGAAGATTTTTATGTATTTGTTTTTCTTTAGTTTATGGTTTATACAGGACTATATAACTATGTCAGCCATAGCTAGATATCCTGAAAATCTGCAGGACTTTTCATCTTGACTTAAAGGGGCAGCAATTAGGTTATTCTTTTTCAAAACTTTTTGAGAATTTTTTTTAAAGAGAAGGGAGAAGACAAGTTACTAAATACATACATTATACACTGCTTTGGTTTACTATTCTTATTTCTGAGCACTGCTGATAGACTTAGAGGCTGTAAAACTCAGACTAGAAGTAATAAGGATCAAAAATCAGGGTCCACACCAACTGAGGAATTGCCTGTATCAGACCAGCATAGATATTAATCATGAAATCTCATCCAAATCCATATTTCAGGAAAGCTTAGGCACTTGTAGGCATGAATCACTCAGAAGCTCAAACTTGTGTCTTTCACCTTGGACAAGTTTCTGGACCTGTCTGTTGTGGTTTCCACTGTACTAAAAAGGAAGCCTATTATACTGTTATACTGATTATACAGAACAACAAATTGAATGAGGATGCTTCTTTATAAATGGAAGTAACAGGATCTTACACTAAAAGAACTTAAACCCATATTTTTCAGATGTTCTGAACATGTTCTTACAGACTACTCAGCCAGGAATATGCACTTTTACCTGTTCCTTAAGCATACAGAAAACATTTGTATCCATAATTACATGCAATGACTACATTTAGCAATATATTAATTATCTATTGTACGGGCAATTTTTGTACAAAAGAAAATACCACGTAATCCAGATGTTTGCAAAATACTTTGTGATGTTCATTGTGTTGAGAGGTAAGGAAAATGTAGTTTTTGGTGGTTTTTGGTTGACTTCTGATGGTTCATTAGTCTTTATATTTTAAAAACTCCCTCAAGGGACTAGCTGTACTTGCGGCTTTCTGGTCTGAAGTTAACCTATTTAACCAGGTGTACCTGACAGGAAAATGGAGTCCAGTTTTTATTTTCCTGAACACAGTGCATACAACACATCTGATTTTTTATTTCTTGATGATGTCACAAATTTATTTTTGCATATCTAAAATTGCATTCTAATCTTTTAAGATGATATAACCATAAAAATAAACTGGTTTTTATCTATGAAATTAGCACAAGTTAGGTATTAGTAAAAGGAGACAAATGGAAAATCTATTTTTAGGTAAATGTCATACAGCCTGTAACTGAGTTGCTGAGCTTTCAGTTGTCTTGGGCAGTTTCATTATTCATTAAATTGAATTTTAAAAAGCTTTTCCTGTGTTAATCTTTTTTTGTGAAATAATGAAGGATTAGTATAAAATATCTATATTCTATGGGATTCATTGTAACTGTAAAAAAAATTCTTTCATTTATTAACTTATATAAGTTCAGTATTCCTGATTAATGATTAAGCCTATACTCTGGTATTCAGCATTTAGAACTCAATCTTATTTCCTGGAATTAGCAATTTCTACTACAGTTTTTATTATCAGAATATAAATATGGGAAAAGTAAAGTGGGTACAAATTTGGCTTGGGGTGCAAAGTGCAGCTATAATTTCTTTGCCACAAAACAAGTGTGCAATAAAATTAAAACAGTGAATGAAGCAGTCTACGTGACCGAGGCTACTGTTTCTCAGATTACTACTTTTGTAAGCAAAGTATAAACAATATGTTATTCCATAGCTTCTTTTGGCTTCTTCATATATTTCTGTAAGAAAATGTTTGGAGTTTTGTTTTTTGTTTGTTTGTGTGTGTGTTATTGTTCTGGCTTTTTTTTTATAATTAGCTACTGCACATGTATATAATCTGTCATGATAGTAGCAGTACTACAAATACCAGACCCATCAGCTTACTATTTTAGAGAAAATTATGAACACTTTTAATTAAGAGCTCACATTGCTCATGGGCTATTTAAGAGCATAACCATGATTTTATAACCAAAAAACCCCAAAACAATGCAAAAATTTGAGGGGGTAAAAAAGAAAGAAAAATCCTTATGTAAAGCCAAATACAAAGGGTTACAGAGAAGACTTGAGAAATTTATTTTTTCACGTCATAGTACTTTATCTCCTGATCACTTTGTGGTCTCAGAAGAGGTAGCAATCCAACTATCAAACATATTACAGCTACTGTTTACAAACAACAAAGGATTTTTTTTTTCCTTTAATGGTGTAACAGTAACATAGAGACCTTAAAAAATGCCTTTATCTGTAGACATGTGTCCTTTATACAGTCTCACAGCACTCAAATATTGCAAATGAATTGTACATCTGATTTCAGGAAACTGAATTAGATAGAAATCAAATCACAAATTTTCAACAATTCAAAGACTAAAGCAGCAGTTTTTGATTTGGGCAGTTTACAAAATGGTTTCCTCACTGTCAGGAGGCTAAGATTACCAATTTTTAGCACGCTGATTATGCATATTTTCCAGTGGACATAAATAGCCTAGATTGTGAATAGTCCACTTCAGAAAAATGAGCCAACACAGCTGATACTGATGCTTTGTTTGGTAATTGTTGCTGAGATACAAATTGTTTCAGCAAACAGAGAAGATAACAGAAAGATTAGGAGACTAAAAGGAGATCAGTAGCACACCAAAAAAAAACCCAAACAAAAATGTGGTATGGTATGAGTTGTTAGTGGGAAATTAGACTCTTCTGTGCTTTTGCTATGTGATATTGCTTGTGTATATAATGGTTCCTGAAACTATCCCTGAGCCAGTGCTGGGATTCACTTGCCTACAGACATGTTTGAATAGTTCTCTGGAATTCCATAAAATATCAAGTTTTCCACATGAAAGGAAGGGGAAGACCCAAGAGCCCGACAGATAGTTTAATTTTAATTTCTAAAAACCATCTATAATCAAAAAAAGTTTGACTTAGTTGCCTAGGCATAGATATATGCTACTACCTTAGATACCCTTGAGTGACCTGCCTGATACACCTCTGGATAGCCTTGAGGTCTCCTGCAAGTGCTGTGTGGTACTCACCAACACTGTAAGACATGATTCAAATTCTTTTGGCCATCTCAGGAGTTGTGTGTTTAGAGCATTGAGGTGAGTTGTGGAGAGGGGTCACTGTAGTCTTTGGAGTCAGCAGCTGCAGATTTAGGTGACCAAAGATAGGCCTATCTCCCACAAAGTGATCTCAGCAGCTCTCCAGGACCTTTTGGCTGGATCCCTGTTGACTATCACAGGAACTAAACTACTCAGCTCACATTGTGGAAACAGAAATTTAAGCAAACTGAATCCTAATGGAGTCAGAATTAAAAAAGGAAAAGGAGTCTGCAAGTAAGAGTAATGATTATAAAAACGAACCTGGTACATTTAGATCAGGGTTTGTTTGCGGAGCTGACATTGTACACTAGTTTTCTGCTTCATTTTCTTTTTCTTGGCTGCATTACCTTCTAGTCCAGAATTGTTTCAATTTATTATTACCATCCTTAGCTACCTAATTGTGCTACTAATGAATACAAATACTCCAGGCATCAGGCTTTTACAGACCCACTTCAGTGTACAAATAATGGTTTGTTGTGTAACTGCTGATTATGGGAGAAGGTAAGTCACATTATGGAAAATATGTGCCAAAATATTGGTGATGAGGAAAGCAATGGATTCTGTACTCTGCCTTTTAAACTGTGAAAAAGTATTGTCATTCTTGTTCCATCAAGTTGTCCATCATGAGAAAATGTGAGATCCTATGAGCCTGGTTTTTAAGCGTGTGTACTTAGATTTGGAACTTCATTTAAATTTTTTGAGTGTCTGTATTAGCACTATCACATATGAAACGTAGTTGGCTACCAAATTGCCTATTCAAGTACATATGTATGGGGTTTGAGCACTCAACATCAAGCATTTGCATTTCAAAATTGGATCCCTTGTGCTTGAAAGCCTTGAAAATGGTACTCTATGGTCAGCCTAGTGCAGCATCAATTGAAATGCTGTTTGAATGCAATGTAGAGCTTCCAATTGCTGCTTCAGAAAGTGTTATGCTGAATCTGGAACACTTTGCATAATTTAATTAATTATGCCACTAAAAACTGATTTTCTCTCAATTTAAAGCAAACAGCTTTTATGAGGGTGAACTGCAGCACCCAGGGATATCAGGTGTCCAAGCTTTTAATCCTATTACAAAGACTTGACAACCACTGATGGAAACTGGAACAACATAAGCCTCCAGCAGGGCAACAAGTGAAGAGGAAGAAGGCAACAGATTTTTAATACTCTTTGAAACCACTGTATGCATTAAATCAAAATCAAATGTAAAAGGTGACAGAACTGGTAGCTTGCACTTCTTTGTGCAGACAGTGAATAGTGTCTAAGGAATAACACTGATTTTGCTATAACATTAATGGAAATAACTGTTTCCTCTAAGAGGAAATGTATTCTGTTTAACTAGCATAAGAAAAACAAAGTGAAAGGCAAGACTATTTGTATCTGTGTCTGCTCACTTAAAGTGTTCAGGAGCTCAGCAGTTGGAAGTTTGAAAGTGGTTTCTAATGTTATAGATTGGATTCTCGCTATGAATCATTTTCCATATAAGTAAATCTTAACAGATGATTCCAGAGTACAAGTATTAAGGATACTGTCACTAAATGCTAACCTTGATACTTCGGCTTTCTGAAACTTGTCTTCTCTCTTCCAAATTATTATTGTGTTCAATATCATGCTAAAACAGCAGACACTGTAATTTTGAGGCAGAAAAGAGTACTGATTTAGTAAAGCTCTAATTTCTGAGCCACATAAGCAGAGCCATAATTGGCAAACTATGACTGACCTTGCAAAATTCTGTGACCAGGTTAGGAAGGGTCACAGAAGAATTGACTCCATCTCCATATCGAACATCAGCATGTAACATGAAATTAACTGCACTGTAGAAGATCTTGCTGATAAAAATAGGGAAAATATCTCATTATTGGGAATTCAGTAGCCCTATAAAATACAAACATCTTCCTTTTAATGCTAGCAAATATTCACGTAATTACTAATATATATTTATGTATTATTTGTATTCTTCATATTTGTAAGAGATGCTACACTTGGTTCAAAGGAGATACAGGAGTTATTTGGGCTCATTGAAAGTGCTTTAACCTAGATTTAAAGGGGAAAAGGGATAAAATCAAGTCATTAGAGATGTCTGGAAGAGACACACCAGTGTTTGAAGGACAGTGTTTTGCTAATGGTAAAGGATGGAGAGCCATGTGGTGGCAAAGACTGCAAAGTGTGTGATTGATGTGTTAAAAATTGCAGAAGTCCCTAAGAATAGTCATGTAGGAATTACTTGTCTCCCCCCAAAAGGTGGTGGGATCAACAGGCCAGCTGAAATGCATCTAGAGCAATGCACATAGCATGGCCACCAAACAGGAAGAGCTGGAAGCCATTGTGCAGCAGGAAAGCTGTGGCAAAGTTGCCAGCACAAAGACATGGTGGGATGACTTCCAGAGATGGAGTGCTGCAATGGATTGCTATAAACTCTTCAGAATGGATAAGCAAAACAGGAGGGTGGGGTAGGCCTGTGTTAGGGGGTGAAATATGTACATCAAAAGGGTAAAAAGCAGAAAATTAGAGAACATAAAATTAAAAGGAAAATTAATCTTTTTCCAAATAAGATATAGCTGCTTTACTATGTATTTAAATCTATGTTCATGCTTTTTGAGAGTGTCTTAGTTCTCAAAATACAAAAAAACAAGGTCACTTGGCAGAGGTCATGAGATTTGAACCATGTACTTACCAGCTCAAGTATGTTCACTGCATAAAGGTTATAAAAAATTCTTGTAAAATAATAAAAGTATTTAATATAATTGATTCTTTTCATTGTTTCATAAAATTGCTTTGTTTGATTGCAGGAGACTTTGGACTGAATTTTCATTACCTACTTCTGAACAATTTACACTGGGATTGAGACAGTATAGAGCTAATGAGTTAGAATTTATATTGAGCCTTAACTGTCTTCCTGAAGTAACTAGGGAAAGAAAATCATGGCAATAATGGAGTATTTTTCATTATAAACTATGTTGTACAGCTTTTACAATCAGGTTTTTAATAGATCTAGAGAAATTAAATTGGAATTCTACCAACTTCTGTGCTTTTGTCATCCAATGAAAACGATGTTAAAATATGTCAAGACTAATAGGCTTATCCCCTTTCTACTGAAATAAGGAGGTGGTGTCATTCCTGTTGATTTTCAGGCTCTGCTGTTCATTAAAGAGTAGGATGTATGTAGAAAAACATTCAGAAATATGCACTTTGCTATAATCCATAATGCTAAATAGAAACTGAGCATAGATCAAATACATCTTGACTTATGTCATCCTAAAGTCCCTATCAAGAGACTCACCAATGAAAATAGTAGACATTTTCAAAGTCAGGAGGTTGAAATTGTGCTCTACATGAAAAAGGAAGCAATCATATATTGCTGATGGGTATATTAATACTGCTGAGAATGCATGCATATATCCATATTTATTAATATATTCAAACATTGTTTATTGATTGTGTATGGTAAATAAACTCATACAGTGAATGTATAGATTACTGTGTATGCATAAACATACATACACTCAATCTCAGCATTATACGTAAGTACACACCAAGAATGATGCAGTTTGTCAGTTTGGAAGATCCTAACCTTTTCATTGTGTATAAATATACAAATTAATAATGAGATATTTATCATTATTTTCCTTTATACAGAGTGTACTGTATTGTCCTTTAATTGTATCTTATTTAATTTTGTGGTTATTTTTTATGAGGAAGTCTGCAATAGAGAAAAAGGGTGTTTCTCAAATGAATGATCTGTCATCTCAGTACACGTTTGTCCCCATTCTTCTTTGCTGTTATTCTGTTCCACTATCAGAAGACTGCAAGAATCAATGTAATCCCTTACATTTTTATAAATAATATAAAATAAAAATTGAATATACAAAATAGAATCATCAGCCAAGCACATACATATGCATGCATGTTGGTGCCCTCAATAAATTAATGTTTTAATTACTTCAAAGAACGTTTATTTATTCACAAATACAGGACACAATATAACTGTAGTTTAAATTTTAATTGGCATAACAGGACATTTTTTGTTAGACATTTTGCAGGCAAAAATATTCTCTCACATATTAATAAGTGCTGTATATAGTTTTATATTCTAAGTATGAGGAAAGTGTATGTGCAATATACACAAAACACAGACTTCATGTGAATGAGCATGACTTTAATACTTTAGAGTGCTTGTGTACTACCTCTTAACTTTAAAAAGTTATTCTTACATATCTTTTTTAGTGGGTGGAAAAAAGCCCTAACTAACCCTGAAGACCTTCCCCCAGCTCACATATTAAAAAAAGAAAATTAAAAATAAATTGCCAGTCACAAAAAAGGTTAGAATGCTGGCCTTGCTTCCAAATTCAGAAACTGAAAATTTGGAATCTTCATTCATCCAAATAATATATATTCATTCCCCACAGGCAGCAGTGATGGTTCTTGGGATAAAGAAAAACTTCAGTGTCCCCCCACCCAAGGATCACAGGCCTCTGTTAACCACCCCAACTTGCCTGGACAGCATAATGTTCCAGTTAGCCATCCACTCAACCCTCTTCAACAGAACCACCTCCTGCCAAATGGTATGGGTTGACATCTTTCAGCACTAACATCAGCAATTTTTAGTTCCTGTCTTTTTTTTTGTGTTTATATAAATAGGCAACGAAAAAAATCAAGGATGTGCGGAATACTGGAATACTTCCTTTAAAGAATTAAGCAGGGGAAGTGGAGACAGTAAAGAACAAATACATATGCAATAAAATTGATACTTAAAATAACTGCTAACCTGTGCATCAGTGGCAAAATGATGCATTGCTAAGGCACCTTACAACAGATATCAAAAACTGTGATAAATAGCCATTACTTAGCAATGATATCATACATTACACAGATATGAACAAACTAAGAGGTCTAATAGCCTCTCCTTGTGGCGAGAAACCCTCCATGGTTGCTAGTGATTGACCCCATCTCCCAGAAGAAAACTGACATAGAGCTGCTTTTTCCTGCAGTGTGAACCATCTTGTCACCTGTCACTTGAATATTGTCCATCAGGAGAAAAAAGAGGACAGTGCTTAAGAAAAGATGCATAAACCTATTTCCCTATTTTTTCCCCCCAACAGGGTTGGAACTTCCTTTTATGATGATGCCCCACCCACTGATTCCCGTGAGCCTACCTCCAGCCTCTGTCACGATGGCGATGAGCCAGATGAACCACCTCAGCACCATCGCCAACATGGCAGCAGCAGCACAAGTGCAGAGCCCTCCATCCAGGGTGGAGACATCTGTTATTAAGGTAACTGTACGGCAAGCCAAAGTGAACCAAACCAAAAGGCACCAAATTGTATTCCACTCCCAAACACTGTAAATGTTGTAAAGGTGTATAGGTGTCAAATGTTCTAAGGTAAGTCATAAAGTCAAGAAATACAAGAAAACTCAGTGTGGTGACTCTGAGAGCGCAACAGGCTCCCGGAGGCCACCGTTACCTTCTCAGTTTCCCTCCGTCTCTCTAAATCAGTATTAAAGCAACACTCAAATTGAAGCATTTTCACACATAGATTTGTGATTTCTCATATTTCATAGTCTGTAATCTAATGTTCCATGAGATAGCATGGAAAAAATTACTCTTAAATTATAAGGGATTGTCCTTGCAACTTCAAAATCTAAGCACTTGAACTGAAATACTCTAATTTACCTGAAGAAGGCTGAAAGGTTTGATACTTCACCTGTGCAGAAACTAAGTCTGGCAAATCCCAGAACAAATTGGAATGAAGTAGCATGGAACAGTCCCAGTAATCTGCAGGCCAGAACTGTAGTATTATAGGGATATCTCATAAATATCTGACAACCGAACTTGTCTACCAGTTTTAGCTTTTGTTTGTGGCCTTTAATTAAATTAATCTGGTTATAGATGCTTTTATCAGAGGCATGGAGTCTTTTCTTCCTCTTACTGAAGGTGATCTGTTTTCATTTTAAAGGCATTTAATTTTTAAAGGTGCTTCCCTATTACCATTAGATAATTATGACAATCTTCATTTAGGTATCTACATTTTGCCTCTTATCCTTCTTTAGTTCTAATAAATGAAAAAGAGAAAGTACACAAACTTTTGTTCTCTTTTCTAATGTATCTTAGAAACAGACAAGCAAAAGCAACTTTATGTGGGGACTATGTTGGAAATCTGTCCATTCCCGCAATTCTTTGGACCAAAATTAGATAAACATAGAATCTCTTGGACCTTCAAATCAGGAGTTACAGAAGTTTTGAAGATCATGGTGATTTCAGTGAAGAGGTCTGACTTTATTAAGACAATCAACATGCTGGTGCACCTTTCTTTAACCTAACAAGCACAGAACTGCTAAGAACTGTTAAATTAAAAGTCAACAAATCTATGTTTTTATTGACCTGGAAAAATATGATCTGATGGCCTAATTTAGTCACCTACATTTCCAAATGTAGGGTTTTCTTTGGAGGCCTTTGTTGGCATCCCTTTCTCAACTTTGTTGACATGAGGAGCTAAGATATGGGTTTGAGAAGAATTGTTTATTTAGGTGGTATGCCAAAAAGACTAGATCCCACCCACCCTAAGACTAGATCCATCTTAGCCATCTCTTGAGGATATAAGCAGTCTGCTGCTGACTAACTACATGGTGATTTTTGCAACTTTATTTTTCTATTTTTACTTGATTTAGTAATAGTTACATGATACTAATGTTCTCTGGAACACATGTGGTGCTTTATTTCATTCTAAATTTATTTTCTTAATTGGAACAGTAGCCACTGGTACTTCAGGGGTACCTAAAAATGAAGATTGAGATGGAGTACATGCTAAATTACACCTGATGTATTAATAACTGTACCAAAACAAGAAAACTTTGTTTTCACTATTTTCATGCTATTTTCTCTCCTTTCATTTTCTATGAGCTATTTGATTTTATATGTAAGAGTATAAAATTCGACCTTCATGAGTATTGGTAACCTTCTGTTTCTAAACTTTACCAAGCTTAATTCTAGCTTGTAAAGCTGATTTACAAGTTAGATGTAGCTATTAAAATTGCCTAAGTTATCATGGCCTACATTTAAATATGTCGTCTATAGGAGCATATTCCAGTGTGACTGCTGTCTTTGTCTCCAGTTACCACAATCAGGTACATTTGAGCACAACACATCTCATAGGTCATGTAAAAATGGTTTTCTTTTATGGAAAGCAGGTCCTGCTCTGTTGACAAATCTATCCCTGTTATGGGAACATTGCTGGACCCGGGAAGCACTTAACTGAGAAGTACTTTTGGCTCATGTGATCTTAACCTGTCTAGATTTAAAGCTATTGGACTCTGAAAGGGACACACTGTCATCATATAACTGTGTATATTATTATAACTGTGGCCAGTCCCATACCAGAAGATTTTCCTTATCCTGGAGGTCCTTTACTTCTTAACAAGTTATTTTTGTAACTCATCTATTTTTCTTTAGCAGAGATAGATTCTTTATAACCTCAGTGAAGACCTTGAAAGTACATAGCAATTTAGGCTTTCTGAAACATTCTATCAGCACGTTGTAATTGGAAAAACATCATATCTTTCCAAAAGCTTGCTTATTTAAGCATTTGTTTGTATTAATAATCGACAGTATGTATCAATGTCATTTTTGAAAATTCAGCTCTCATATTCATGCTAATTAAATATTCATTGTAGCTGCCAACTTTTGCATAACTCCTGGCATAACATCCTGTGCAAGTTATTTGACAAACCAGTTTTCATGTTCCCATCTGGTTTGCACATAACCATAATATAAAAATATGTGGATTTCAATGAAATGTTTTTAAATGATCAGATTAACCCAAGTTCTCTTTAGAAAAAATGTGCACATATGAGGATGAAATACACATTTCTTTTGAAGTTTGCACTAACAAGTTAAGGATTTTGGGTCCTTTATGTAGAACATGACATTACCCAAGTGCTGGCCTGACTTTTTCAGTCAAGGCCTGTGATATATTGCTCACAATTAATTTCTACTGTAGGTGAATCCATAAACACAAGTTTTAATTTGTCACTCAAAACTCACTTCTAAATATAAGATCTTGCCGCACATAGTTGTTTCAACAGTATTATAAGGACTAAAGAAGTTACTGTTTACTACTCATTCCTTCATCCCCCTTGTGGTACAACATATGTCTAGATTTATGTCCTCTGTTATTAGCTATTGTAGATGGATATGGTCATGTGGATAGAGGTAGCACAACCAAGTAATTATGTTCCTATTTTTTTAATACCAAACAGGATTGAAACATAAACCCCAGAAACTTAAAAGCATGAGGTCATTGTTAGGGGATTTTCTTCCTATGAGGATGGGCATAATGTCACTGGCAATTTACCTGTTCTTCTCTAGGCTTAGTCAGAGGCTGTGATTTTAATGTCCACTGAATTATATACACTGAGTAGTTGAGCAGGAAATTGTAATCAGCATACTTCTTGAACCTTGTGCTGCCAATGTAATGTTTATAAATAATAACTTATACTACAATCAAAATAAATATCTTCAAGAATAAATCTAAGTGAGGTCAAACCTCCTTTTACTTTATTTTTACAAAAATGGATAAATAGTGCAGTTGCTCTCTTTCATGAAACTGTTTGTTATTAGAATTACAGCTTCCAGTTTTTTACTCCTATTATTTTCAGACATCTTGGGTTTTTTTCCATTATGGTTTATATGAAATAAAATTATTTCTTAACAATAAATATATAAAACTAATATATTTTTCATTATGGACTCATTTTTTAAGCCTAATTTTACTGAAGTTTTTTTTCTTTAGTATCAATGTTTCCACAAATTGAAAAGTTTTTGAATTACTTATCTCAGCATTTGTAGTTGTAACCTGAAATGACAGCATAGATTTGAAATTAGAGTACAGCATGTGTGCTCGTGTAAACTCTGCTTGAAAGTTAGAAGGCCTGTGAGAAATTTCAATTCTGAAAAGTAAATCAATTTCTAAATCAAATCAAAACCATATCTAATTAAGTAACAAAGAACAAAATTAAGTCTTAGAAAATCAGTCTTCAGATTATGAACAACCAGGTTCATTGGATAGAAGAATTGCCTTTGTGAACAGTGCCACAGTAGATGACTTGCTGACCTTTCCTTCCAATTCACTGACTTCACAGCTAGTGCTGTTATCTTTAAACTCACAAAGCTTCAAATGCCTTTCTATTACTGGGCAATATTTCATTTCTTCATGATAAGAAGTTGGAATAAGGCTGAGATCATGTACTAACTAAACATTTTATCCTGCTGTATTCAGGAGATGAGACAAAGACAAAATTACAAGGGAAGCCTTACAAAGCAACACCTTAGATTTGGCAGTGAACTCTGAGCCCTAAAATCTTCAGAATTATATTTCAGAAGAGTGTTGTGCCCTTTCGAACATGAGATGAACATTAGATGTCTTTTTGTAATGGAATGTTTAGATATATGAGTTGGATGAATAAGAGGAGAGCAACAACAAGCAGGGACAGCAGATTGTGACAACAATGAATTGCAGTGAGTGTGACAGCTGTGACCTGGGGATGCTTTAGACATGAAGTGGCTTTCATCACCTGCCTGGGGTTTCAAAGGCTCAGCTTGTTAGCAGTTTCACTACATCAATTTTTTTCACTCAGCAGAAAGATATATGAAAATATAAAGGACATACCTTATATTAATAGCAGCTTGAAATTACATTGTAAAAGTTAGAACAGAGCAGTAGCATGCCAGAATCAAAAATTGTAATTTATAAATATGTGACTAATACTTACAGAAAGAATAAAGAATGAAACAGAAGAAACCAATACCTCCAGCTGAAAAAGTGGAGACAGCAGTGGCAGAGCAGTATTCCACTGTGTAATGAATGTATTAGACAAAAATTTGCTAATTCCCTCACATATATCTAACAGCATTGGTTGTGTTACACTATTTTATACCTTCTTTTAAATTTATAGATAGATATATTCCCATGATCCAATAGCAGAAATTTGCTGTTAACTTTCTTAACAAAGGTAGCTGCTGACAGATTTTATTTTTTAGAATAACTCTGTTTATAGGACTATTCTGACATGAAACTTTATTTTGGCATTCACTTGTTCCCTTTTCATTGGCAATAGTGTATTCCTGTTGGTGTAATTTAATGTTCATATATTTTGGGTTTTTTTGTCTATAATAGATGAACTCAGTTGGTCAGAGCCTGGTGCTAATAACATCCAGGTCATGGGTTCATTATCCATATGGGTGATTCACTCAAGACTCGGACTTGATGGTCCTGCTGGGTCCCTTCCAACTGAGACTCATGTGTTTCTGTGATTGTTTCCCAAAAAGTCCAAATAATAGCCAAAGAGAAGAAATACATCACTGCCATACAGAAATGGCTGAATAGATTACATTTTAATGTCTCATGTTAGACTGGTGGTGAGCAAGTCCAGAGAACATACCTAAGAGGAAGCACTCTGAGAGGAAAAAGGACAAGTTCACTGAATCTTGAATCCTGTGTTGAAGGCAAAACTTCTCTATGGACACTTCTGTGCCTTACAGGAAAAATACTATGCAGACAGTGGCATCATTCCTGTGAAGCTGGATATGCTATATGTGTTTACAGACAGGGAATGAGAACAAAATTGATTGTATTCCAAATTGGCAGAAAAAACCTTTTTGTGTGCCTGAAAAACACCTGACTTTTCAGATAACCTACTATTTTTAGAGACATTAGTGCATTGTGTATTCAAAATAGAAATTTTAACATTGCTTCAAAGTGCTTTTCTTGAATGTGTAAAAGTGCAAGAAAATGGAAGCTACCTTAATTTCCTCTTTATCTGATACATGAAGTATGATGGAGATTTCTTCTTTATGTAAGGAAAAATTTGATTTAGAGCATTTAAATAATAAAATGTAATTGGTCTACAATAAATATTTTAGAATAAAAATAGGACTATTAGCTTCTAAAACAACTGCTTTTACATGTTAAGAAACCAAACATGAAAATTGGAATATACCTATAAATTTTTAAGTATAATGTAAATCAAATAACAATTTTATCCTGGCTGCAGAAAATATGATATCTAATTTGTAGGAACTTGAGCATAACAGAAAAAATTCCCACATTAGAATAACTTGTATATATATGCACACTTCTTTTTATTTTTTCATTTAGAATGAGTAGATCTTAGGTCAAAGTATAGTTGACCTTCTTTATTATGGCTTAACCGTCTTTATATTAGAGGACACTGTGTTCCGCCTCGTTAATTAGTTCTATCTATATGATTAATATTATTTGTTTTAGCTTTTAATACAGATTTTATATAATGACCTTAGAAGCTGCTAACTAAATATGGTAGGCTGTAACTTGGAATCATGTCCTTTTTTTTAATAATATGTGATCCTATTATTTCTTTTATCATGCATGCTTCTGAGGTGCAGTTTGAAGCTGATAGCAGCCATATGCTCGTATGAATTAACTTGTGGCATGTAAAATAGTTATCTACACATGACACAGAGGAGGTAGTACAAACTTTATGTTTGGAAATTTTCATGTTCACGTGTGTAACAGGGAACTATGTATGTAGTGTGAGATTAACTTGTTGCAAAATGACCATGGGGCCAGGTACAGGGGATGGGATTAATTTCACTGACTTCTTGGGCATAATGCATTGGCTCTGTTTGAGATAGCTACTTTAGTTAAACTATCTTTAGTGAGGTGAGTTGTACTTTGGAAACATAAATGTATGCATGACAAATAAGCCTAGGGTGACTATCTGTGATGCAGACATTTTTAGTATGGACAATGACATCTAGTCAGATGAATTCTTGGTCTTTGGCTGGCTGTGTGGTTTGGATTTACATTGAGGAGTGAATTCCTAGTGATGCTTCTCAAGCTTACTCTTCAAGTAAGGCTAGATTTTCAGAAGAGGAGGAAAAAAGCCTTAAAAAAATCAGAAAGTATGTCCAGCTTGCCAATAAGGAGTTACTAATTCGATTTGATATGAACAGAGTTTCTTGCATGTCTGTTTATTTGCATGTTCCATGGGGTTTTTTGTATACTTTGGAAGGATATTTTGTTTGTTAGATCAAATATTCATTGTGAAAACCAAGCTCTTTCTTCTGTGGACAGAGATTGACTTTGATTGTCTGTTTTCTTGCTTGTTTTTAATCCCTGTAATGGCCCAATCCATTGACACCCACTTCCTGACTAGATCACTGCACTTTATGTACTGCTCATGATTTCAAACTATTAGATCTCTTGTGCAAGTACTGTTAAAGGATTACTTGGAAGTCTCCTGTTTGGCTTCCTGTCAGTTATCTCCTGCTGTAGTAATTTCATGTAGAAAATAGGATACTAAAAATTAAGCAAATTCAGTATTATTGTCAGTTGATCTCTCTGTTCATTTTATGCTTTCAGTTGTCAGTATTGTGATGGGAGCAGCAAAGTAGGTACAGTGAAAAACTGCAGAAGTAAAAAGTATAGTAGAAATCAAATTAACTTCAATTGGTCCAAGAGGTAAATAAGTTCAAGGTATTCACAAAGAGAGAAGCCATCTTATGTAAATATCATGGATTCTTTTCTTCATAAGAAAGATGTCCAAGATTTAAAATAATAGAGCAATTAATGCTAGTACAAAACACTTGAACTCCTGAATTTTGATTTGGATTAGAAGTGGATCTGTGAAAACAAGATGAGAAATATGTCATGTGCATCAGTGTGAAGTTAGCAAGATCTTTAGCAACCAGTGATAAGGAAATAGAAATAAAATTTTATAGCATTCAGTCAGTCAAATTACACACTAATAGAAGTGACTAAGGAAGTTAGGAAATAACTATTAGTCCAGTTAATTTTGCAATTCCTAGGTCTAAATGTTCATTTAGAATGTCATACTGTCTTTGAGTGAAGCGGAATGAAAAAGTAAAACTGTAAAAATAAAATATTCTGTTTGCAGAAGATAAAAAAGATACTCAAGTAACTAATTTCTTACACTTATTCAGCTAAAGCAATGTCAAATTAAATGTGACATTTTACAATAAAGTTATTCCTGGAATACATCTCACACAGGTTCAAAATAAGTCAGTGAGAAACTGAAGAAAGAAATCTGTGTTTTGATCACTTTTAAAAGCAATTTTTATAATTCTACCACCAAAAAGGCTTGGAAGACAGGTGTCTTCCCACAAAGGTTGGAAATAATATAAACTACTCCTTGTTACCACGATCTCCAATAGGTGAGGGCAGGTTCTTGTTAATAGATTCCTTGGGGCAGATTAGAGTGAAATTACACTGAATTATCCATGCTTGTAAATATACACATGTAGGGTTTATTTTAGGATAATTTGGTTGAAATGGGGAGCACATATGTAGCCATTTTAATTATTATTATCTGTAGCAATACAGCAATATAAAAGCATAAAAATACCTCTTAAAAAAAAAGGAAAATAATAGAAAGATATCACCACCCACTGGCATCACAACAAGACTTGATTGTTGCAATTTTAGTGTCTGTTGGCTGAAGCGATTGTGGCTATCTTGATCTGTCAGGAACAGGAAAAACCCACAAAACACCGAAGTTCCACAGTCATATATGCTCAGGTTCTGGTGGGAATGCCCAGGTTCCTCTCCTGAGGTGGGGAGTTTTCAAACTGAATGGTGTAAGGCTGTGGATCACAGGACACTTCAGGAGTCTTTTATGATCCATTGCACCTCCCAAGATACCACAGCTGCCTCCCCCATCAGCACAGTTGGGTCAATTATGGCCCATCAGAAGGGGTGAATACCTTCAGACAATGTGTGAATGTCCCAGTACTTTCCCAGAGGGGAGTTTTCATGCCTGAGCCATTGTGAAAAGGGCATAGACATGATAGAAAGCAGCTGCTGCTGCTGCTGCTGCAGCTATTATTATTATTATTATTGTTGTTGTTGTTGTTGTTATCATTATAGTTATCATTATTGTTAGCATTATCTCGACTGTATGAAACAGTTTGTGTCATTTATACTTTCCCTAGGATAAAGTTAGGCTGTTCAGGGACACTGGATGCCCCATACCTGGCAGTGTTCAAGGCCAGGCTGAATGGGGCTCTAAGCAACTTGCTCTAGTGGTCAGTTCACCTGCCTGTGGCAGGTTGAAACTAGATGGCCTTTAAACATCTCTTCCAACCTAAACAATTACCTGAAATTACCTAAATTACCTAAACTATGGAAAGTATGACCTTGAAAATAAATTACTTTATCCTCTGCACTTCAATGACTTAAAGCACAAACATCTTTGAAGGAGTTTGTTCAATACTGAAGAAGATCAAGACAACTAAATAGTTGAAAAAATCATATACCTCTAGAGCAAGACTTAATTGCATGTCTAGAGCTCATTCCATGTCTAAAATTAAAGGATGACTAAACCAAAGAGATGAGTCTTATGGCAAAGTAAACTAGAAGATAGTAGACAGCTGAGATTAAATACTTGTAGGATAGAAATAGGCAGGAGGTGAAGACTGCTTGCAAATCTGGTTTGGTTATTGGAAGAACATGTATTCAAACTTTGTCAGAAATGGTCAAGAATTTTGTTACTAATGAATAAGAATGTCAAAGAATAAAGAATATTTGTGGGAAAACTGAGGTGTTGACAATCTAGAAGATACCACGTACTTTTCTGTCTTCTTAGGAGCAGAAAGATTATTCCTACATATATTACCTGAAATGTCTTCAATAATGATACAACAGTTAAACTTCACCAGCTTTGTGTTTTGATATATTTTGAGGAAGGCTTTTGGTAATGAAGCAATTTTCAAACAGTGAAAACATGCTGCTGAAGTAGAAATAAAATAGGCAAAAAAAGAAAATAATATTGTATAACTAACTTTGTGAACAGGTAAGAGGAAAAAAAAATGATATAGAGAAAAAAGTAATTCTGGCCTCTTGAATACCATTACTAATGTATTAAAATAATTATTTTAAAAAAAGTTACTTAAAAGTAACATTCAGAGTAAGACTTTATAGTATTTGCCTATTTGAGAAATTTAGAAAAAAGTTGATAAATACATAAAGATTCTCTTGTTTTACTTGAAGAAAAACCAAGACAGTGTGATTTTGTGAATGTTATGTAATATTCTGGAACAAAACTGGAGTGATTTCAATTCTAGAGATGACATCAATCTCATGTGTTAAAATCTCTGATATTGAAATCTTTTACCTGTTTTTTACAGCATAAAATAAAATACCCAGTGTCACAGGAAAAAGACTGTTATTTATGAAATGGGCTTGACATTGAGGGTGTGCAACTTGTCAGTGGAGTAGGAGTACAAGAAAGGGTGTTAGAGTTCCCTTAGAGTGAAAATTTCTTTGTGGTAGGAACATTTTTGGAGGAGGTAAATATCATATTCGTAAATGCTTAGGATTCATGATTTGGATCAAATTGTAAAGAGTGCCAAGATAAGGAATGCTTCAAATTTGGCCCCTGAGAGTTTGTTGTCCACTGCTTAGTAAAGCCTCTGGTTCTGATACATGAGAGTCTTAACAATTCTGAAATGTTGGTCAACCATATGCTAAATTGCTGCATATTACCTAAATTTTTCACACT
Organism: Cyanistes caeruleus; assembly: GCF_971803275.1. Classification (NCBI taxonomy): domain Eukaryota; kingdom Metazoa; phylum Chordata; class Aves; order Passeriformes; family Paridae; genus Cyanistes; species Cyanistes caeruleus. The sequence continues at coordinate 51,040,201 of NC_141703.1, forward strand.
ACTTTTTACCTGTAAGTATCTGTAGAAAGAAATAGGAAAGCAAAAAATGGAGGAAAAAAATAGTAAGAGGTTATAGACCAGATTCTCCAGAAACATCTGCCTCTGGGAGTAGGCAAGTTTTAGAAAAAATATTGGGTGGTGGGCAGAATCCTAAGTGATTTGCTGCCAGGATTATAAGTCAGTAAATTCTATTTCTTTGCTGTTTCAGGTAGAGTAACTTGTACAAAAGTGACATGCTGTAGAAGTGAAAAAATAGCTCTGATCTACATTATTTAATGAACACAATTTTGAATATTTCCTTTTTTGAAAAATTTTAAATAGAGTCTAAAGTTGAGTTAATATTTTGCCACAAACCAAATTAATGTTTTTTGCACAAAAATCTCTGTTAAGGAAAACATATTGATATTCCAGCACAGTTAGTTTATTACTATGACTTTTTTAGAGCAACAAAGTATTTCAATTTATTATTAGTAGCATTGCCATTTATTATTGCAGTGAATTTGTTAAACACAAAACATTGCTATAGACCAGATTGCTGATTGTGGAATTATGAAGCAAAGATATAAAAAAAAAAATAGTTAAGGTACTAAATTGCTTTATTTTGCATTTCTGTACAGTTCAATCCCATGTTTTATTGGAGTTAAAGGGTATTTTACAAATTAATTGATAAAGCCAAGATATATAGTTTTCTCATGGATTTTGTCTATGTCATATTATATGAGAATAAAACTCATTATCTGTTTTGTTTGTACAGTAATTATATTTCGTTGTCCTGTGCATTCCTTTTGCTCGCTCCATCTCATAATACATGCTGTAAAAGCACACATAAATAAATAGGATAAACAAATTAAGCTGTTTAAATAAATTAATTTACTCTGCAGCTCTCTATTCAAATCTTATATGCTCACTGGATTTCATTTTAATGAAACCCTTCTAAGAACAATACATTGTATGCCAAACAGTGAAATTATATTTTAAATGAATGATTAAATATACCGTGTTCTAATTTATATCAAATCTGTACACTGTGCATGCTTAAATCCTCCTAAATCTAAAGAAATAAATCTTCTGCATTCTGAAAACATCTGCATTATAATCCTCCTCTTGAATACCCAGTTCATGGGCATATAAACACAATCAAAGTCATAATAAGCCTAGAGCTATGATGCAGTTAAGCTATCCTCATCAATGTTTTTGACTTAAAAACCTAAGACTATTAAAGTGGAATCTACTTAAATGTCTTGAAATGTTGTTCTAAAAAATCTCCTCCCACTCTATCAATATGCCCATTGAATCCCTTTGCAATCAGAATCTCAAGTTCAGCAGATGCTTTTTAATGAAACTTATGTGGAACAAATCTATTGATTACTATAGTTGGGGATATTGCAAAATTTCTTAGGAATGTATTCAGAGAAATAAATATTTATCTAGTGACTGTCCATAATAACATAATGATTGCTCCAAAAGGACTTTTCTGTGTGAGGAATGTACTGTTTTTTTCAAGAAGATTAATTTGCAACAGCAGGTTTTATTTTGTGTTATTAAACACGTACTAATTGTAATGTTTCGTTACCAAAAGCTTTTAGTGAGTTGAATGTGTGCAGTTGTTTGTTGATTGGTGGTTTAGGCTCATTGTTTTTTTCATAGTAAGTTAGGTTTTCAGTTATCAAAAGGAAAAAAACAAGCCAGAAACCACTCTAGTTTAACATCTTCAATCCTTCCAATAGATTTCCCTTATAGGATTTATTTATTTTTATCCCTATTTGCTCAAAACAACCTCACTCTCACATATTTTAGCAATGAGTCTTGAGAACATTCAGCAGTAAAAAGGAAACTGCAGGGAAAGACAGCGAATTTTCTAGAAAGAACTATTCTGCACTTATCTCCCTTTGATTATTGTTACTGTTGGACTTCTGGGTAAATATCAGATATATCTATCTGCTACATACTAGCAATACTCCCATAGCAGATGTGCAGTTCAAACTGTCACAGTCCTCGCATTCTGTTTTTCAAAACCAAGTTTTGGAGTGTGTCATAGCTTCTCTTGTCTACCCTGCCAGGCTTTCCCTGGATAGAAAAACATGAATGGTGGTTTTCCCCATTTTGAAGTGACATGGCCACATTCATCCAAAAAGTGTGAATCATTCCAAGTTTGTGTTCCATGGTAAAAATAGACATTTCGATTTTCATAAGTCATGTTACTGGTACAGGTACAGTAAGGAGGTTATAGTTTCTTTATGATCCTTTACAGTTCCATAAGATCTCATTGCTCAAGAATCCTCTTTGAAATTAAGATGTGGAGTAAAAGTCAACGTGATAACTGAGATAAAACAGTAGTACCTGGTCTTTATTTACAGAAATACATAATTCCTCATCCTGTAAGGCTGACATCTGTATGCCAAAATGTATACTTCCAATTCAACTGCATGATGATATGAGTAAAGAAAATGAAAAATAAAACAAAACAAAACCACAAAAAACAACAATAACAAAAAAACCCCAACCAAACAACCAAAAACCAAACAGAAACCAAAATAAAAACCCCAAAGCAGAACAAACCTCTTCTTTTTTAAGTAGTCCAGAAGGCAGTAAAAAGCCTAATAGGGTGAGCTGTGCTCATATTGCATGCTTAAATGTAAGGTCTAGTGTCCTTAAGTTTCCAAGTTTCTTTTGAGAATTCTCTGCAAACCCTGGAAACCTCAAAAGGGGAATGAATAGGTTGTCATTTGGAAGGGAGATCCAGTTTGGGGAAGTGATGTTTGGAAACAAGAGGCTCGGTTTAACTTTGCCGTTTTTTCTCAATGACTTTTTGTGTGGACTAGGAACGTGTTCCAGACAGCCCTTCTCCTGCTCCTTCTCTTGAAGAGGGCCGAAGACCTGGCAGCCATCCGTCCTCTCATCGAAGCAGCAGCGTGTCCAGCTCGCCTGCACGGACCGAGAGCTCTTCAGACAGAATCCGTAGGTCCCATTCTTCTCCTTCTCACCACTTTAAACTTGATTAGGTGCAGCTTGTTTTTCTAATCAAAATTCCCTCGCCTTAAATAGATCTCATATGTATCATGTTCAGAAGTTCAGCTGCAATAACTATCTCCCAACATTATGTTCCCCAGTTTACAGTATCATAATATCTGATGCTACATTAACAGGTAGTGATATAAACTGCCATCATGTCATATTAAACATAAAGATATGAGCAATGAAATACAGAATTGCAGGCAAGAAGCAATTTGCTAGATTAGTTTTAGAACTGAACATATAGTGTAAACATTTTTAAAAGAAATTGAATTTTATTTAATCTGGTTACTCTGGTTTGATTTCTAAATTGAATTTGACTGCATAAGCAATATTTTACATGGTAGAATTGCTTGGTAAAGAGAAGAATTGGGTTAAATAAATTAAAAATGTGCATAGTTTAGAAAATTTTAAATATAAAATTTTGTAATGGTGAGAAATATGATAGAAAGAATATTATCACCTCATAGCTCCCAGGGGACAGAGTGAAATTAAACTGTGGTGTCCCAGAGTGATGCCATTTTTATCACAGTTCCATATACAGAATACGGCAAAGACTGAATTCTGTGATATTCCAGTGCAGCAATGGAAACTAAGGTTCTAAATGCATACTATTTTATTGATATGTACTTAAATTCATATTACACTTGTCCATTCCCTTTAATACTGCTGTGTTGCAGGTCTTTGTGCATTTCAATCATCCTTCCACAGTGGAATTTGTCAGTAGGTGAAATGGGAGGGTTTGGCACACACGCAGAGGGCCATGAAGGAGCTGTATGAAATAGGTGGCCGTATTGATTAGATGCAACACGTGTCCTTTAGGCTGCTTCTCTTCAGGCTCTCGTCAGATGCAGGAAGCTGACTCTTCATTGACCTTCAGATGAGAGATCTTTCATTAGTGTGTGATGAAAAATGACTTACCAAAGAAAAGAAATGAGGCCTGACTATGACAAGCTGAAAATTCTGTTTTCTTATCACTTGGACAATTCAGAGAGCAGATTAAATTGGCATCCCATATACTGTGACCTATCTATTTCCCCAGGCTTGACCCACAAGCCTTTCATTATATTTCCTTTCCATTGTCCAGTTGAGGAGGGGGAGTGATGAAGTGGCTTAGGAGGGCACGTAATTTCCAGCCAAGATCAACCCACTGCAGGCTTCATAAGTGAAGTTCTGAAAGAAACCCTCAGAAATGTAGATTTAAATGTTTTTTCTTAATTGATTGAATAGTATATTTGTTTACAACTAATGAAGACCTTTTCCACTGTTCTCTTAAAAAAACCCCAAAAAACGAACAAAACAAACCCCAAAAATCTAAATCAAGAGATATTTATTGTTTTTGCTGAGGAATTACCCTTTTTTAACAAAAAAGAAATTGTACTGTTCAGCTTACTTTATAATTTACAGAGAGGAGTGGGACCTTTGCAAATTTTTTCCTTCCATGTGAACATACATAACAGAGTTCCTTAAGCGGTGGATCACTTCAGTAACTTATTTATTTATAATATAATTATTTTCGGACCTATCTGATTTGTTGACATCACACCTGATTCTTAAGTACATCGTTTGTGGTGCCAGCCAGGTTAAGATGACTACTACAGGAATATGGGTTCCATATTTTTTTAAAAAAATAAAATACTAAAAATGTCATAAATCTCTTGAAAATACAATTTTTTCAGGATTAAAGCATAGAAATATAAACTACTTGAGTTTCTGAAGTGTGTTTGAGACTCATTGTTGGAAAGAGCTTTCCAACCTGTCTGATGAGCAAATAAACAATCCTACTGTTGCACAGAATATATGGAAAAGCGGTCTATATCATCTGAAAGGCCACAATGCTTCATTTAAGGAAGCTATTAGGGTCTGCATATTGAAAATATTGGTACTCAAGAATTTTTGTACAATGAACTAAAAATTTAACAGTTTTTATTAAATAAGCAAGAACATACTTGCAACTTTATCCAACTTTAAATATTTCCAACATTATCCAAAGTTACTGAACTTTCTTTTTAAAATTGATTGTTTTAAACTAGAAGTAACAGGAAGAAACTTTTCCTCTATGTGGATCCTGATAGCACTAATTAAATAACTTAATGATTGTTAGCAGTCTTGTATAATTAGGAGGAAAACTATGTAAAATAAGTAAAAAAGAGTATTGTTAATATGATTTCTTTCTGCCTGTGCTTGTGTCTAGCAGCTGTCCATCAGAATGGGCTATCTATGAACCAGATGCTGATGGGTTTGTCACCTAATGTCCTGCCTGGACCTAAGGAGGGTGATCTGGCTGGTCATGATGTGGGACATGAGACAAAAAGAATACACATTGAGAAAGGTAATATGAATATTATAATTCTACTTCTTCAGTGTAAAACAACTGTTGTCTTGGTAGCTAATTATTATACTTGCGATTTTTAATTTTTTAATTGGGATTTTTGTTTTGTTGATTTATTTTATTTCACTTTCACAAACCAAATTGTAACAGGATGTTAACTTTCTTTAGAGTTCTATTTTGTAATCTCCAAGATTAATGAATATATGTATATATGACGGAGAAATTTCATAAATATTGCAAAGTAGGATGAGTGAAAAACTGTTTTACATTATTATTACGATTCTGACCCTTCTGCAAGACTGTTTAGGTATTAAGTTTCTGTCTCCGTCCAGTTGACTTTAATGACCTACTTCCCAGAGGGACTGAGCACCATGAAAATTAGTCCATGTGTGCAAAAAGTAAAAAGGCTAATACCAAGCCATTAAATTAGGGAATTGCATAAAATGAGGCTGGTAGACATTATATAATGGGATTTAAATTTAATTGAGTATACGACCAAAGTGTTTGATCTAGGTGAATAGTCCACATGCACTTATGCTGATTATGACACCATTTCATCTCTGCTGGTATTCAAAGTCAAGTTCCTGTTCAGGGCTCTTACAGGGGATTTTGGTGGTATGGTGGTGGAATTTTGAAAGGTGCATTTTACGTTTTATTTGCTTAATATATTTTAAATCTTATAGCCTGGAAACATTTTGTTTAAAGAGAAGCTTAAAATGCAATGCATGATTTGAAAAAAAAAAATTTTAAGCTTATCAGAAAAATCAGTTCTTAGAGCACAACAAGAGAAAATTTAGTAAAAGGTATAATAACCAGACATTGAAACAGAGCTGAAGAAACTGCTGTTGCTACGAAGATTTCATAATAAGACATTTTGTGACAATTTTAATAGCTATAAGATGATACCTCCTCTGTCTTGTGTTTAAACACTGAGATATGAAAAAGAATTAAAACCTGGACAATTCTATTCTGGACAGGTGGTGTTTTTAATAAGATTACCAGAAAAATTAATGAAAACAACATTTCTTTTATATAAACCATTTAGTTTGGTTCATTGCACACACAACCTGTTTTTGCTTACACTATGCCCTCACCCAGCCTGTGCAAATTGTATCCCTGCTGTGAAGTATGATATGATCAAATAGGTTTGTTTTGAATTTCCATAAATGATTTTATTTCAGCCTTTGAAGTTACTTGTTTAACTGTAATCCAACTGGAAAGTTCTGCAAAGAGAAGTACATATTAAGAATGGCAACTACTTTTGCATGTCATTCAGGTTTTTTTTAAGTTTTTTTTTTAAAATTATGATATCCTAAATGTATTTTGCCAGGTTTTGCAAGATCTGTTCTCAGTAAAACTGCTGAGAATTCTCTTTTTTGCCTCAGTCCTTGTTTAGGTCAAACCTACTTTTTCTTTTTCTTTTTTTTTTTATTCTTTTTCCTCTGCTCTGTTCCAGCCTACTGAATTAATGGTAAATATTCATGGGCTATCTAGATTGATAGGGGTTACTAAATTAAAAATTGTTTTCTGTCATGACTACATTTATCATGTCTCTCATATCAATCTTGTACCTTTAGTACTAATCCAATCTGTATTAAAACAAGTGATTTGACTTACAGATATTTGTGGAGATAGTAATTATCTAGTTTTGTCACTGTGAGCTTGCAATCAGGTTTTGAAACTGTTTTACCCCTGCAAATCAGTCAGACTGTGACCATATTTAAAAATGCAAACGCACACATGTAGGTGGTGGCACTTTTATTGTTGAAACTCCATCACCTTCATCAAAGGAAGGGAGGGAGGAAGGAAAAGGAAAGGAATCAAAAGTTCTAAGTAAGTATCATGAAACATTTAAAAATGGATGGTTTTTTTAACCAATCAAATTAATTTCATTGGTAGAAATTTACTAGCTGCAACTAAAATGTCTTTTAATCGAACCCGGGAACCTAGAAAATCCTACGTAAAAAAGTAATAAAGAAGAACCTGTCTTTTCTCTTCTTGTCTCCTCTTCCATTAAAAAAAATGAAAAGATGAAAAAAATCTCTGAAGTGATCTGAGATCAGGGAAAATTTATTTACAGCCAATATAGAATTTTAAGAGGTAACAAAGTTGTAACAGAGCCAACTGATCAACATACTTTGGTATTGTATTTGTATACAAATTCTGAATGTGAGAGGAGTGAATCATTTATTCGACCTGATCTATGAGCTGGATACAGGAGAGAAAATCCATTTACCTGTTAGAAACAGTACAAAGGAGCTAATTTACCCAGTCCACGCAACATGGTGTAATATGATTAGAAACACTTCATTGGCATTGGCAGACTGAATAAGTCTTTCAAAGATCATATGTATTTCTATTCAAAATTCAGCAAGAATTAATATTAATAGCAAAAATTAGTTTATTTTATTAGAGTGGTTTAAGCTACCAGTAAAGCTCTTGTGCAGTTTTGTGATTTTTTTTTTTGATTTGTTTGGTATTTGATTTTTTGTTTGCTTGGGGTTTTGATTGTTTTTGTTTTCGTGGATTTTTTTGTTTATTTTTTTTTCCTTTAGACTGTCTTAAAAATCTACTTTCAGGTTCTGGTATGAGGAATTTTGAGTGACCTTACCTTCCATGAAGTCCAGTTATTATTATGACACCAACAATCAAATGAGGTTCTGTGGATCTGTCTGTTAAAACTAGAAAGTTCACGTCAGGCTCTGGGTCATTATTTGTTGCAGGAAAACTGGAGGAGTTGTTGCCAATGGCCATGTGTAAAACATGGATCTTAGGGTCATTTTACAGCTGCTTCATCCATGTGTGCAGCTTTGCTGCATCCTAGCTTCAGGTTGTGTCAAGACCCAATGTACACATCTGAAGTTCCACTCATTCCCTGAGTTCCCTAAGAAGGAAACTTAGGTTTGATATGGGTATGTTGTGGTCCAGCTGAGTTCCCAGTCTGGACTAGGAAGGACTGCAGGAGATACTGCAGAGCACTTGAGCCTCACAGTTCATACATTACTCAAGATGTCATCATCTGTATCACACTAAGTGAATTACCCTAGATTTTCAAAGGATTTTTGCTTTTTAGAAGATAACAGCTTTTTAAATTTTACTGAAAGCAGGCTGTAGAAATGCAAATGGTCCTGGGGAAAATGAGGTAAGTTCAAGTACACAGTGTCAGTTCAAGTGCTTGACAGCCAAAATCAAGTATCTGATTTTGTAATCTGTAATTATGGATTATGTGATGGTGGACATTGGGTTTATTAGGTCAGATTCAACAAGGAGGACTTATGTGAAATATGGGAGTCATATTAGTAAAGATCCATTCAGTTTTCTATGTCAAGAGACTTTAAGTCTTTTCCAGTTTCTGTGGCACAAAGTTTGCACTAGATAGTCCCTCAGTTTTGATGAGGTATATTTCATCACTTTCCCTGTGCAGCTTACATGTGATATCCTGCAGGCCTCCCAGTCCAAAGCTGTGAGAAGCAGATTTTTGGTGTATTTTATGGAGCTGGATACCTGTTCAGTATTATCTGCTAAGCATGGAAATAGCCTAGGAAAGAGGAACTAACAGAGAGCATAAAGACTAGACTGATGAATCCTGATCCTCTTTTTGCTCATTGATCTGAAGTGTTTCAAAAAAAGAAAGTTCAAAATAACCATTGGCTTAAAAGTCACATACACCCTCCTTGGAGATGTGGAGCCTAATTCTCTCCAGGCAAAAGAAAGAATTGAACTTGTGACATATTTACTGAGCAGTATCCTTAGTCACTGTGGTTTTTGTAAAAGTATTTTAACATCCCTTTACCCTTACAACCTGGACTCAGGTGGTTTTGGGTCTGCAAGGTATTATTTATAGCTCAGTCCTACTGACAGTATTTCTGTACTTACTAGCTCCAGGTAGCTGCATACAATTTTTTGGGGTGATGTTGGAGGCAGTGGCTGCTCATACCATCATCACCACTGGTTGCTTTAACACCAAATTTAGATGCTTAAGTGTTTTATTGGATCTGGCCTTAGGGCATCAGATTAGAATTTTCTGTCTTTATCAATTTATATTTTTTTAGCTAGACACCAACAGCAAATGAAGCCTGAATGTCATGCTTATATTTTCAATTGAATATGTTATTTGAGGTGTGGGAAGGACACTCTCTTGCTGAAAATATGAATGCTGTTTTCTATAGCAAAATATAAAATATTCACCATGTTCACAAAAGTTAAAGCATTTCTTTCAGAAGAGATTTAAACTATGATATTAATGAAAATTCCACAAGTAATTTTCAGATAATCAACAGTAACTGCTTCTTGACAGCAGCAGTTAAGGCATAACTTTATCAAATCCACATATTAAAAAGTCCCAATTTTTTCTTTCTTTTTATTTTATGTACCCCTCTAGAGGCAAGATCAGTCTTAGACCTTTGGCTAATATCTTATAAAAGAGAATCATAAAATTTCAAAGTATCCTCAGTAAAAAATGGAAAATAATTTAAATATTCTGAAGTTAGAATTGGATTTTCTTGTTAACATTCATGCATCAAAAAGGAAACTAATGATAAGTATGTCATCCTATATAGCTATTCATTCTGGATGATCAGCAGTAAATCTTCTTAAAATGTATGCACAATGTAAATATAACATGCTTATTCACCTTGACAAATATAGAAATACATATGAATATGTTTCTATAAATATGAAAGACTCAAAGGAAGTTTTAGCATCAACAAAATTCTCTTCAACCTGAGCTGTTCTCTAGCAAAGTCAGCAAACAAGTGATCCAGACCTTTGGTTAAATTGTGTTTCTGCTCTGTTAGGATTTTAGCTAGTTCTCTGAGAAAGCCCTTTTTTAAGGAGAGTACTTAGCAGCTGATGTAGAGAGTAATGTTCATTGGCAGTTCTGCTGCCCAGCTGCTTGTGTAAACACATTTTATCTGTTCATTTTTGTATGGATACATACACACAGAGAGATACTTATACAATGTACTTATTTTACTGAATATTGCATTTTAATGTAACAAGAAAACTATTAGTATACCTTGATGGGTTTCTACATGCCAATACACTTACAGTTAACACATCTTAAATCTACATTCTCATTTCACATTCTAAATCTTTTCTATTAAATCTTAATAGATTAGTTTTTAAATCCTTAAGATACTGAGTTCACGCTTTCTACATCATCTAGGACTTCTCAAACTCTTAAAAATAGTAGTCAAATTTGTAACCTATGATAGATAATAAAGATCTGCTGAATTAAAAGTTTGATAAAGCCAGTATCACTTTCTACAGTTTGGTTGTTGGTGTATCTTTTCACTCAGCCTGAGAGGCTCAGGAATTTTAACAGTACCTTAAAAGCTATTACAGTTAATGGATTATAAAGGTGAAAAATAAAATTGGAAGTTTTTTCTTAATGTGTTGTTTTTTGCTAAGTAGCTGGAAAACATCTATTTTTGTTACATAGAAAATATAGAAGCCTTTCATATTATTGAGCAGGATATGAATAGTGCGTGTAGGCAGGATGGAGTGCAGAGGTAGTATAAACTTCTGAAAGCTTTTTCTTCAGTGCAGATAACTGGATAAAATTATTTCTATAGACCCTCACCAAATCACCCTCCAATGACATACCTCTGCAGACCTGTTTGCTACTAGGGGCTTTTATTCTTCTGGGGTAGTAGTAGTTTTGGCACATTTTATGAGAGATTTACTGTGCAGTTTTCACTCGATGGATATGTGCACATCGGTTCCGAAATATTCCCGGCTAACTAGGCTCAATGCAGCCCAATTGTTCATGTGCAGACTGCCTATTGTATATTTACA